>NC_090439.1:73145873-73448903 GCF_031143425.1 Pleurodeles waltl
GTCAATCAGCGTCGTCTACTGCTTCTAGCAGGGCAACACAAGTAATAGATCTTTCAGTAACTCATGGCCTTCGCTTTGGAAATGGCCGATTTCCTGCTGATATTCCTGCTAGACCAACTTTTTTTCGGGGTCTCTATAGCAGTACTTTGGATTATGTCATTTTCGATCTTCGGGTTTGGCATTCCATAATTGATGTGGAAGTGTGTCCACGATTTACAAGCGATCATGCTCCTTTACAAATTGTATTTAATGGAACTCTTTTTGCAGGACCTCCTTCACTTTCTGCTTCTAACGTTCATGATCTTTTGAAATTGTCTAGCAATAGGCGCACTGTGAGATGGGCTTTGTTCCAGAAGTCCAACCTGTTAAATGATAAACTGCGCGCCTTAGTTTCTAGACATCAGCTTTTTGATGATAATATTGTATTATCCCCACTGGAAGTTATGTCTTCCCATGTGGTTCTTTTTGTGGCTCTCAAGGAGCTTTTTTCTGCTCCAAAACGAAGGAATTTTTCTCTACCATCTAACTGCAAATGGTTTGACAAGAGATGTCGTCAGGCCAAGAGCCTTTTGACTAAAGCGTTAAATTCAAAGAATCGGGAAGCCATTGTAAGTGCGAGAAGAATTTATGTCTCCACTTGCAAATTATGCAAATCCAAGTATGAGGAAAGTCTATGGGGAGATCTGGCTGAGGCAGCCAGGACCCGTGATGTTAAACTCTTTTGGCTCTTGGTTTCACGCAGAGACCCAGATCTTCCACTCACTCCAGAATGCCACATTGCTGCTGATACTTGGCTTACTCATTTTAGGGAACTGTATGGCTCCTCGCCGGAAATTGTTGCCATCAGCTGTGTAGAATCCCCAGTGTGTTGCTCTGCAGTGCCTCCCTTTACTTTAAAAGAAACAGAGATGGCAATTAGAGCCCAAAAATCAGCGAAGGCCCCTGGACCAGACAGCATCCCCTCGGATTTGTACAAATCAGACTTGCCCATATGGACCCGGTATATCAATAGGATGTCGAACATTGCTTTGGCTACCAGGTCCTACCCGGATTCCTGGAAGGAGGCAACAATTGTGCCTATTCATAAGAAAGGAGAGAAAAGTCTTCCAGGAAATTACAGACCCATTAGCCTACTAGATAATTTGCAAAAAATATTCTGTCCTCAGCTGCTAAGCAGACTGAAACACTGGATAGCGGAAAATCAGGTATTAAGCCATCTGCAGGCAGGATTCAGGGACAAGGTCAGTACCATCGATCAGGTCTTCCGCTTTATCACTATAAAGTGGAAGATCGTAGACGTAGATCATGGCCACCTATTCATGGCCTTTGTTGATCTGAAATACGCTTTTGACCTTGTCCCGTGTCCCAAGCTGTGGGAGGTTATGAGCAATGCTGGAGTCCCAGGCTCCATGATTAATATAATTAAAGATCTTTACTCTGGCAATTGTGCCAAAGTACGATGGGGCCCGGCAGGTGATCTGACTCCAGCATTTCCCACAGTTCGTGGTGTGAAGCAAGGTTGCGTTCTTGCGCCTACCCTGTTCCTCCTGTTTATCAATGCCTGCATTCCGTACCTTTTAGATTGTCCTGGTGATGCCCCCAGTATGGGTGGGCAGAAGTTCCCATGCTCCCTATTTGCTGATGATACCTTGCTACTTTCTCGAACAGCTATGGGTCTCTCATGTCTGCTCGCAAGGTTCTTGGAGTTTTGCAAGGACCATGGTTTGGAAATCAACTCAGCTAAAACGAAATATATGGTGTTTGGGGACAAAAAGCAGAAAATGAAAAGACCTGTATAGCTAGAAGGCGTTTCCCTGGAAAGAGTGGGCATTTTTGATTACCTAGGTATAAAACTAGAAGATTCACATTTCTGGCATGCCCATCGCCAGAAATCACTAATGTGCCTGAAACAAAGGGCGGGTGGCATCGTGAGATTTGCGACCAGATCCCCTAGTTTTGCCATGACTCCTGCTCTTGAAATATATAAATCTCAAGCCGGGGGGGTGCTTTGTATGGTGCGGAGCTTTGGGGCCATTGCAACTTGGTGAATCTGGCTAGGGTGGAAAACCAGTTTCTGAAGATGTTGTTAAAAGTTCCTTCCAGCACCCCATCCTTGCCTATCCGAATGGATTTAAATCTTTTTTCAATTAATTAAATTGCTGCCTTGAGGCCTCTCCTGTTTTGGATTCGGCTATGGTCATCAGATGCCCTCATTCCATTCAGATGTGGGCTCCTCAACCTGGTGGGCCACAACCCTAAGACTAAAATCAATTGGTGTGTTTATGTCGAACGGTCTCTAACGCTCCTTGGTCTGGGGTCCTATTGGAAGGATCCCCTTTCCGTTCCTAAAAACGCTATGCAGTCATAAAAGGACGCTTTTTGGCTCAAAGTTCAAACTGCCCAATTGGCTGAGGTTGTGCCGTTGTCCATGTCTGATACCTATTTGCAGTTCAAATGTCACTATGGGTTTGAGCCCTTCATGGATTCAGCACTTTCCCCATTTGTGCGTGCCCTTTTTATCAGATTTAGAATAGGGTCCCTCCCTCTGTGTTCTTTAGCCTATAAATGGTCTAATTCTTTTAACAAGTCTAAGTCATGTTCGATGGGATGTAAGAACGAAGAGTCTGTCTTACACGTCCTTTTTCAATGTCGTGCATATGACAAACAGAGGGCCTCTTGGATTAATCCCCTATGTAAACAAATGGGTTTCAGGAGCTGTTTACATGCTGAGAGAATTTTTAAGTCTGATCCATCGGTTCATATAGTTTATCCGGTGGCAAAATTATTTGAATCAATTTGGCGTCTCAGACTAGCGACTCTAAAGAATATGACCGGGTAGCTGCCATTTAGATTTAGATCTTCTTATGCATATTTATTGTATACTGGTGCATGATATCAATTGATATTTTGTGGTATTTGAGGCGCTGCTTTTATATTATTGGATACAAACGGTCTTCGGGAATCGTTCATCTGCTGAGAGAATTTTCCAAACCGGTTTTATCTGCCCATATATTTTTAGGACCCATCTGTGGCCTTTAGATTAGCATCTTAAAGAATAAGTTTGCGTGGCTGCCTTTCAGATTTAGATCTTTTTAAGTATATTCATTGCACCTTGGTGTATGATATTAGCTGATATTTTCTGGGTCCAGAGGTGTTGTTGGTGCAAGTAATTTTTTATGTTTTATTCATCTTGTGCATTTTTTATAAAAATGTTTACACATTGCTATGTGTTGCACTTTTATGGTATGTTTCTCTTACTGAAATAAAGTAAATGATGATGATGATGATGATGATGTGGTAGGTGTTCTGTTCGATGATTGACAAGGGCATTATAGTTATTTTTAGGGGACTTATGTATACAACACAAGATCCACCAATACAAAGTATACTTTTGTATTATATGGAGAAAGTGTCTACACGTACACATACAGGAGTACTTCTAGATAAAGCCAATAATGCAAAATGGACCTCTTGCTTCTTTAGACGGTCCCGTAGAGGTAAATGGATTACCTGGGAAAAACACACCTTTGAATTGTGTCTCACAACCAATATGATTGCAGATCATGCACCAGCATGATACAATGCAAAGCCGTGCTTTGCTTGAGTAATCCATTTACCTCTGGGACTGACCAAGTAACCGAGCAACCTATGTTGCATTATTGGCTTTATTTAGCAATAGTCTTGTATATGTGGGTGTGACCACTTTCTCTACACAATACAAAGATGTACTTCTCCTGAATAATTTGTTTACCCCACTGGACTTGTCTGACTAACTGACCGGCAAAAGGTATAAAAGATGAAGTTTTTCAAGGAGTTAACGAATGCCCTAAAGGGAAATACTTATATTAAAGTGAACGTAGGAGAGCCTGCACCGCCAGAGAATACTCCGGCTTATAATGTAATGGAGGAGCGAGGTGTCATGCCATGTCTTTGGTTGAAGCAGTGGTGCACGTTGACAGAGAAAAATGGAAGCTTAGCATTTCCTGAGAATGAGAATTTTGGAGCAATTGCAGATAGCGCTATGTGAATTGAAGCCCTTTCCGACACCAGCACAGTTTGAGGCATTAGCAGTTTGTGAAATGGTAGCTAGACAGCAACAGCAAATGAAATTTGAGTGGAGAGTGAGAAAGGTAGAGAAGTCACTAGCAGAGGAAAGATGGGATTGGGAGCAGAAGAAATGGAGAGCAGTGACATTGCAGGATGTTAAGTTATTTCCAGCGATTATGCAGGAAGATGAGACGGAAGGAAAGAAAACAACTAGAAAGTCAAATAAGGGTTTGTCTGAAAGTAAGGAAGCCAGAAGGCTTTCTATAGTAGATGAGGACTGTCGCACTGAGGATCTTGTTACACAGCTACTGAGAGATAGACCACCCCCATACGCGGTGCATGATGATGGTCTGAGTACTAGTTCTGATCCAACAGCCTTGGTACAGGCAATGGGGAAAGGGAGTCCGATACAGGTTAATACTAGTCACACACAGGGTGGGGTGCAAGGACCTAATGTGTTGACTACTCCAGTAGTTCAGGCACAAATGCATCCACCGCCTATACAGAGAATCTATCCTAAGGTGCCTGCCTTAGAGACGACTTCGAACTTAGTGGTATCTACGGAGCAAGTGGTTCCAAGACCACTGTTGGTTCAGAGTGAGCCGACTCCGATTTTGTTGCCCCAGGTACAGCCACAGGGGATGCCGAGGTTTACACCAATGACAGGGACATAGTCAGACCTAACACCTATTATGAACCAGAGCATGGGAGTTACTCTCCCACAATGTTCGGGGGCTAGAGCAGCCCCAGATGCAATATCGCTGCTGATTACTGTTGGTCCAGTTGTACCATTATTTGTGCAGAAGAAACCAGATGTGAGTGAGCAAGGGGAGATGTCCCAGAGTCTAGTGAGGAGTGGACCAATTGAACAAGGGCAGGTACTCTTTTCTATGTGTCAAACCTTTGATGGGTAAAGATCATTGTTAAATCTCAGTCCACTTGTTGCACTTCCAGATACTGTAAATCAACCTAGTGCAGGTCAGAGCATGAAATTATTGACACCGCAGACATCAAGTGCATTGGTACAGCAGGTGCCACCGATGAACGTGAGTAACATTTTGTTACAAGGACTGACAGCTCAGCAGCTGACCGAATGGTTGAAGAGCAGATCAATTGTGTCAGACTAAGCATGGAAGCAAACTAACTGGTTGAGGGAACAATGGGGGTGAATAGATTAGAGTCATACACAGAGTTGAGATACTTAGCAGACTTGGCAGAGAAGCATGATATAGAACTTGAGAAAATGAAGCTTCTGAAGAGAAGCTACATATTAGATTTTGAAGCAAAGTATTTTGAACATATGAGGTCAGCTGGAATTAAAGCACACCTTAAAGAATTACTGCAGAGTGCTCAAGTTTAGGGAGCATTAGAAAAGTGGGAAGCCAGATGGGCAAAGAAGAAGGATAAGAGGAAACGAGACTCCATAGAGGTGACTGAGAATGTACAACAGGGCAAGGATCCAGTAAAGATTTTACAGATGAGAGAGATTCCAGGGGGACAGTTTGTTCATGTCCCTTGGCATAGGAGTGATAGTCTGTCATTCACAAATGATAAGCCAAAGTTGAGGGAAAAGCCGGTAGAGTGGTATCAGCAGACAGACAGATTTGTGAAGCTTGAAATGTTTTTGAGAAGATTTGAATACCTTACTGGAGATAGTGTTTCCAGCAGAGTTGTGGGTTGAGTGTAAAAGAGCCGTAGACTGGCTGACAAGTGAGCCAGAGAGGGATAAGAATACGGGTGCAACATCACCTGAGGTAATGAAAAATTATTATAAGGTGATTGAGTGCCTGAAGATGAGGATTTCACCCAAAAAATTGATTAGCAGAGAATTGACTGGACAGTGCAGGAGGTGAAGGAATGGATACATGCGTCCTATGAGAGGTTGTTGAAGGCGTTCAAGGACTACTGTGGCAAGGAAGCAATTGAGCCAAAAGACATGCTTCATTTCGTGTTTAGGTTTGTGGAGGGACTGAGACCTGAGATAGGTCAGATGATTAAGAGTCATTTGATTTGCTGGAAAGCAAAGCCGATTGATAAGGTGTTGCAGTATGCAAAATTCTGTAGTGACAAGATTGAGTTGAAGCAGAAAAAGTTGAAAGAGAAGGTGATGGTAACGCAGACTAAGGCAGCTCAAACAGGAGTACAGGGGACTTTTGTGCAACAGATGCCACAGCAGCAGAGAAATGTCATGTTCCAACCTCAAATGAGAGGTAGAGGTAGCGGAGGCAATATGATTTGTGGTCTGGATTTGAACACCGTAGTGGTGCAGGGTGATGTGCAGGGAATGAAGAAGTTATTGCCATGTCACTTCTGCGCGGCCGTGGGACACTGTAAGCGGGAGTGTCTGACGATGGTGCAGGAGGGTATTGTTCAGCAAAATAATGATGGCAATGCATTTCAGACTATGAGAGGACCGAGATTGAGGGGTCCTAATCCAAATTTCCAGAATAATGTGAATCAAATGCAGAATTTTCAGCCTATGCAACAGGTGCAACTGCCCCGTGCAGAAGTGTCACATTTGCAGCAGATGCAGCAGCAGGTGTCCATGGTACCTAAACAACAAATGCAGATACTTCAAGCCCCAACAGATGATGCTTACTCGACAGGTCACAGGTCAGAGACAAGACAGAAGTAGTAATGCAGTACACCAATTCCCATTACACAGTGAGAATGAATTAATTGGTGACTGGGTGAATGATAGTTCGGATGAGGAGCCTCGTGTGCTAGCAGCTTCCTTAGAAGTGGACCAAAGAGGACCCTATGTGAGAGGGAAGGTGATGAGTCACAAAATCTCCTTTTTGGTAGACACAGGAGCTACACGCTCCACAGTGAGAAGTGCAGAAGTTCCAAATTTGCCCCTTTCAGGTCAAACAGTTCAAGTTGTCGGAGTGGCAAATCAGTATTTGGCAAACCCAATTACAGATCCAGTGCACGTTCAGATTGGCAATTTCCAGGGACTGCATAATTTGTAGTATGTGACTCAAGTCCAGTATCCCTAATGTGAAGGGACTTGTTGTGTAAGACAAAGGCCCTCATTATGATCTCGGCAGTAAAAACTGTTGAGATCAGCGCTGGCGGTCAACAGAAGACCGCCAACGCGACTACTTCCCCGCCGGCTGTATAATGTTTTCCCTGCTGGGCCGGTGGGCGGAAACAGTGTTTCCGTCCACCGGCCCAGCAGGAAAAAGGGCTGTAACATTGACAGCAGCTCCAAATGGAGCCGCTGCCAATGTAGGTGTGTGGAGGGTGCAGCATCACCCGTTGCGCAGATCACTGCCTGTAAATAGGGCAGTGACCTGCCCGATGGGGCACTGCATCAGGGCCCGAGAGCACCCCGTCCGCCAGCCTTTTCCTGGTGGGGGAACCTGCCAGGAAAAGGCTGGGGGAAAAAGAGATCATTATTCGAAGGGCAGTGCTGCTTGCAGTGTGGCCCTGTCAGAAAATGATTTCCTCCACTGTCAGTCTGCCTGTCGGTGGCAGCCTCGCGGTGGAGGAGATCCACCACAGGCGGCCCTCACGGTGTATACTATATGGCGGTTCTGATCGCCGTGCCGGTGGCGGTCTTTGCCGCCGCTGCTGGCATGGCGGTCTGAACCGCTGGGGTTCATAATGACCCCCATAGTGTCTGATTACTTGTTCAACTGATGGAATTGAAATCCAGACAAACAGTGATGATGAGGAAGACCCAGATCCAGAACCCGAGTGTGAGGCTACAAATGAAGAGTATCCCCTGATTGAATCGTTCCCGATGCTCATAGTAAAAGAGCTGCAGTCTGATTTGCAGGGAACGGTTCAAGAAAATGTTTGGGATTTGACAGGGAAAGAAATGAGTTTAATCAAAGGAGTGGAGCCGATTAAGCTCACTTTAAAGCCGAATGCAGAGTTTCCGCAGCTTCCCCAGTATAATAAGACACAAGAAGTCCTGATGAAAGTGGCTCAAATATTTGCAGATTTTGTGAAGCAGGGAGTTTTGAAGGAGGTGTTAAGCAACCCATGTAATTCACTGATAATGGGGTGGAAGAAGCCATGTGGGAAAGTCAGAATTGTTCAGGATTTCAGAAAAATAAATGACATTGTGGTCCAGTATTGTCCTGTAGTGCCCAAGCCAGCTGTAATACTGTTCCAGATTCCATGCGATGGAGAGTGGTTTACGGTGGTTGATTTGCCACAAGCATTCTTTTCTGTGCCTCTTCATGAGGATAGTCAATTTCTCTTCAGTTTCAAATTCCTAGATCATGTCTACTGTTGATGTAGACTTCCTCAAGGGTACACAGAATCACCACCCTTGTTTAATCAAATCTTGAAAAAGAATTTGGAATCATCAGAATTACCTTTCCAATCGACTCTGGTGCAGTAGATTGATGATTTTTTGATTGCATCAAGAACAAGGGACGATTGTAAGTACAACTCGATTGCCCTATTAAATCATTTGGGAAAGTTTGGTCATAAAGTTTCACTATTGAAATTGCAGTACTGCCAGAGGGTAGTGAAGTATTTGGGTCACCAGATTGAAAAAGGGTTGAGGAAAATATCCAGAGAGAGTATCATAATGATACTGCATATGAATCCCCCGACTTCACAGAGAGATATTATGATGTTCCTGGGAATAGTGGGTTATTGTCGTCAATGGATCCAGAAGTTTGCAGAAATCTCAAAACCATTGCAGAAGTTGACCCATAAAGATGTCACAGGACCCCATAGCATTAAATGAAGATCAGATAAAAGCATTCACTGAATTAAGAGAGAGTTTGTGCAGAGCGCCAGCATTGGGTATGCCTGCCTATTCAAAGCCATTCACATTGTTTTGTCATGAGTGTAATGCATGCTAATTATGTGCCTCGACGCAGGTCCATGGAGGTGCTCATCACCCAGTAGCATATTTTTCAGCTACCTTGGAACCAGTCGCAGCAGCCTTATCAGGTTGTTTGTGAGCTGTTGCCGCAGTTGGTCAGAGTCTTTCCCAGTGTGAAGGAGTAGTGATGGGATATCCCCTGACTGTAATGGTCCCTCACTCAATTGAGATTTTACTGTCAAGGACGAAAACCCAATACTTGACTGGTGCTAGACTGACTAGATATGAGGCAAGTATTTTGGGTGTGCCAAATGTGACACTGAAAAGATGTACAATGCTGAACCCGGCAACTTTACTTCCAAGTGATATTACTGAAATTGAGAAAAAGAAAGATGTTGAACATGATTGTCTTGAAGTAACTGAGTTGTGCACGAAACCGAGACCTGACATTAGAGATACCCGATTGGAAGAAAATGACCAAATTGTTTTTGTCGATGGTTCGTGTCTTAGAGAAATTACAAGGACACTGAGAGCAGGATATGCAGTGTGCACAATTACAGGTACCTTTGAAGCTTCCTGGCTTCGAGGAGTGTATTCTGCTCAGATAGTGGAATTGGTCGCTCTTACTTGGGTGTACCATGTTTCTGCTCGATTGAGAGTTACTATCTATATGGATAGCCAAAACAGATTCTGAATAGTTCATGATTTTGGTCAATTGTGGTCGCAGAGAGGTTTCCTGATCTATACTGGGTCACCAGTGAGGAATTGTGAAAGAATAAAGGAGTTGTTATAAACAATTCAACTGCCTGAAGAAGTTGCCTTGGTGAAATGCAGTGCACATCTAAAGTCACAGGACTATGGCCCTCATTACAACCCTGGGGTTGGTGATAAAGTGGCGGTAATACCACCAACAGGCCGGCGGTAATAACTGCTAAATGATGACCACGGCGGAAACCGTTCAGACAGACAGCCACTTCAACACACCAACCGCCAGGGTAAAATCAACAGGCATCACGACGGTTACCGCCTACAGCCATGTGGAAGACATTGTCCCACCCACCGGGACAGTACCAACGACATCAAAAGCCTGGCGGAAACACTGCACAGAAGGGAAACGACTCACCTCTGGAGACTCAGGGAACAACCACGACGCCATGGAGCCCTAGTTGCATGTATTCCCTATGTTCTTCCATGTGCTGCTCCACTACAAACACCAACGCAGGCGAAGACGACCATGGTGAGTACTGCTACCTAGCACACGGAGGGAGGAAAAAGAGACTGACACACGTACACACAACACGCAACACCCCCACCACCATACACACAAGCAGAAGCAGTAACATAACATATTCACCCCGCACCCCTCAGGAATGCAAGGACAACTACAATAGAGTAAAAAGAGTGTAAGAAGATAAATATAGTATGAATACGTGCATCCAGCCCATCACCGGCAGCCTTGGGCGGCTGACACACCATGGTTGGTGGTGGGGTCTCTGAATGAGTCCCAGCACCAGGCCCCTTGTCTCCACTGTCTGCTGTTGCAGGCCCCTTGCCCTTCCTTCCAGGAGCTGTGGCTGGCTCCTTGCCCTTCCTTCATGCAGTTGGGGCTGGCTCCTTGCCCTTCCTTCCTGAAGCTGAGGCTGGCTCCTTGACCTTCCTTGAAGCACTTGGGGCAGGCACATTTTCAGTCTGGCTGGATGGTGGCCGGGATCCTTTCCCACCTGGAGTTGCTGAGGATACTACTGTGCCCGTGGACTGAGTGGCTGAAGTGCTTGCCTGGATCTTGACCACTGTGGCCTCATGTGAGGGCCGGGGGGGGAAGGACTAGGGAAGAGTACAATGGTAGAGAGGAAAAGCATCTTAGGGACATTGGGGTGGGAAGAGGGAGATGGTTTGGGAGCTGTGATAGGTGTCAGTCTGCTGTGTTTGTGTGCAGGTGCATGGGATGGATGCTGTTGTGAGGTGGATGGCTGTTCGGTGTCTGGGTGCTTGCGTTTGTGTACCTTGGAAGGAGGGGGCACAGACAGGGGACGTGTGCATGGATGTGGGGGTGGTGACTGCCATTGAGGGGTGTGTACTGATATGTGTACTGGTGATGGTGGTAGTGGATGAGGTTGTAGTGCATGCAGGTGTGAGTGGAGCTGCAACTGGGAGGGAGGTGGACGAGGAGAAGGAGGGGGCCACAGTGAAGGCAGTGGATGTTGGTATGTCTGCTTCTGGATGGTGTTTGTGGGACTGCCTGTGGGATGAAGTGTGGTGCTTGTGTGTGCCATGTCTGCTCTTGTGTGTTTTCCTGGGTGCCTGCTCATCTGATTGTGTGCTTGGGATAGGTTGATGTTGAGGAGAATGGGATTGTGAAGAGGAAGCTGGAGGGGGGAGGGGGGAAACAGGGACAATGGCTGCCATCAGAGAGGAGGCCGGAGCCTGAATTGATCTCTATTGGGCCGCCAAACCACTGTGAATGCCCTCCATCAATGGATTGGACTGTAGCATTTGGGCTGCCAGCCCCTGGATGGCATTCACAATGGTTGACTGCCCAACAGAGATGGATCGCAGGAGATCAATAGCCTCCTCACTCAGGGCAGCAGGGCTAACTGGGGCAGGGCCTGAGGTGCCTGGGGCGAAGGAGATGCCCCTCCTCCTGGGTGAGCGGCCACGGGAAACTCGCTGATGGGCTGCTGGGAGGGTGGTTCTGGTACAGGGGTGGCGGCTGTACCTGTAGCTGGGGTGGGCACCGAGGTGTCCGCCACCACCAGGGAGCTTCCATTCCAGGAGGTATCTGTGTCCAAACTGTCCCCTCCAGTCTCAGTCCCACTGGTGCCCTCACATTCAAGGATTTGGCATCCTGAGTCCTTTGGGATGCAGCTCCTTCCGTCACCGGTGCCTCTGTTCTTCCACCAGATGATGCTAATGCACATAAGGATAGGGTGACAAAACAAAAGGGGGGGAAGAGACAAAGGATACACTTGGTCAATGGCGCAACTTCGGATAGGCCAATGCGAGTATGCTGGCCATCAGGGGTGTCAGGTTTCGATGAGCTACCCTTCCTCGTTGGGAAGCCATCCCAGGTAGGCCTCCGCCGTCTTCCGTGTCCAGCGTCTCAAGTCCTTCCACCGTTTCCGACAGTGGGTGCTCCGCCTGCAGTGGACCCCCTGGGTCCGCACGTCCTTGGTGATGGCACACAATATACCCTTCTTTTGATGGGCACTGACCTGCAGGGAAATAGACACATGGAAAGATATTAGTTCGATGGACCTGCCTGTTACACTTATGGCCCACCATAGCCCTTCCCATCCCCCTACGCACAGACATGGCCCAGTATACATGCTGCACGCTGCTCAGGGCCCGTCCACCAACCCCCCCACTACATGGGGCCTTCATACACAGCACTCCATGCATGCATGCCCCATGCATCGTTCTCACAGTGTACTGACCTGTTGGTCTGGAGGCCCATACAGCAGACGGTATTGGGGTAGGACCCCATCCACCAGTCGCTCCAACTCTGCAGAGGTGGAGGCAGGGGCCCTTTCCCCAGTAACGTGAGCCACGGTTGGTTCCAGGCACAGGTCACAGCAGCACTTGCAGTGTAGCCCTCTCTTGTTGAAGGTGAGGTAGTAAGTGAGTGAACAGATAGAAAATGGCAGTTACATCCACGGTGGTGCGTACCGTCGCCGCCGGTGTACATCACCATTGGCCACTGTACCCCATAGGGCCCATGATAACCAATGAGGAGTTGCACGACGGTTCTCGACCGCCTCCTGCAACGGCGCACAACGTCAGCGTAATTACCTTATTTCCACCTGTCACTCCATACAGGACAGGCGGACGCCATTTTAGGGGGGGGGTGCAGGCCATGGATCCTAACTGCGTCACAGTACACAAATTCTCTATTTGGACATATCCCACCAAAATAATTTTACAATCACATTATGCATTGAACTGTAGCGGTTTGATCGTACAGATAATGACCAGCTGCTCACTCTTATACCCCGTAGATTGCAACCGCTGCAGATGAGTAGGAGATGGAGACATACCCCTGTGACCAGACCCCTGGTGGTCTTGGCAACAGTGGAGGACAGGCACATTATCCTCACCTATCACCACAATCACAGAGCGGTGTGCCCAATTGGAGCCTGACCTAATATCTGCTATCCGTCACCCCACTGGAATCCCCCCTCTTGCGCAAGTTCTATCAGTGCTCCATTTCCTGGCAACTGGATCTTTCCAAGTGACAGTGGGCTTGGCAGCAGGAATGTCACAGCCAATGTTCTCGATAGTGCTGAACAGAGTGTTGTCTTCCCTCATTAAACACATGTGCAGCTACATCATTTTACAACAGGTGGAGGATTTGGCCACAGTGACAGCTGACTTCTATGCAATGGGGCATATCCCCAACATCATTGGGGCAATAGATGGAAAACATATTGCAATAGTCCCACCTCTGCGAAATGAACAGGTGTTCAGAAATCAAGAGTTTTCACTCCATGAATGTCCAGATGGTGTGCCTGGTGGGCCAGTACATCTCCCACGTCAATGCTAAGTATCCTGGGTCTGTGCATGATGCCTTTATCCTGAGGAATAGCAGCACCCAAATGTGATGGCTCAACTCCAGAGGCACAGGGTGTGGCCAATAGGTGAGCCCTGGTTCCCACCCAGTGGATGTTAGTGTATGGGTGTGGTGTGGGCCTTAACGGTGAGTGTGTGGCTAACAGTTGTCCCTCGATATTGGCAGGTGACTCTGGTTACCCCAACCTCTCATGGCCACTGACCCATGTGAGGAATTCCAGGACAAGGGCATAGGAATGTTATAATGAGGCACATAGGTGAACAAGAAGGATTACAGAAAGGACCTTCGGCCTCCTGAAGGCCAGGTTACAGTGCTTCATCTAACAGGTAGATCCCTATGCTACTCACCCAAGAAGGTCTGCCAGATCATCGCTGCATGCTGTATGTTGCACAACCATGCCTTGCGCCACCATGTGCCTTTTCTGCAGGAGAAGGAGGCTGGAGATGGACGTGTGGCAGCAGTGGATGCTGTGGAAAGTGAAGATGAGGAGGCAGAGGATGAGGATGAGGACAACAGAAGTGCAATTATTTGTCATTACTGCCAATGAGACACAGATAAGACAGGGTTAATACACATATAATTGATAGTTTGATGTGTGACATTGTCACTGGCAGGCTGTGTATTCCTACTTCTATGCCCACTCACTGTACCCTTTGGCATCTCTTTTTGCAGATGTTGGAGCCCCACTATTGCTCCTGGTGTGTTCAGTGCAGCCAGCTACAGGTCGTTCCTATGTAAACATTACTGTATAGTTGAATTGCAATGTTTGAACCTGGTGAAACGAATACATTTTGAATACATTTGACATACACCATACTTGTTTTTTCTCAAAGTGTGTTTATTGCAATGCTCTGAAGAAGAGTGGGTAGTGGAGTGGGCTGGGGTGATGATGGAGGAAAGTCCAGGTTAGAGTCCAGTATATTTGTTTCACAGGTGCATTGTCCAAGGGGACATGGGAAGGGGAGCAATGGCAGTTCAAGGTGGACAGGGTGACAGAGTGGGACACAAGGGTGACAATCAAGAGAGTCTTTTTTCCTGGCAGGGGTTTTGGCAACAGCCTCTGGCTTCTGCCTGGATCACAGGGAACGTTTGCGGGGTCTTTCTCCTTCCTTAGGGGGAGGAGTGCTGGGGGCCTGTCCACTAGCGGCAGCAGAGGTGGAGGGCTGTTCAGTGGTTTGGCGAGAGTCAGGGGCCTAGTGGTGTGCCACTGCCTCCCTCATAATCTTGGCCCTGTTTGCCAGCACCCCTGCAATGGAGACCAGGGTGTTGTTGATGGCACTCAAGTCCTCCCTGATCCCCAGGCACTGTCCCTACTGCAGCCGCATGTTCTCCTGCAACTTGTCCAGGATATGGCCCAACATAACCTGGGAATGTTGGTATGCTCCCAGGATCGTGGTAAGTACCTTCTGGAGGGTCTGTTCCCTGGGCCTGTTCTCCCCCTGTTGCACAGCAGTCCTCCTAGCTTCCCTGTTGTCCTGTGCCTCGGTCCCCTGAACTGTGTGCCCACTGCCACTGACTGCAGGTCCCTGATTGTCCTGTGTTTGTGGGGGGACCTGGGGTCCCTTTAGTGGTGGACACACTGCTGATTGACGTGTCCTGGTGACAGGGGTATGGGCCCGCAGGGAGGGTGCTGTGGTGGTGTTTCCTGAGGGGGAGGCTCTATGGTAGTGTGAGAGTGTGCCTGGGTAACCGACTGTCTGGAGGTCCCTGATGGGCCAGGTTGGTCATCCAGATCCAGGTGAGCAGAGCTGCTGTCATCACTGTGGGCCTCTTAAGTGGGGGGACTGGATGTTGCTGGCACCTCTTCACCAGTGATATTGGGTGGGTTACCTGTTGGGATGTAAATGAAGTGTTATTGTTTCTGCTTGTGAGATATTGTGCATGGGTGGGTTGCCCTCTATGGTTGTTATTGCCCTGGCTGCTTTGCCTCGTTTGAGTTGTTATTTGGTGGGCTAGCTGATTGTCTCGAGTGTGCATGCTATGGTGATAGGTGTCCATGCAGGTTTGTGAGGGGTGTCAATGCAGGGCTTGGCATTGGGATGAGTTGGTTGTAATGGTGGGGTGTGTGAGAGGTGGTGGAGTGATGGGAGTGAGGGTGAGGGTGGGGGGTATGTATTGGCATGCAGGTAGGGGGGTGATAGTATTAGGGAATTGACTTACCAAAGTCCAGTCCTTCTGCTACTCCTGCCAGGCCCTTAGGATGCATGATTGCCAAGACTTGCTCCTCCCATGTTATTAGTTGTGGGGGAGGAGGTGGGGGTCCACAGCCAGTCCTCTGTACAGTGAGTTGCTGTCTTGCTGCTATGGAACGCACCTTCCCCGTAGGTTGTTTCATCTCTTCCTGATGTAATCCCTTGTTCTAGGGTGCTGTCCCACGGAGTTGACCCTGTCCACGATCCTCCACCATAGCTCCATCTTCCAAGCAACAGATATCTGCTGCACCTGTGACCCAAATAGCTGTGGCTCTACCCGGATGATTTCCTCCACAATGATCCTTAGCTCCTCCTCAGAGAATCCGAGGTATCATTATGGTGCCATGAGTGTAATGTGAGTGGTGTGTGTGAGGGTGTATAGGGTGATATGTTGGGATGTGTGCTGTAAGGTGCGTGGGTGGTGCTTAGGTGATGGTAGTGTGTGGGTCTGGTCTTGTCAGTAGTCATAAT
Organism: Pleurodeles waltl; assembly: GCF_031143425.1. Taxonomy (NCBI): domain Eukaryota; kingdom Metazoa; phylum Chordata; class Amphibia; order Caudata; family Salamandridae; genus Pleurodeles; species Pleurodeles waltl. The sequence continues at coordinate 73,161,943 of NC_090439.1, forward strand.
GTCAGTCTGTTGGCAATGGTTTGTAGTCGTAAAGTGTTGTGGGTAATGTGGGTGGGTGTTTTATAGTGGTGTGTGGGTGTGATGTATGTATGTGTCAGGTGTGTGTAGTTTGAATTGACCAATGTAGTGTTGTTTTGTTAGTGTGTGTGTATTTTGAGTGCGGCGGTATGTACTGCCAATGGTTTACCGCCATTGAATGTTCATCGTGGTGATTCGTGGGTTATAATGTTGTGGGCGTTGTTCTGTTGGCGTAACAGTGTGGGTTTAGACACCGCCAGTTTATCACTGATCTTTGGGCTGGCGGACTTGCGTATGTGGCTATATAGTGATGGATTGGTATGTGTGTGTCATAATATGGTTGGTGAATATCCGCCGCGGCTGCGGTATGTTGGCGGCAGTCGGCATGGCGGTAAGTGGAATTTACCGCCAATGTCATAATGAGGGCCGATGTGTCCTTGGGAAATGGATATGCGGATCAAGTTTCAAGGTTTTGCGCATTGAACTGTATATTGTTCAAAGACAAGTGGGAAGTGATGTCTGAAGAAGGCACTATGGCCCTCATTACAACCCTGGCGGTCTTTGACCGCCAGGGCTGTTTTGGCGATTGCACCGCCAACAGGCTGGTGGTGCAATCTTGCGTATTTTTTCGCACCTCCGGGACTGGTGGTTTTCCGCCACGGTAGCCCCGACGGTTGTAATCCGCCAGGGCAGTGCTGCTTGCAGTGCTGCCCAGGGGATTATGAGTCCCCTTTGCGCCAGCCTTTCCATGGCAGTAGGAACCGCCATGGAAAGGATGGCAGAAAGGGGAGTCGCGGGGCCCCTTGGGGCCCCTGCAATGCCCATGCCTTTGGCATAGCCCCACACAGCTTTTCACTGTCTGCACAGCAGACAGTGAAAAGCTTGACGGGTGCAACTGCACCTGTCGCACGCCCGCAACACCGCTGGCTCCATTTGGAGTCGCCTTCCATGTTCCGGCCCTCATCCCCACTGGGCCGGTGGGCGGAAAATCTGTTTCCACCCGCCGGCCCAGCGGGGATGTCATAATGGGCACTGCAGGAGTGTGGCCGCATTGGCGGCCACATGGCGGTTACAACTTGGCGGGCGTATGAGGCCCTATATGTACGAGCTTAAGTGTGATCGATACATTAGAAGAGTTAAAAACTTTGCAGAATAATGTTGACAAAGAGGAGAATAGGTCATGGATCAAAATGAAATGTGTTCAAAGACAAGATGAGCTGTGGGTATCTGAGGAGGGTCAGATGGTTTTGCCAAATAGCTTGTTGTCCCGGATGACGAGGTATTATCGTGGTCAGGCACACATTGGGAGGGTCGCCATTGTTCATCTGTTCAAAATTGACTGGTTTAATCCCAAGTTTAGAAAAGCAGGTGAAGCAGTTTGCATTGATGTGTCATTTGTCAGGAATTAAATGCAGAGAAAGGGGCCGTGGTGAATTTGAGCCACATTGGAAGAGCGGGAGGTCCATTCAGCAGAATGCAATTGGATTTCATTGAGATGTCTGCATGTGGAGGTCTGAAATATGTGTTGGTGATTGTGTGCGTTTTTAGTCACTGAATTGAAGCGTACCCTACAAGGAGAAATGCCTCACGGTAGAATAATTGTTGCTTAGGGAACCTATACTCCGTTTCGGATTTCCGATCTCTTTAGAATCAGATAGGGGAACGCACTTCAATAACAAAGTGATTAAACTGCTGTGTGCAGCACTGACCATTGAGCAGAAGTTGCATTGTAATTATCGCCCTGAAGCATCAGGACTAGTGGAGCAGATGAATGGTAGCTTGAAGTCAGGATTTGCAAAATTGTGTGCAGCCACAAATGGCCAGATGCGTTGCCTTTGGTATTGATGTCAATGATAAACACACCTGACAGGAAGACAGGATTGTCACCCCACAAGATTCTCATGGGCAGAGCAATGAGGTTGCCAGGATTTCCAGCCAATGCACTTGTCAACATAACAGATGATATGGTTTTGGACTACTGCAAAGGTCTGGCTGATGTGGTTTGTGCTTTCTCTCAGCAGGTGGAGGCCACCACACTGCCGCCAATCCATGATCCAGGGCACAGCCTGAGGGCCGTGGTCTGGGTTGTTTTCCGCAAGCATGTACGCAAGACGTGTTTGGAGCCTCTTTGGTGGGGGTCATACCAGGTGATCCTAACGACTACGACAGCTGTGAAGTGTGTAGGGATTCAGAACTGGATTCATATGAGTCAAACGAAGAAAGTGGCCTGTCCACTTGATCATGAAGAATCGCTGTTGACAGTACCAACAACTGTGAGACAGATTACAGTACCGGAACCGGAAAAGAAGCAAGGAAGAACTGATGCTGAATCTTAGCTCGTTGAGCACGGTTCTGTCACCCCAGTAAGAGACGAAAGTGAAGACCTCCAGGAAGGTGCACAGGAACTTACTGCAAGTGATCCAGCAGTAGAGTCAAATACTGAGAGGGCTCTCCCAAAAGCATATGATTCTGAGAAACAAACAGAGCAAGAGCCAGACCAACAATGGGAAGGAGTTGAGCGGGATCAAAGTCAAAGTGATCTGACTCCTCCCTAACCTGTCGCAGGTCCATCAAGAGAAAGCACCACACAGAAAGAAAAGAGTTTGTGTCCAATCCTGAAGAGAATACTAACAGAAGGTACACGAAAAGGAGATAAGTGGCCGAATTCGCAAGTGGAGAAAAGGAAAGAGGAAGAAGTAGACATTGCGAGGAAAGAATAACTGAGTGATGGAGAGTTGAGTGGTGATTGAAAGGTGAAAGGAAAGAGAATAGCAAATCAAAGATACGCAGGTCCTGAATGGGCATACAAATTTAGGTCTTTTTGTTTTGATAGGTAAGTTCTGAGTCAATATTTTGAAGTAACCTGAAGAAGATTGATGAACTGAACTGTTGAAACAATCTGAGAAACATTTTTGAGAAAGAGACTAGTGAAAGTAACCGGGAAAGGACATTGATAACCTGATTTAACATTTGAAACTGATTTTAAAAAAGCTGCTAATCGATTTTGACAAGGAAAAAGAATTCCTGGAAGTGAACTGAACTGCTGAAAGAAGAACTGTCGATTTTTGCTGCACTTTCCTAAGTTGCTTCTGTTTTCTGATTCTTTACAGATCATGGCTGATGTAGATAAGCAAAGTAGGGATGTTAGGCGCTGTAAATATATGAGCATTTGTTTGACAATTGTGTATAGGATATTGTTTATAGTGCTGATTGTGGGTATGTCTGTTCTAGACGCACAAGGAGCCAACTATACTTCTGCTTCTGAGACTACTACATTAACGGCTTTAGAAAGATTTAGGTTAGACGAGAAGTATTTGGATGACTTTACTAAATGTTCAAGGGGAGCTTTTTTCTAATGTTTTCTATTGCTTTTTGAGTGAGTATGTTGAGATGATGAATGCAAAGAATTGTCTTGAGTGTATGCAGATGCCGTCATCAGTCGAGCAAGGAGCCACTTACATTAGTCTTCCACTAACCTATGGGATAAGTTGTAGTCTGTTACTAACAAGATTTTGTAATCAAAAGTACATCCACTATTTTTACTCCAATCACAATGTTGTATTTTTGGTGGTTCCTATTATAATGTATTTGAGTAGAGTAGCTAAGGATAATAACATATAATTAGTTAGAGGATTCTTTGAACCTACACTAACGTTTGGGACTGCTTATGCTCATAGAAATAATCTCACATGCTTGCTTCCACCTTTAGAAATGAGCTTCTTAGATCACACTGATGACAGGAGAAAGGCACTTAATCAAGGAAAGATTAGAAAAAAGGATTAGAGAAGAGGACTTATCAAAATGATTATGCTTACACTGCAATTGAAACACAAAGAAAATTGGCTTTAGATGAACTACACGTAGGGAAGCTTTGTATGTATAGGCCTAAATCATGCACTGACACTTTATTTGTGGGTACAAGTGAATGTAGGCATGGGTTTTTGTTTCAGAGTAAATGGACATTTATGTTGAATGGACAAGACCCTGCGATTCCGGGGATCTACTATATTTGTGGTCTTAATGCTTATTACGATTTTCCAAGAGGATGCTATAGGACATATTATATGGGGATGGTATTCCCAAAGATTTAGCAGATGAGGATTTGAAAAAGCTTCCAGAATTGACAGAATTACATCGTAAAAGACAGAGAAGGGAAACCTCTTCTGCAATAGTGGGAGATATATTTGGTGCTGTGATTACTTCAGTGGGAGTCATCCTAAGTTCAATTAGGATTTGAAAGTTGTCTACTGTTGTGGATAACATGCTGACAAATTTTTCAGGGGCTATACTCCTGATAGATACTGAATTGGCTCCGGATAGAGCGAAGACTCTTTAAAATCATCTTGCTTTAGACATTCTTTTAGCGAAAAATGGCGTAGTCTGCAAAATGAATAACTCTAGGCATTGTTGTTCTTATATACCTGATAACAGTAGAGAGATAAAATACTTACTTACTGATCTGACTAACATAAGTAGTGATTTGAAGGAGTTGAAAGAACCAGGTGTTTGGGAAAAGGTTGGTAAGGGGTTTGCTTCAGTGGGAAATTGGCTTAGTAGTATTTGGAATGGGGTACTATTGAAAATCATACAGGGAATATTAATTGTCATAGTTTGCTAATTAGGAATATGGGGTTTATGTAAATTATGTAAACAAATTAGATTAAAAAGGTCTAAAAATAATCAGAGGAGGGAAGAAAGAAATAGGTAAAGAATCTATAGGGAAAATTCAAGGAGAAGACAAAGGGGGCCATTCTGACCTCAGCGGTAAAAGGCCCTTACCGCGGGCCAGAAGTCCGCAATTCTACCGCCGCGGTAAACCGCCACGGTCATTCTAACCACCAACTGTGCAACCGCCAAAAACCCGACATCCACGGAACTCCGCCTCATCAGCGGGCAGCGATAAACTGGAGATGACCAAACCTCCACCGCCACGCCAACACAATCACGCCCATGCCATTCTGACCCACGAATCCACGCGGCGGTCTTTCGAACGCGGTATTCCATTGGCGGTACACACCGCCGCGCTCAAAATACACACACAGCTCCAAAACACTGCCACATTGGACAATTCGAAATCCACACACCTGAGACACACACACACCCCACTCCCACACACCCAATTAACTATAAAACACACACCCACTTCACCCACAAACCCCTACAACCACAAATATCTGAGAGAAGGCGCAATACACTGAGAGAGAGCACAGGGAACGCAAAGCACAACACACACAGGAACACAACATCCTCACACACACCACATCTACGCACACATCACCACACATCACCACGCACATCACCACAAACACCACCCCACACCTCATCCACACCACCCAATGGCACCCCAAAGACACCCCAGGTTCTCGGACCAAGAACTGAGGGTCATGGTGGAGGAAATTATAAGGGTAGACCCCCAGCTCTTCGGCACACAGGTGCAGCACACCACTATAGCAAGGAAGGCAGAGCTATGGCAAAGGATCGTAGACAGGGTCAACGCTGTGGGACAGCATCCCAGAAATCGGGAAGATATCCGAAAGCGATGGAACGACCTACGGGGGAAGGTGCGCTCGATGGTGTCGCGACACAACATCGCTGTGCAGAAGACTGGCGGCGGACCCCCACCCACACCACCCCAATTCACAGCATGGGAGCAAGAGGTAGTAAACATCCTGCATCCTGATGGCCTCGCTGGAGTACACGGAGGAATGAACTCTGGTAAGTCAAATCTCAACTATTTCACCCCCCCCAACCACCAGCATGCCAACCCCCACCCCCACCCTCACCCCCAATCTCAACCCCCCAGCACACATCCTCCCTGCCAATGTCTCACCAGCACAACCCACCCTAAACAACACCAACCCCTGAATGCCAACACAACCCATAGACAGCCATCACCAAAGCATGACCATTGCACATACCCATACACCCCCCCCCCACCCTCACAACACCTCCCACAAGGGAATGCCAGCACTGGGGGACAAGGGCACTCAAAATGCACGCCATGGCACACACAAAAACAATAACCATACTCTTTCACCCCTGCAGGGCCCGAACGCCAACACACCGCCACGGAGGGTCCAGATATGTCCATCCCACCCCCAGAACAGGCCCCCAGTGAGGACAGCAGCTCTGTCGACCTAGAACCTGATGACCAGCCCGGACCATCGGGGACCTCTGGACAGTCGGTTCCCCACACACAGACACAGGCCACAGCAGACCCAACCCCCTCTGGGACCACCAGCACAGCTCCCACCCAGCAGGCCCATGCCTCTGTCTCCAGGACGCGTCAATCAGCGGTGTGTCCGCCACTACAGGGCACCCAGGCTGACCCAACACCCCAACAACAACAGGGACCTGGGGGCAGTGGTAGTGGGCACACCGTCCAGGGGACAGAGGCCCGGGGAAACAGGGCAACTGGGAGGGCTGCTGTGCGACAGGGGGGGGAGGACAGGCCCAGGGAACCGACTCTCCAAGAGGCCCTCACCACCATCATGGGAGCATACCATCACTCCCAGGAGACGATGGCGACGGTACTGGCCAGGCTCACCGAGATCCAGGCACAGCAGGAGGAACGGTACATGGGGTTCAGCAATGAACTCAGGAACATCGGTACCGCTATGGGGACCATAGTCCAGGCCCTCAACCGTATAAAAACCACATTGCGGGACCATGTGGCACCACAAAGGGCCCCTGTCACTAGCCAGGACCAGGAACAGCCTACCACCTCCGCCGGCGCTAGTGGACAGGAGGCCCCACCACAACGACAGGCCACCAGAACCCCACCTCCTGCTGAAGAACAACCACCCCGCAAGAGGAGCCTGAGATCCCAAAGGAAGACAGAGTAGGATGCCAAGACCCCCGCCAGCATAAGATACCCCCGGATGTCATCCCACTGTCCCACATTGTCACCCTGTCCAACCTTGAACTGCCCCTGCTCCATCCTTCCACAGGCATATGGACAATGCACCTGTGCGACTGAGAACTGGACTCTGCCATGGACATAACTCCACCCTCACCCATCACCGTTTTAATATCATGTACCAATATCTAGCACTAAAATAAATCACTCATTGCACTGAAATCATTCAGGAGTCAGCCTGTATTATTTACAAATGTGTAACACATTATTGATCAATAATGTTCAGGTAATTTTGTGATGACAACATACCGATGTCAATAAGCATTAGTCCATGGGCTAACCAAGCTGAAGTCACGCAGTGGGTCATACAGCACTGAAAAGGGAAGGGAAAATCAAACATCATTTTAAAAGAACTGGGGGGAAATACACAAAGTAAAGATGCAGGAGGCTTTCTGCAAATGTTAAATGGTGTGGTTGATTCTTACCTGTGTGCTACTGAAAATACTGTTGGATAACTGTGTCCCTGTTGTCTGTGTCGTCCCCGTCGTCTTCCTCCTCTTCACTCTCCACAGGCTCCACAGCTGCCACAACACCACCATCTGGACCATCCACCTGCAGGAAAGGCACCTGGCGTCGCAAAGCCAGGTTGTGAAGCATGCAGCAGGCCACGATGATCTGGCACACCTTCTTTGGTGAGTACATCAGGGATCCACCTGTCATATGCAGGCACCTAAACCTGGCCTTCAGGACGCCAAAGGTTCTTTCTATGATCCTCCTAGTTCGCCCATGGGCCTCATTGTACCGTTCCTCTGCCCTGGTCCGGGGATTCCTCACTGGGGTCAATAGCCAAGGCAGGTTGGGGTAACCAGAGTCACCTATTAGCCACACACGTTGTCTCTGTAGCTGTTCCATCACATAAGGGATGCTGCTATTACGCATAACATACGCGTCATGCACTGACCCAGGGAACTTGGCATTTACATGGGAGATGTACTGGTCAGCCAAATAGACCACCTGGATATTCATAGAATGGTAACTTTTCCTGTTTCTGTACACCTGCTCATCGTCTTTTGGGGGTACTAAAGCCACATGGGTCCCATCAATGGCACCAATGATGTTGGGGATATGTCCAAGGGCATAGAAATCACCCTTCACAGTGGCCAAATCAACCTCCTCAGGGAAAACAATGTAGCTCCGCATGTGTTTCATCAGGGCAGACAACACTCTGGACAAAACCTTAGAAAACATAGGCTGAGACATTCCAGATGACATGGCCACTGTTGTCTGGAATGAGCCACTTGCCAAAAAATGGAGGACTGACAGAACCTGCACAAGAGGGGGAATTCCTGTGGGTTGGCGGATGGGGGACATCAGGGCTGGCTCCAGCTGGGCACACAGTTCATGTATAGTGGCTCGGTCAAGTCGGTATCGTAGTATGATATGGCGTTCTTCCATTGTCGACAGGTCCACCAGCGGTCGGTACACGCGAGTATTCATCCTTCTCCTCGCAAGTCCCAGCGGACGGTGCCTAGGAAGGACAACATGGAGCACAGAGTCAAGCAAATCACAGGTACGTTCACCACAGCTTGCATAGCACACGATTATCTATGTTTTGAAAGGCGTGTATGTGTGTCAATGCAAGGCCTAGGCCTGTGTGATGCAGTACAGATTAGGCCATGTGGGCCCTTGAAATGGCGGCTGCCTGACCTGTGAAGTGGGACAATGGGATGTGAGGTCAATGCGCTGGCGTGGCACACCGTGGCGGTAGGCGGTCGAAGACCGCTATACGAAGCCGCATTGGTTAACATTGAAGCCTATGGGTTTCAGGAGCCAATGACGAGGTGCGCCGGCGGTTGCGGTACGCACCGCCGCGGTACGCCCCGCCGCGGGCGTGACCGCCATTTTCTATCTGCTTAATCACTCGAGACCTGATCATCCACAGGAGAGGACCTATACTGCATGTGCTGCTGTGACCTCGGTCTGGAAGAGACAATGGCTGCTGCGACTGGGGAAAGGGCCCCTGCCTTCACGTCTGAAGAGTTGGAGAAACTTGTGGATGGGGTCCTCCCCCAGTATGCGTTACTCTACGGTCCTCCAGACCAACAGGTAAGTGCACTGGGTGCACATTGATTGGGCTATGCCTGTGTTGAGTGGGGTGGATGTAAGATGGTGGGGAGGGGAGCGAATGAGGAGTGCAACGCACGACAGATGAGAGCATGTGCCACATGGCAAAGTTGGGGGGGGGGGGCAATCGCATCTAACATGCAGATAAATGATGAATTTTCCTTTCCCACCCTGTACATGTCAAATAGGTCAGCGCCCATCAGAAAGTCGTCATTTGGCGTACCATCGCCAAGGAAGTCTGCGCCCTGGGGGTCCACATCAGACGGGGCACCCACTGCCGCAGGAGGTGGGAGGACATCCGCCGCGGGACCAGGAAGACCGCCGAGTCACTGCTGGGGATGGCCTCCCAACCTAGGAGGGGTGCCAGTCGTACCCTGACCCCCCTGATGTCCCGGATCCTGGCGGTGGCCTACCCTGATTTGGATGGGCGCTTGAGGACATCACAGCAGACACAAGGGGGTGAGTATCAGCACATTCTGCTATCTTTATGCGCAGTGGAGGCGTCTGGGTGGGGGAGGAGGGTTGTGGGTGACATTAGGCCAGGGCGTTTCCTGTAGTGTAGTCCTCTCCTTTAGGCATGGCCCTGTGCCCCCGCCCCCCACCTCTGTAGGGTGCCAAGTACAGCTATCCATGGTCCTGCATCATCCAGGTGTGTATTTGTTGTGCATAGACCTGTAGGCCTGGTCACAAGTACTGAGTAGTATACCCCGATTGCGCAGCGTAGTGCATGAGGCTCCTGTGTCTGTCCTCTCCGCCAACGGTGTTGACATTGCATGCACTCAACCTGTTTTATTATTTCTCCCCCCCTTTTTCTTAATCTGCTTGTGCATTAGCATCATCAGGCGGAGGAGATTTGGCATCTGAGCACGAGGGAGCTGCAAGTCACAAGGCCCCGGTGGGCCGTGGTACAGACACCGAGGGCACCAGTGATACGGAGGGCGAGGGGAGCCCCACAACGGGGACCGGTGGTGACACCAGCGACACCGACACGGCCTCGGATGGGAGCTCCCTAGCGGTGGCGGCAACATCCGGGCCCCCCGCCTCTACAGGTACAGCTGCCACCCAGCGCACCAGCCCCGCTCTCCCAGCAGCCCCTCAGCCTATGCTCCGTGCCCGCTCGCCCAAGAAGGCGGGCATCTCCTTCGCCCCAGGCACCTCAGGCCCTGCCCCTGTCACCCCTGCTGCCCTCAGTGAGGAGGTCATTGACCTCCTTCAGACCATCATTGTTGGGCAGGCTACCCTTTTGAATGCCATCCAGGGGGTAGAAAGGGAGGTGCATCGGAGCAATGCCTACCTGGAGGGCATTCATTCGGGTCAGGCTGCCCATCAACGATCGTTCAATGCTCTGGCCTCAGCACTGACGGCAGCCATTGTCCCTGTTTCCAGCCTCCCTCTTCTAACTGCCTCCAGCCTGTCTCTGTCTCCTGTTCCTCTGCCTATCCCATCCACACCATCAGACCAGCCTGCAAACACCTCAACACCCAAGGGCAGCTCATCGAGACACAAGCACCACAGATCCCACAAACACTCACCCAAGCAACACCCAGATGCAGACATGCCAACAGTCACTACCACCTCTGTGTCCCCCTCCTCCTCGTCTCCCTCCTCCCTCCCTGTGACGTCTACACTCACACCTGCATGCACACCACCATCAGCCAGTGCTTCCATCACCAGCACACCCTCCAGTCCAGTACGCACACGTGCAGTCACCACCCCCACTGCCATTTACACGTCCCCTGTGTCCTCTCCCACTGTGTCTGTCACCCCCTCTTCCAAGACACACAAACGCAGGCAGCCACCCACCCAACAGCCATCCACCTCACGACAGCCTACGTCACAATCACCTGCACCCAAAGACAGCACACCTGACTCTCCTACAACCACATCCTCTTCCTCCACTCCCATCACCACTACTCCCACCCTTTACCTTGGTCCTAAAATTTTTTACCTCTCTAATCTTGACCTCTTTCCCTACCCTGACCCACCCCTTCCATCTGCTAAGAGTCCCAAGAACACCTCAGCCACCACCAGCCCAGCTTCGAGTGTCACTGTGGTGCATGGGTTCTGGAGCCCACCCTTTGGCAGCAGTGCCACTTCCATCAGCAGCAAGGGGACAGCCAGCCCCCCCCCCAGGCAAGAGGACCCGGAAACTCAAGGGCCGCCGTGAGAGGAGTGCCACGGCTGCCCCCAAGGACCAAAGTTCGGCCACTTCACCTGCCACAACATCCAGGGGAGGCAAGGGCCAGAGAGCCTCTTCTAAGGAGCGAAAGGGCAGCAGGGCGGAGAAGTCAGCCAGCAGGAGCGCGGAGCAGGAGGGACCCACAAGCCCCATCCCGGCTGTAAGGGAGGACACCAAAGGGCCCAGGACTCAGTCACCGAAGGGTCCAGCAACTGCACGGTCGGAGGGCGACTGAGCAGGGAGTCCAGGCCAGGTCTGGCTCCCGTGAATTACTGGACAAGCACCGCTGAACAGGGCCCCGCCGTGCAGAAGAGCACCGCTGAACAGGGCCCCGCCGTGCAGAAGAGCACCGCTGAACAGGGCCCCGCCGTGCAGAAGAGCACTGCTGAACAGGGCCCCGCCTTGCAGAAGAGCACCGCTGAACAGGGCCCCGCCGTGCAGAAGAGCACCGCAGAACAGGGCCCCGCCTTGCAGAAGAGCACCGCTGAACAGGGCCGCGCCGTGCAGAATAGCACAGCTGAACAGGGCCCGCCGTGCAGAAGAGCACCGCTGAACAGGGCCCCGCCGTGCAGAAGAGCACCGCTGAACAGGGCCCCGCCGTGCAGAAGAGCACCGCTGAACAGGGCCCCGCCTTTCAGAAGAGCACCGCTGAACAGGGCACCGCCGTGCAGAAGAGCACCGCTGAACAGGGCCCCGCCTTGCAGAAGAGCACCGCTGAACAGGGCCCCGCCGTGCAGAAGAGCACCGCTGAACAGGGCCCCGCCGTCTCAAGCACCGCTCCGCTGGGCCCTTCCTGTCAAGCTCCGCTCCACTGGGCCCCGCCGTCTCAAACACCGCTCCGCTGGGCCCTTCCTGTCAAGCACCGCTCCTCTGAGCCCTTCCTGTCAAGCACCGCTCCGCTGGGCCCCGCCGTCTCAAGCACCGCTCCGCTGGGCCCTTCCTGTCAAGCACCGCTCCGCTGGCCCCTTCCTGTCAAGCACCGCTCCGCTGGGCCCTTCCTGTCAAGCACCGCTCCGCTGGGCCCCGCCGTCTCAAGCACCACTGGCACAATGACAGTGCCGGATCTGTGTCGAGCTACTGTTCACGGTTCACTGTGCCCACCATGCCTCCTCCTTGACCAGTGGTGACTGTTATCCACCTGATGGACTGTGGCTTTGCACTCCCCAGGATGGCACAGTGGGCAACCCACCCACTTTAGAGACTTGAGAGACTGTGGCTTTGCACTCCCCAGGATAGCACAGTGGGCATGGTGGCCCCTTCGTGGATCTGGCGTCGTGGACTCATGTGGCTGTGGTCCCCCCCCCTTCCCTTCCCCCTGAGGTGCCTGTGGTTTTGTCATCAGATGCCCCTGCAGTGTTCTCTCCAAAGACTCAGGTCTCCTGTGTGGGCTTTGCCCTTGTGTTGATACACTTCGGCCCACGGACACTTGGAATTTTGTTAAATGTGCAGGACTAATTGCCTCAGTTTATCGATTGCACTAAATATTGAATTGAATTATTAAAATTTTTATTGCTATTTGACCATGACTTATCAGAGGCTATTTTTACATAAATTTTGATTCACAATTTAATTATGTCTTTGCATTTTTCAGCGGGGGTTTGGGTGGTGTCACTGTGACTTGTTGCTCTGCATTGGTGTGTACATAGTTTGGGGGGGGTGGGGGTCGCATATGTGTGTGCCGTAACCTTTCCTCCTCCCCCCTCCCCTGTGTCGTAGGTGCGGTACTCACCGTTGTCGTCTGCGCCGCCGTTCGTACTCGTGGTAGATGAGCAGGTAGACGAGAGCAGGTAGTATGTTTAATTCGGGTTCCATGCTGTCCTCCTTCCTCGTGGAGTGCGTAGAGGTGAGCGTTTTCCCGTTCGTAGTCTGTTTCCGCCGTGTTTTTATCGGCGGTGCTCCCGCCCTGGAAAAGGTGGCGGATTGGTGAGTTGTGATAGTGTGGGCGGTACATTGTCTGCCGCCTGTCTGTTGGCGGTGACCGCCGCGCTGTTTGTTTGTCCCGCCGTGGCGGTCGGAGTGTTAAAGTGGCGGGCTGTGTTGGCGGTTCCCGCCAGGGTCAGAATTCAATTTTTTGGACCGCCGGCCTGTTGGCGGGTTGGCCGCCGCTTTATCACCGACCGCCAGGGTTAGAATCACCCCCAAAATGTTGAAGAGATCGAATTGTGGGTGGTAAATTTGGTGTAATGACATATTTAGTCATCAGAGAAGGGATTGCTAATACAGATGTCTTAATTAGAAATTTTTAATGAATGCTTATGTATTTTGAATAATGACCTATGTAGAAAAATGAATAACGTAGAAAAATAATGTGCACGTTTGAAATTGTCACCTCGAATAATGGCCACCAGTGTCAACAAATTGTACTAAATAATGATTAATCCCCATGGAAATGTATTACATTAATGTAATAATATGTCACATTAAGGGTTATGAATTATGCTTTTGATTGTTAATTGTAGGCCTTAACTTAGCAAGTGTCTAAGGCTCATACAGAAGCTATATTTCTTAGTGTTTAATACAAAATGCTGACAGAGTAAACCAACTGTGAAATGCTCATTGTTTTAATAAAATGCTTAGCAGAGGCTTTCTATGAGAACCGACGGACATGAGATGAAGTCTCTTGTGAAGTAACTAAATGTGTGTAAAGTGTGCAAAGGGTTCTTTCCCAGGACGCGAACAAGGAAGACACTGACTGGAGACAAAGATGCAACAAAATTGATACCTGACGAGCCAGATGATAAGAACATCGTAAGGCAGACCAATCATCGACATGTGAACTGTGAAATATTAGAATTAATAGATTTGGTAAAGGGACAGCATTGGGTAGAGTAAGAACATACGATTAATTGACCAATTGGAAATTGAGGGATGGTTTGGGGAGCTTTGATATAACAATGTGACAGAGAGAGACTTATTCATATTTACTGCAATATTGAGAAGAAGAGATTTGAGATTCTGTCATTGGGCTCATACTCTCTGACTGAGAGCCTGATGTATTGCTGATCGACTGATGACCTGAGGACGAAGACTGATTCTGCTTGCTGACCCATACCGTGGATAGGTAGATATGACAATGACTACATTGCATTTTCATGCCTTTTCTTTCTAGGTACCAACTGCTCTGACTTACTACTTTTCTTTAGGTAGATGTTTTTTAAATTTCTGTTCTAAATAGTTTTACATAAGGCATGAAGACCCACATGGGTATGCTAGTTGGAGTTAGTGGAGGATACATACTGACGACTGACAAATTAAACGTACAAATGGCTTCATGGATGTCATAGTTTTACTGAATTGGTTTTTATTATTGACTTGTGTTGATGCCTTAGAATGTCTTTTGATTCAAGCTTTGATTAGATCACATCTTCTGCGACTTGCTGATTAACAAGTGTTATTAGAATTTTTTTGATTAGAGTTGATGATTAAAATTCATGACTTAGTATTGCTAACAATTAGGGAATAAACTTACTAAATGTATACCAAAGGCGTAGTTATTCATGGCTGAAAAGTCATGGTGTGTGAAAGTTACTGACTCCATTTATTGTTAATCTGACTAATGGTTATTAATTATTGTGTGCTGATTACTGATTCTGTGTCGAGGCTATTGTAAGAACACCCTATACGAATTAAAAGGTTCATCAACCTACACGCTTCCCCTTGTAACTTTACTTATTAAGGACTGACGCGCCAACACAAGTGAAGTACCATTTTTATTGGGAAACTTAAGGGAATGCCAAGTAGAAGGAAGTTTGTGGCTCCTCACGGATTCCAGAACTTTCCATCATAGAAATGTGAGGAAAATGTGTTTCTTTAGTTAAAATTTGAGGTTTGTAAGGGATTGTGAGTAATAAAAACCCACACAAGCCATCCCATGCTGGATTCCCCTATGTGTCCAGTTTTTCTAAAACTATACAGTCTTGCTAGGTTTCCCTAGGTGCCGGCTGAGCTAGGGTCCAAAATCTACACCTACCCACATTGGAATAAAGGGTCAGTTTTGTGTGGAAAAAGTGATTCTTCCACATTGCATTTTGGCCCGTTTCCTGGTGCAGGCAGTAGGCCTACCCACATAAGTGAGGTGCCATTTTTATCGGAAGACTTGGGGGGATGCCAGTTGGATGAAATGCTGTGGCTCCACACAGATTCCAAGACTTTCTATTACAGATAGGGGAGGAAAATGTGTTTTTGGTGAAAGTTTGAGGTTTGCTAGAGATTCTGGGAAAAAAAACCCTGGTGAGACCCATTGAAGTCAGCCCCCCCGGATATCTCTAAGTGTCTAGTTTAAAAAATGTGCAGGTTTACTACGCTTCCCTAGGTACCGGCTGAGCTAGGGTCCAATATCTACAGCTGTCTGCATAGGAATAAACGGGTTAGTTTTCAGTGGAAAAATGTGACGCAGCCATGTTATGTTTTGGATCATTTTCTGTCCTGAGCATTAGGCCTACCCACACAAGTGAGGTACCATTTTTATCAGTGGACTCCGGGGAATTCTGGTGGAAGGACGTTTGTGGCTCCCAGCAGATTCCACAACTTCCCATCACAGAAATGGAAGGCAAATGTGATTATTTAGTCAAAGTTTGAGGTTTGCAAGGGATTTAGAGTAAAAAACATGGTGAAAGCCATGCATTCACCCATCTTGGATACCACTAGGTGTCTAGTGTTCATAAATGTGCAAGTTTGCTAGGTTTCCTTGGGTGGAGCTCAGCTAGGGTTCAAAGAACTCATCTACCCACTTTGTAAAAAAAAAAGGGTCAGTTTTGGGTGGAAAAATGTGATGCATTCATGTTGCATTTAGGCCCATTTTCTGTCATGGACACTAGGCCTACCCACAAGTGAGCTACCATTTTTATCATGAGACTTTGAGGAATGTTAGGTGTAAGGAAGTGTGTGGCTCCCCGCAAATTCTAGAACCTTCCATTGCAATAATATGAGGAAAATGTGTCTTGTTTCAAAGTTTGCAGTTTGCAAAGGAGTCTGGTTAAAACAACAGGTGAGACCCCTTAAGTCACCTCACCCTATATACCCCTAAGTGTTTAGGTTTAATAAATGTTCAGGTTTGCTTGGTTTCCCTTGTTTCCAGCTGATCTAGGGTCTGAAATCTACAGCTACCATCACTGGAAAAAAGAGTCAGTTTTGAGTGGAAAAATGTTATCTGTCCGTTGCGTTTTGGCCAGTTTCATGTCACAGGGACAAGGCCTTTCCACATAAGTGAGGTACCATTTGTGTTGGTAGACTTGGGGAAATTCGAGGTGGGAGGAAGTTTGTGGTCCCCATAGATTCCAGAAGTTTCCATTCACAGAGATGTGAAACAAATGTGATGTTTTAATCAAAGTGTAAGGTTTGCAAGGGATTCTGAGTAAAAACACCTGAGGAAAGACACGCAAGTCACCCCGGATACCTCTAGGTGTCTAGTTCTCAGAAATGTGAAAGTTTTCTAGGTTTTACTAGGTGTCAGCTGAGCTAGGGTTCAAGGTACACACCTACCCACTTTGGAAAAAAGGGTCAGTTTTGAGTGGAAAATTGTGACATATCCATGTCGTGTTTTGGGTTGCTTCCAGTCACGGGCACAGTTTTCAGTGGAAAAATGGTATGCATCTATATTGTGTTTTTGTCCATTTTCTGTTGCAGGCACTAAGCCTACCCACACGGGTGAGATACCATTTTTAGCAGAAGACTTGTGGGAGCATAAAATAGTGAACATTTGTTATCACCAATTGTATTTCATTGCATTTGTGCCTTTAAATATAAGTCAGTATTCAAGAAAGAAGATGTTTCAATAAATATCCTCTAAATCATACACTAGTATGGCTTCCCACAAATGTAGAGATGTACAAATAACCACTACTCCTAAAGTCCATATCCTGTGCTCATTTAAAAATACATACGTTCACTTGATACCAATTTTTCACCCTACATATTTCAACATATGAATTGGTCTATACTTTGTATTTCACTGCACACAGGACAGGTCGGTGCACTGCACACAGGGCATGCCGGTACATAAAAGGCCAGAAATGGCCCTGGCCTAAATTCTGTCCAAAGCTGTAGGCAGCGAAAGCTGACATTTCAGTCCTTTCTTGTGCACCAGTGTGCACAAACAACAACTAAAAAAGAAAATAGGAGACGAGGACTTACCTGGCTCCTCGTCATCCTTTCCACAAGCGCCTGGCTCACCGCCTCCCTCTGCCCCCTGCTCCGCTGCTGGCAGAGGGAGGCCTGACCTTCCCAGGATCTGTAAGCAGAGTGTGGATTGCCAAAAACTCCATTAGCTCTGCCAGTGGAGCGGAATTCCCTGCCCACCCCTATTATTTTCCTTGCGGAAACCTTGAGGGTTCTACACATATGATCGCTTGTTGCATTTTAAATTTTCTCTACTTTTCAGATAGCTTTCATGGAACACCTATTGGTTTCACACTGGTTTCCACAATAGACTGGAAGTAGGTTGTGAGCACAAAATATAGGAAAAGTGGGATACCTGTTTGAAAAATGCCAAAACTTAGTATTTTTGATTCAGCTGTGCATATTTCTGAAAGCTTGAAAGATGGTGACTTTATCACCCTAAACCATTTGGTGATGCCATTTTTTAGGGGAAAAAAACAGACACTTTTTGTCAGAGCAATATTTTACTATTTTTCTAAAAACACTCACAATATTCTATATTTTGCCTTTTTTCTTAGTCCCCTCAAGGGACAAACCATGGGTATCTTTAGAACCTCAAGATGTTGGAAAAAAAGACACAAATTTGGCACGGATGACATATCAGAGAAAAAAAATCTATGGATCCCTAAGTGCAAACTACCAGAAATAGACATAAAAGGGGAGATTTAGGCCCAGCAGATAACAGGTTAACTAGAGATTGTATATTTTCCTAATTATGGTTTTGTCACCCTTCATTATCAATTGTTTTCTTTCTGCGTTGGAAGTAGTCATGGTTGGATATGCTTCCTGTTGTACTATCTATCCATTTCCAAATCTTAGTGGCATCTTTGTTGTGCCATCTTCTATAGTATGCTTGAGTTTGCTGGGCTGCATACTGCCACATTTTATTTCCAGCTCTTAGTACTATATATTCTTCACTGGCATACGTTTTGGGTGACTACTACTTTCTGCTTGCAAACTCCTCAATGTTGTTGCTATTGCATTTCTTAGGCCATTAATCTTCTCATTGGGGTCGTGGATGGAAATAGCCCCATTTCAGACACTTCTCTTTTCCACCTTTTCTTTTGATTTGGTGTTTCAATTCACTATAAAGGGTTGGGTCTATTTTTAAGGCTTTTGGAAATGTTCTGTTTTCAATTGAACCTTACCTTTCCCTCTATTACATGACCCTTTTCACTAAATCACTCTGCTACTCAGAGACCCTTTCCTCTGCCTCCATGTGGAGGAGAGGCCCCCATGTTCTTGTCTTGAATTAATTAGGCCCTGGTCTTCGCTCCCACCAATTCACATCGCTCCCTTTGCAAGCATGTTGTCGGTCAGTGAACCACTCTGCCCCCCCAAGGACCGTAGCCTTTCCACTCAGCCCAGGCCAGACCGGGGCTACAGAGTTTGCTACAAGTGCTGCAGCCCAAGTCTGCTGAGGCATATCTTCCTCCACGTCAGAGACCTGTGCCTCTCAGCCTTTAGCCAACAGCTCTCCATCTCACCCAGCAGCAACTTAATGCACTGGGTAGGGAGGAGGATCCACAAATCTCCCAGCAGACAACAGTCCTTCTGCTCGGTCACACACAACTGAGTTCCAGCATAGGCAGTGCTCTTAGTCTGGGTGCTCCTCCTGTGATTTGCTGCTCTCGGGTAAGAAAGGGGCAAAAACACCACACACATCTTGTAAGGGGTAAAAGGTCGCTTTAATGGAATAGGTCTGGCAAATAATTACACAACCTTGGCAATAAGCCTTACAAAACTAACCAACCTCACTAATACATTACAAAACCATTGAAGCATTCAACAACTCCCTCTAATGAAGTTTATCCCCCATCCCAACCTTGTACCCAAATTTCATACCCCTGTGCCCGACCTCTACCTGTGTTGTTACCCTTGTCCTTTCATCCCTTTGATCCTTGCTCAATATTCCTGACCTCTTATTGGTCTGCTTTTGCACGCCCATCTAAGAAATGGCTTTTAACCAGCCAACCAGGTAAACGTAGAGTTGTTTTCCTGCCCTACCAAAAGCCTGCAATACTCCCAAACTAAACCCTTATTCCCACAATCTTCCACCCAAAAGATCAGCAATCTTCAACCATAATTCCAGTAAATAAAACGTGTTGCCTAAAAGTGACAAGTGTACCCCGTCCTGTCTGAAAAGATAAAACATCATCTTGAAAAATCTCTGTGTGAGTTAAAACTGAAATATCTTACTCTATATAAAATGCATGCATCTCCCTGTTGACCTTCATCAGCTTGTTTTCAATGGCCCTAAGATTCCTCATTCCCCACCAATACCATTCAGGCACTAGTTCTGTCCACAAAATATGCGTACCAGGCCATCTATCCATGATCCTTAACAAATCAACTTTCATTGCCTTCAAAAAGCCAATCTCTAATAAGGACACCAAGTTGTTTTCACCCAAATGGACCACCAACAAATTTGAACAAAAATTTGTAGCCAATCTCCTAAAAAGAATGCCCAACAATTTGCCCAATCACATGCCACTCTTCCCTCCCCACCCAGGGTAGGCTCCTCCATTAGGGTGGAGGAGCCTACTCTCCATGCCAGCAGCAACAGCTGCAAACCTTTTACCAAAAAACGATAATAAACTGTATTTATTATTGTTTTCTGGTAAAAGGGGTGGGCCATGGGGCTGACGAGCAGTGAGGAGGAATGCACATCACTCCCCCTCAAAGCACATGTATGTTGGGCCGGCCGCCTTGGGCTGGCCAAACATACATGCACAGTAGGCTCTGTCCAGTCCAGCAACACGGTTGTGGGGCTGGAGAGAGCCTGCACAGGCTCCCAGTCTGCCTTGGAGCACCCTGGCTGGGGGCTCCCAGCCAATCCTGATGCTGCTTTGAGCAGCATCAGGATTGGCCGCAGGGCAGGCTGGGAGCCTGTGCCTGCAGCCTGGAGCTACAAGGGACAGGGGAATGGCATGGCGCAACGGAGGAGGCAAGTGTTTTTTTCTGTTATTATTTTCAATTTAATTTTTGTTAAGCCCTGTGCGCTGCCCCGCCCCTTCTCCTTGCCGCGAGCTGCAACTATCCCCACCACATGAACACCTGAGCTCTGTCCAAGCCAAGATGATTACCAAAGTACTGTAATTCTGCATGCCTTGTTGCCCAATGAGCGAAGGAATGCCCAATTATCCAGACTGTGGAAAGTGCACCTTCAGAGCCTGCCACACAATCTAAAATGAAAAGAAAATTAACCCAAACAAAGAAATGAGTTACCATTATTTCATTTATTTCAAGCATCAAGCAAGTTTGTCCTCATAGAATGTTTAAAACATTGTGACCTCCAATGCCCCATGTTCATGATACCACCTTCAGAAGTACTCAATCTCCTATCTTCAGTGGCTGCTCCAATAAGATAGGAATGTGTTCCAAAGACTCTGGGTGAAACCCCCAACTTGCTAAGTGCTCTCCTCAGCACAAATATTACCTGAAAAGAATGCAAACGGTACCCATCTTCATGCACAAAAACATAATTCACTTCAGCAGGCAAAAACAGGGCAAAATAGAACCAGCAAAACACTGGACATCAGGGATGAGCTGCTGGCTGCATCTATACTGCATCAGTACTTTCTGTCCCCTGCCCAAATGATCCGTCTTCGATGGAACCAACCATATTTATATCCCGTTGTCGCCAACCCTGACATTAGAAAACAATAAACCTCCCTTTCTCATCTGACCTAACAATCCTGATATACGGAAAGCACTGTGAAACAGCCAAGACATTCACAGGGAAAATAGTGCAATGTTCCCTGGAGAGAAACAAATATCCTGCAAAAAAAGGCAGCATGTCCCCAAACAACTTACCTGAAATCGTCTGTCACGTCATTATATCAAAATCACACAGACTATCCCCCAATTCCTAATTGGTCAATTAGTCACAAGTTATGACTCTACCCAATAATGTCAGTTCTTCAAATCTATGAATTCTAGTATTACACGATTCTCAAGGTGTTGATTGGTTCACTGTACGATGTTCTCATCATCCGGCTTGTCAGGTATCAAAAATGTTGCATCTTCTTCTCCCGTCAGTGTCTCCATTGTTTGAGTCCTGGGCAAGTACATCTCGTCTGCTTTACACAGTCCTTGTTACATTTATGATTCCATCATCTCATGTCTGTCGGTTCACGCATAGGAATTTTGCCGAGCAAATTTTATTAAACAATAAGCAGTTCAGGGTCAGTTCATCACATTAGCTTCTCTACATTGCGCTAGTAATTTACCTTCTGCATGAGGCCTGGCAAAACTAGGCCACAACTTCAGCTAAGTTAATCCTATAATGCAAAACATATGTTATATATCTTAACATGACATATTACTACATTATTTCAATACATTTTCTATATTTCATACATGTTATTCATTTTATCAGTGCACTTTTGAATCTTGGTAACCGCTCTCCGAGGGCACACTTTCAAATGTGCACATTAATTCTCTACATTATTTATGTCTACATTATATTATTATTCAAAAAATGCATATACACTTATTAATATCTCTAAATAACATATTGGCTTCAACAGGATCATAGCAACATAAATACTTACCAAAGCAAAGAGATAGCAGACATTTTACCCCTAATTGTCACCCCTGAAAATCCTGCATCAATCTGTGTCATTATGAAATGTACTGCATCTTCCCTTCTGTATAGTAATGACACAGAACCACCCTCCCTCTTAGAAGAATGAATTAATTGAGACCAAGCCTAAGCATAGCTTTGATTGGGTAGACTCTGCTATTGATTGCTGAATCAAGCTCAAAATTCTCAGTTTCCTAGTGCCCATAGTTCCTGTGATATCGCTGTCTTCTGTGCATCCACTTCTGGTGCAAGCCTACGGAATCTCTTCCACTTTGAATGAGAAAGCGAATCGTCAATATCATTATAGACACATGGAATGTAAAGAGCCTCAAACAAAATGTTGAACTTCAAACAACATAACAAAAAAATCCTCAGCAGTTTTAACATTTCATGCACTTTCTGAGAATGGACCAAATTTACCACAGTTTGGTTGTCTACATGGAAAAGCACTTGCCTTTTGGCCAACTTCTCACCCCATAGCACTGGAGCCAAAATCAATGGGAAGAACTAAAAAAATGTGATGCTATGTCTAGATGACTTCCACGCCATCTGTCACTCCTCTGCTTCCCAAAGTCAATCCCAGAACACACCAAAACCCTGTGCTCCTGAGGTATCAGAAAAAACTAGTATTTGCCACAACCAATCCTCATCTTCACTCCACATGGTCACACCATTGAAGTCCTTAAGAAAAGTGATTCACATTCTAATGTCCACCCAGATGGTGGCATGTAATCTTATCAAATGATGTGGCAAGGCAGCACCTTTTGCAGAGAAACCAAGTCGGCTGCAAAAAGCGTGACCAACTCTGACCACCCAACAAGCAAAAGTCGAGTGACCCAAAAGGCATTGAACCTGTCTCAACTCAGGTTTGGTCTTAGATGCTGCTTCTTCCAACAGAGAAATTAAATTGTCCACTTTGCCCTGAGGTAATGTCAAAGCCCAGCTCACCTGAGTCCTTGTTCAGTTCTGATGGAGGTTGAAGACAATCCGACCCCACCCTGAAACTGCTTGTTCCAGCACACTAGTTTTTAAAACAGTGCACTAAGAACAGAAGCTCAAGGGAAGGGGGGAAGTGGATAAAATAAAATAAAGAGACAACACCGTTCTTGCGTTTCCACTGTTGAAGTGCTGCACAAATCTGCGGCCCTCTCTGACTTCTGTAGAAACGGGTGCCTAATGAAACATAAACAAAGAACAGATAAGTACAACCTATTCCTAACTGGGTTCCTGACTATCCCTTTATTTATTAGAAATTTTCTTCTAAAAGTACCTCTTGGATCCTGGTCTCTAGTTTCCAGGTTTGGAATGTGTTACTGCTCTGGGATGTGCTTTCTATTACTCTAAAGCTTCTAAAACATTAAACAAATACCGTTATCAGAATTACCAATATCAAACATTCATCTTAATATAACTAAAGCCTAAATTCCCAATAGCAGACTCACTTTTCCCATATTTCCAGAATCTTTTATAAAACAAATACTGTACTTTTACGTCAAAATACAGCATGTAATTTGTGCAAGTCCTTGATTTACTGTTTGCCTTGCTGTTATTGGTTTCCACGGTTCGATTCTTAAAAGTTCCATAAAAAATGTTTGCTTCACAAAGTTCCGCAAAGTATTCTTGTAACAAAGAGTTTGAATCACAATGTTCGTGGAAGGTATCTTGTTTCCAGAAATTGTTGTCAAAGTTCTTTCAGGTAATAAAAGTTTTGCACTTACTTGTTTCTGGCAAGAGATACTGATCAGTCTAACCTTGTCTTCTTTCTCTTTTGCAGGTTGCTTGTAGGAGAGAGGCTGAGGCAAGGAGGAACCGGAAACCGGAAGAAGGAAGAGCCAGCAGCTGCGCCCATTGAAGCCAATGAAAGTCTGTAGAGAGCAGGAGTGCCAGCGCCGAGGGATCTGTCCTCAGGTAAGCGGGAGGTAGACGAGCACAAGCACTGGGTGAGGCTCGGGGGCTGCCTTTTATAGACAGGGCTGGGTGTGGTCCTCACATGCTGCACATGTTCTTGAAAGGTGTGCAGAGCTGGGTGTGGTTTGAAGAGCTGGGTGTGGTCCTCACATGCTGCACATGTTCTTGAAAGGTGTGCAGAGTTTCAGTTATTATGCAAATGAGTTAAATTAACACATGGCCTAGAGAGGAGTGTTTTAAAGAAGCCTTGGTAAAAGCAAGGCCCAATGTGTAAACAAAACAGCACATTAAACAACATACACGGAAGCCTAGGGGGGGGAAGGTGAGATAACAAGAAAGGCTTTCAATAGTAAGTTTAAAAGGGAGCTATTACAGAACCCACTAGTGCAGTGAGAGGGGACATGCTCTTTGCTGTGCACAAACCCTAACAGTTGCCCCCCTCAAAGGCCCTCCTACAGGACGGGGTTTTCCTGGATTTTTTAAATAAAACCGTCTAATCAGCCGTGGGGCATGTACATATGATGCTGGTTCCCATGAATTCTCAGATTCATCATATCCTTTCCATTCTACTAAATAAAACAGACGTCCACTAATTCTTTTTGAGTCTTTTATGCTTTTTACTTCATATTCTAGATTTCCCTTAATTGGTATGGGTGGAGGTGGTGGTTCAGGTCGGGTTTTTGGATTGTACGGCTTAAGCAAGGACACATGGAATGTAGTATGTACTGGATATTCTTTTGGTAAATCTAATTTTACTGTTACCGGGTTTACTATGGCAGTTATACTAAAGGGTCCAATGAAACGTGGTTGCAGCTTTCGGGATCCCTCTATGTTTAGGTTCTTTGTGGAGAGCCATACCTTGTCACCGATTTTATACATTGGGGCCTCAGATCTGTGTTTGTCTGCTTGTCTTTTCATGCTTTCATTGTACTTTAATAAATGATTCCTGGCTTTGTCTTGTATGTCACCTAACCTCGTTAGTCTATCTGTTACTGTAGGTAACAGAGAATCTTCTAACAAAATGGGTATAGCTCTTGGATGATACCCCTGCAAGAAATAGAATGGTGAGCAAAGTAGAGCTGAATGCTTAGTATTATTATAAACAAACTCCGCTACAGGGAGAGCTTCCAACCATTCACTAGAATAATCAGCCAATAAACAACGTAGCGTTTGAAGTAAGGTTTGGTTCAGTCGTTCAGTCTGTCCATCTGTCTTTGGGTGGAAAGCAGTGGATAATGCCACATCTATTTTCAGTTTTTTACATAATTTTTTCCAAAATTTAGAGTTGAACTGGCTCCCTCGGTCTGACACCACTTTGCTTGGCAAACCATGTAAACGCACAATTTCCCTTATAAAAATATCGGCAAATTCTGCCGCCATGGGTAATTTCCGTAATGGTACAAAATGTGCCATTTTAGATAAAAAATCCACTATAACCAACACTGTTGTGAAAGATTTTACAGGTGGTAAACCTACAATAAAGTCTACGCTCACAGTGTGCCAAGGTTGTTTGGGTGTTGGCATTGGTATTAACAAGCCGTCAGGGGCCTAATGAGAATATTTATGTCTTGCACAAATTGGACAGGTAGTGACAAATTGCTTAATGTCCTTTCTTATAGTGTCCCACCAAAAGTGTTTTTGCACATTTTCCAGGGTTTTTACCCAACTAGGATGACCTGCTAACGGTGAGGCGTGATGCCAAATTATCACCTGTGTTTGTAATTCAGAGGTGGGCACTAACAGCATGTTGTCGTGATACAATAAACCTCGTTGTATTGTGTTATGGGAATCCTTTAACCAATCCTGAGGTGCTATTTGCATGTGTGCATTATATAGATCTGTGATGAAATCCTTCTGTTGTACTGGTGCCAAAAACTTTTGGGGAGGAATAATGGGTTCTCCTATTTTATCTTGTTTCATGTCTGAAGTATGTCCGTATCTAGATAACACATCAGATTGAATTTGTTGTGCACCTGGTCTATAGGTTATTACAAAGTCAAATGTGCTAAAAAAAATTAACCAGCGCATCTGACGTGGTGTTAGTGCTTTAAGTGATCCAAAAAACTGTAGGTTCCTATGGTCAGAAAAGATTGTAACTGGGTACTTGGCTCCCATTAAATGGTGCCTCCATTCTGAAAAGGCTACTTTGATAGCTAGTAGTTCCCTTTCAGCCACAGTGTAATTTTGTTCAGCTGGTAATAACTTTTTGGAATAGAAGGCTATAGGATGTAACTGGCCATCTACTGCATCTCGTTGAGAGAGAACTCCTCCTAAAGCTACTTGTGAAGCATCCGCTTCAACAAAAAAAGGCAAGTCAGGATCAGGATGTTTCAGAATTGGGGCTGAAGTGAACTTTTGTTTTAGGAGTTGAAAGGCGTGTGCCGCCTCATCAGTCCAAAGAAATCGTTGCCCTTTCCGCAACAAGGTAGTTATTGGGGCCGCAATGTCTGCAAAATGTGCAATAAACCTCCTATAAAAATTGGCGAAACCCAGAAATTTCTGAATATCTTTTACAGAGGATGGTTCTGGCCAATCAGCAATAGCACTGATTTTCTTTACATCCATAGTTATTCCTTGAGGTGACAGGCAGTATCCTAAAAAGTCCACCTTGCTGACATTAAAAGTACACTTTTCTAACTTAGCAAAAAGATGATTTTCTTTTAACTTTGATAATACTGCACGAACATGTTGGGTATGTTCTTCTGAGTTCTTAGAGTAAATGAGGATGTCGTCTATGTATACTATGACACAAACGTCCAGGAATTCGTGTAGGACCTCATTTATAAAGAACTGAAAGGCCGCAGGGGCATTACATAACCCAAAGGGCATTACTGTGTACTTAAATAAACCAAACTTTGTCTTGAAAGCTGTCTTCCACTCATCCCCCTCTTTTACTTGGACCAGGTGGTAAGCTCCCCGCAGATCTAGTTTAGTGTGTACAGTACAATGTCTTAATTGATCCAACAACACAGGTATTAGAGGAAGAGGATATTTATTCTTTATTGTAGCCTTATTTAGTCCTCTATAATCGATACACGCGTGCAGGGATTTATCCGGCTTCGGGATAAAAAAGAGTGGAGATGACACCGGAGATGTGGAATGACGGATGAACCCAGACTGTAGTAGGTCATCTAGGTAGGTTCTTAAGTATTTGGTTTCTTCGTCAGTCAAAGCATATACTCTGTTATTAGGTAAAGGGGCCCATGGGATAAGATCTATACGACAGTCATAAGACCTATGTGGGGGCAGCACACTAGCCTTTACTGGATCAAAGACGTCTTTAAAGTCAGAATATTCAGGAGGGAGACTTGGTTCATCTTGTATAACACTAGCACAGTGTAATACTGTGCTCTGTTCTGTACCTGCTTCTTGATAGCAATTGGTTCTACAGAAAGAGGAATCCAAAGTAACATTTCTATTCACCCAATCAATTTTTGGGTTATGAGTTGTTAACCAGGGTACCCAGAGAATCAAACCAAAATTAGGAGTATCTATCAGATCAAAGCTAATCACCTCTGTGTGCCCGTTCTGACAGACCATAACAAGTGGACTTGTTTGTTTTGTGATTAATCCAGAGGTCAATTCTGACCCATCCACTGCACATACTGCTTCTGGACAAGGCTTTAGGCACATAGGAAGTCCTAAGTTTTCAGCTAACTTATTATCCACAAAATTTCCTGTCGCGCCTGAGTCCAGTAGGACAGGGAGAGAATGCCTCACTTGGGTAGTAACAATTAAAACGACCTGAATTATGAAATGTCTAGGTATGTGCGGTACCATGAAGGCTGCAGCATTAGAGGTTTGATTAAGATGTTTTCTCGAACAAGTAACCTCTCCCCTTGTCGAGCTTAATCGTTTCCCGATTCAGTTGAGGAAATGGAGGAAACAGAACCCTTTCGTGGATTTTTAGGCTTTACTGGACATTCTCTGGCAAAGTGACCTGCCCTTCCACAATATAAACATAATTGAAGTTTTCTCCTTCTTTCTTTTTCCTCTGATGTGAGTGGACCTCTGAGTGTCCCTATTTGCATAGGCTCAGGTTCAGGGAGTTTATTATCTGGGTCTTTCTTCTCGTGTCTAATAAAAGTTAACCGTGATTCCAGTTTGTATTTATCTCCCTTTCTTTCTCCTAGTCTATGTTCTAATTTCACAACTAAATCTACAAAGTCCGAATAGTCTTCTGGCAAATCAACGATATGAGCCAGCGCGTCTTTTAACTCGTCTCTCAAACCTTTATAGAAAAGGGAGACACGCTTTTCTTCTGGCCACTGTGTCTCGGTGAGTAAACGATTAAAACTAGTGAGATAGGTCAATAAATCCTTGTTACCTTGTTTAAGATTTAAAAGCTCATTATCACTTGCCTGCATGAAAGTGTGTTTTGCAAAAAAGCTGGTCATGGTACGTTTAAATTGATTCCAATTATGGAGGATGGGATCATCTCTCTCCACGAAAGGAATTGACCAATTGGCTGCTGTGCCACCAAATAAGACAAGACGAATGCCACTTTCGTAGCATCAGTAGGGAACTGTTGTGGCTTACAAACGAAGTGTAATTGACATTGATTGATAAAAACATGGAATTTGTTACTATCTCCATGAAAACGTTCAGGTGCTGCTAAGGGCACAGCATTAGGAACATTAACAGTGACCTCAACTGGGGGAGGCAAAGTTGTATGTTTTGATGGCGCCCCTGTCTCTGAGGAGGTTTTAAACAAAGGCGTAAAAGCTGTGTTCCACTGAGATACCCTAAATTTATACCTGCTTAAATCCTGTTTTAAAGAGGTATTCTCCATCTTTAATCTCTCTATTTCCTCTTGCATATGTTGCAAGATGCCAGACACTGATTCATTATGAGCCAAGTCCTCATTTAGGGCCTGCGCCATATCTGTGACGTCAATGCCCTCTATTTCTTCCCCGAAATTCATCGTCCACCAGAACGGATTTTTTTTTTATTTTTTTTTAAGGCTTGTGCTTCTGTCAAAGCCCAGCTCACCTGAGTCCTTGTTCAGTTCTGATGGAGGTTGAAGACAATCCGACCCCACCCTGAAACTGCTTGTTCCAGCACACTAGTTTTTAAAACAGTGCACTAAGAACAGAAGCTCAAGGGAAGGGGGGAAGTGGATAAAATAAAAAAAAGAGACAACACCGTTCTTGCGTTTCCACTGTTGAAGTGCTGCACAAATCTGCGGCCCTCTCTGACTTCTGTAGAAACTGGTGCCTAATGAAACATAAACAAAGAACAGATAAGTACAACCTATTCCTAACTGGGTTCCTGAATATCCCTTTATTTATTTGAAATTTTCTTCTAAAAGTACCTCTTGGATCCTGGTCTCTAGTTT
Organism: Pleurodeles waltl; assembly: GCF_031143425.1. NCBI lineage: Eukaryota > Metazoa > Chordata > Amphibia > Caudata > Salamandridae > Pleurodeles > Pleurodeles waltl. Next base: position 73,191,113 of record NC_090439.1, read on the forward strand.
CCAGGTTTGGAATGTGTTACTGCTCTGGGATGTGCTTTCTATTACTCTAAAGCTTCTAAAACATTAAACAAATACCGTTATCAGAATTACCAATATCAAACATTCATCTTAATATGACTAAAGCCTAAATTCCCAATAGCAGACTCACTTTACCCATATTTCCAGAATCTTTTATAAAACAAATACTGTACTTTTACGTCAAAATACAGCATGTAATTTGTGCAAGTCCTTGATTTACTGTTTGCCTTGCTGTTATTGGTTTCAAAGGTTCGATTCTTAAAAGTTCCATAAAAAATGTTTGCTTCACAAAGTTCCGCAAAGTATTCTTGTAACAAAGAGTTTGAATCACAATGTTCGTGGAAGGTATCTTGTTTCCAGAAATTGTTGTCAAAGTTCTTTCAGGTAAAAAAAGTTTTGCACTTACTTGTTTCTGGCAAGAGATACTGATCAGTCTAACCTTGTCTTCTTTCTCTTTTGCAGGTTGCTTGTAGGAGAGAGGCTGAGGCAAGGAGGAACCGGAAACCGGAAGAAGGAAGAGCCAGCAGCTGCGCCCATTGAAGCCAATGAAAGTCTGTAGAGAGCAGGAGTGCCAGCGCCGAGGGATCTGTCCTCAGGTAAGCGGGAGGTAGACGAGCACAAGCACTGGGTGAGGCTCGGGGGCTGCCTTTTATAGACAGGGCTGGGTGTGGTCCTCACATGCTGCACATGTTCTTGAAAGGTCTGCAGTGCTGGGTGTGGTTTGAAGAGCTGGGTGTGGTCCTCACACCTCCATTGTCCAAAAATCTAGCTCTATTCACACAAACGTTATACATGTGGTAGGGCCCTATGTCTTTGCTGGAGCTAAAGGATCACCCAACTCCTCCATGGGATTCTAAAAACTCTGTAAGGCTCTCTGACACTCACCTGAACCCCGTTTTCACACCAAGAGAAAAACTGTAAAGGTAGTGTGTGACATGGCACACCCCACTATGACTTTGGAAACCCCATAATAAAAAAGAACTAAGGGGCAGATTTATGGAAAGCGGTGCTGCACCAAGTGCAACGTCACTTTCCCTGCGCTCCTTAGCGCCCTCCTGCCGCCACCATGTGTGCACTGTATTTAGAATACAGTGCACCATGGCGCAGGCTAGGAGGCAATAGCGGATTCTATGTGACACTATTGATGTACTCTGCAGGACTAGAGCCAAAATGTTGGCGCTAGTCCTGCAGAGTGCATAGCAGCCCATTCTAAATAATGGAACCCCAGTTTTAATGCCTGCTTGAAGCAGGTATTAAAAGTGCTGAAAAAATGGCGCAAGGAAATCTTATCGATTTCCTTACGCCATTTTTTCTGTCCCCACCCAACAGGGGAACGCCTCCTTTGCATACATTATGCCTGGTGCAGGTATAATGAAGCGCAAAGGGTTACAAAGTGGCGTAATGCATGCATTGCACCACTTTGTAAGTAGGGCGTGAGGAATTTGGCCTCGTTGGTGTAAAAACAAAATGACGTTAATGTGGCACAAGGTGGCCCTAGGGGCTTATAAATAAGCCCAGAAATGTTTCAAACAAGGAACAATACACTGGGCAGCCCATTGGCAACATCTTCCCCAAAAAAATAGGACCCTCAAACTGTTGACCAAATCATTGGGATTCACTGGCAAAAGTCAAATAGCAGATTGAACATCCGATTTGGCCATCTTGGCTCCCTCCCACTCCGCAGGGCTTAACCAAGACAATGGCTTTATCCACCAAAGCATAATGTACCTTAGAGTCCTCCTGCACTATAGAATCATTTACTGAACTTACCAGGGACCAAGACAAATGATGAATGAGCCTAAACTCCCCCTCTGGATTTTGAGGGACCACGCCGAAAGGTGAAATAGTCAAATCAGGCAGGGGCCAAGAAGGAAATGGTCCTACCATCCTTTCATGAGCAAATTCCTTATTGAGCTTGGCACTCATCAGTGGATTCTCCAGTGCAGAACTCAAATACTTTGCCAATCTTCTGTCTCTGGGTCCTTGGTAACATAAGTAAAAACATTCCAGAAAACCCCAATATACACATTTTGCTTCTTCCTGCTTTGGATAGAACTGAAGCAAATAACAAAAAATCGGATCCTTAATTTTAATAGGAGTAGGGCCCTTTTCCCACCACTTATTGCACCTAATCTGCAATGCATCATTAACAACTGCCCACCTCTGAACCTTGTTCAGCATTGAGCTAACCCAAAAAGGAACTAGTTGCTGTACCAAATGCCACCCTCCATCCCCATAAAAGTTGGTATTGTGCCCATCAACTGTCCCTCCATAATCTGTTGCATGCCAGTATTGGATAAATTCCTCATCCGAGTCAATGATTTCATTCGGCTTGGTAATCTCTGAGGGAGCTGCCATCTTAAAAGTCCCTCCACAGGATCTTTCCTTTGATGTGTCTAAAAGCATTTAATCTGCTGCAGAGAAATCACAGCCCAAACTGATGCCATCAGAAACCTCTCTATCTCGTACACTGAAAGTGGGGCGAGCATGCAAGGAGCAGACATCTCCTGGTGGTGTTCTGCATCACCACACTCATACCCATGACACCTCTTCCCTACACTCCAACATGCTCCTTCATGGAAGTACCAGACTTACGCTCCTGACAGGGGCCTCCTCTCCATGTTGCCGTGCAACTCATAAGCTGCGGCTGTATTATGGGCGAAGGCAAAACCTCCTTGACAGTCTCCTGAATAGGTAGAGAACATACCCACCTGCCAGACACGCTTGTTTGTCTAAACCTTTTAGGTTTTACAGGTGAAGCACACCACAATATTGTTGCAGCCACGCTCTTTGCACACAATTGTTTTGTGCATTTCAGACCCACCCAAGCATGCTCCAGAGCGCTGTCTTACAATAGATCCTCCCTCCCTTCTTTTTTGCAGCATTTTAACGGCCTGAACTACCTTATTAGTAGTCGCCATACTGATAACGATCAAGCTATACGTGAAAACACTGTTAAAGCACCTATCACTATGTCAGTGACAAAACTGGAGCTTCGTCTTACTCCAGGGTGTGACAGCAGCCAAAGAGGCCGCCCACACCCACCACCCACCTAAAAAAAACTCCTCTATGTCCCGCCCACTGTAGGAATTGCAACAATGGACAACCAGAGCCTCGTGGAATGTGCCACCACACCTGACTAGCTCAGACGGACACCTGGCAAGCCCACCCCCCAAGCCCACATTGCCATAATCTGTGAGTACTGCATTTACTGTTCTAGCCACTGGTGCAGTGGAGCTGTGGGTGAGGAGCTGCTTCTATGTTGGCCATCTTGGCTTCTCTCCCATTCATAGGTACCTTCACATTCAGAAAATTGTGCCTATATCTCATGATTACTGAAAGCTTATATCCAAGCGGTTTGCAGAGCAAAAAGCCTCTTCAACATTCTAGTCTTATTTTGGCTGGCATTTAGAATATGACAACTTTTAAGCAAACATGGTGAGAGCATAGCCCAGTCTGTGCATATCCTTAGTTTTCCCCTTTATCTTTGCCACTCTTACCTTTGACTTCCATGCAGCTGTCATTTTCTGCTAGTTTAGTCCAAGTTCACAAAGCTGGTATCTTGGGCATGATGCCTGAAACACTGGTGGCACATGTTTAAACTATACTTGTGAATCAGTTTGTGCCTGTTTGAGCACACGCACCAAGATCAGGATCTCTGTCCAAACTTCCTTGGGTAGCTCCAGTAGAGCTCCTCATGACCCATCTTGTTTTTCTACAGATTGTGAAATGTATGGGACTAAATGAGTGACAAACGATACCTGGCGTACTTAGCAAAATGAATCTTCACTAGCTGCTAAAGTACTCTGACAGGCCACAAGTGAACTAGCTATCTACTTAGCCCGCAGCAACCACCATTATCCTTAGTTTTACTTTGGATATATTCCGCTTTTACTATGGGGGCACTCACTAGGCAGTAATAGCATCATTGTAGCCGGGCAAGTGTTGCACCTGGGGGCCAATGTGGTCTTCAGCTTGACTGGTGCATCTGTTAACTGTGCAGTGATACTGGTGTTTCAGCTGGCCTTTGGCAATCATCGGCACAGGCATGTTTAAGTTTTGATACTGGGGTTCTGGACCTATTGTCTGTTTTACTGGGAACCCAGTCACAAGAGCTATAACTAACTTAGGTACAATGCCTTTGATAACACAGATATACTAATTAGAAATTATTAATGAATGTTTAAGTAGTTTGAGTAACTAACGTGGAAAAATTATCTGCACGTTTGAAAATGTGCCCTCGGAGAGCGATCACCAAGATTCACAAATGTACTAATAAAATGAATAGCATGTATGAAATATAGAAAAACAAATTGAATAATGTAGTAGTATGTCATATTGAGATACATAACGTGTGTTTTGCATTATATTGTACAGTTAACTTAGCCAAAGTTGTGGCCTAGTCTTGCCAGGCCTCATTCAAAAGCTGAATTATTAGCTTAATGTAGAGAAGCTAATATACTGAACTGACCATGAACCGCTTATTGTTTAATAAAAATCTGCTCAGCAAAAATCCTATGCGTGAACCGACGAACAGGAGATGACGGAGAAAAAGAAGTATCCAAATCGATGTAAAGCAGACAAGATGTACGTTCCCAGGACTCGAACAATGGAGATACTGACTGGAGAAGAAGATTAAACATTTTTGATACCTGACGAGCCGGAAGATGAGGACAATGTACAGTGAACCAATCAACACATTGAGAACTGTGTAATATTAGAATTCATAGATTTAAAAAACTAAGATCATTAGATAGAGTCATAACTGTTGATTAACTGACCAATTAGAACTTGGGGGATAGTCTGGGTGACTTTGATATAATAACGTGACAGAAGGGGAGAGTTCAGATGTTAGGTGCAGATGTCCATAGAGAGACCTTATTCTGAAATTGATGTGATATTGGGGAAGAAGAGATTTGAGATTCTGTTGTTGTGCTCAAGCTCTTGAGAGCCTGATGAGATGCTGATCGATTGATGACCTGAAGACAAAGACTGACTTTGTTGCTGATCCATACCGAGGATAGGTAGCTATGACAATGTGACTGAAGTAATGCTTGTGCCTTTTCTTGCTAGGTACCAACTGTGCTGTTTTATAGTTTTTTCTCCTGAGCTAGATGTTTTTCCAAATTCATGTTCTAAACTTTTTTCGCATGAAGTCCCACATGCTAATGCTAATCTGGGTTAGGTGGGTTTCCTTTTCAGAGACTTTGACATAAATGGTGACAAATGATTGACGGGCAGGTTTGCTGAACACTGCTACTCATGTTAACATATTTATCATTATTGGCTTTTGTTGAGGCATTAGAATGCATGTTTTCTCAAGTTCTGATTAGATTATGTTATTGGCGGTCACTAATGAATTAATCTTGAGTTGATTTGAATAAAGTTTGAATTAACCTCATGACTTAGTATTGTAACTATTAGGGAAATAAAATTGTTAAAACGTATATACTGAGTTGTGGTTTTCATGAATTTTGACATTATTAACCAGTGACTAATGTTTTGCTCATTGGTTATTGGTTTGGGTATTGATTATTGATACACACTGGTTACACCATAGCTAGGATACTCCATGAGAATCAAAAAGTTCCTCGTCCTATACGGGTCCCCTTGTAAGTTTACTTACTAAAGACCAGGCGCGCTAGTAGTTTTTGGGAGCAGCTTGATGGTTAGTTTCCTTGGAGATCTAGTTATGTGGTGACCTATGGTTATGGTAATAGTCTAAATTAGGGTAAGTTGTTTATTGTATTGTGAGTTGGTTTTTGTATTTCATAATGGCAATTGTAGCAAGAATGATGTCCCCTTAAGCCCAGAGATGACTTTCCCAGATCCTGGATCCTGCATATGGAGTTGGGTATGTTCTTGGCGTTTTAGTGATAGTGTGAAAGTGGTAGATTGTGCTTGCAAAGGGTTGTGCTAATTGCAGGTGAATTGTGATATATGTGAGGAAGGCAGGGAGTACTCCAGTTGAGGTTTACTAGGAGTGGGCGTACTCTGCAGTATGAGAGTAGGGAAGTCGTTGAACTTCATATGTGTGTGGCGCTTTGTGAACAAAACTTGTCCATGTGGTTGTTGGTGATGCACGAACCCTGCGGGGTCTAAGACTCTGGAGGATATTGACAAGTGTAGGAGACACTTGGGTTTATGTTGAAATCTGTCTGGTTTTGTAGGTTTATTGGGCCTGGTCAACAAGTCGGTGTGTGAGTTAAGTGGGTAAGAGAAATTTTCAACTGAGATTTGGTGAGTCCTATGTGCATCAGGACAGACCCATTGATCAGTTGAGAGTAAAATTTGTGGGTCAAATTTTGTTTGCGAATGTGGGAGACTGAGAAAGAGGAATAGCTGCATGAGTGAGAGGGCCATCAGTGAAAATCTGTAAAGTCTCTGAAGCAATGGTTTACCTTCATGTAGTAGACCAGCTGATTTGTTTTGGTTATTGGGTTTTGGTTAGTGCTTGCAATAAATTGATTAGTTTTGTGTGAGTTGGAGTTTAGGAGGACAAGCTGCAAGACTTTGTCAGCCACAGTGTGTAAGTGTGACGTCAGAGTGAGCCGCGCTGGGATAGGTTGGTTAGTAAGAAGAGTTGCAAGCGGATTGGCAGCCATCCGTGAGAGACAATTGGTTGAGAAAGCGGGTGAATGGAATCCTGGGAGTAAAAGTAATTTCCTTATTGAATCAAATAAATACAACAGAGAAAGATGAAGTTTTTCAAAGCGTTTAGGAAGGCCAAGAAGGGTGATACTTACATTAAGGTAACAGTGGGGGAGCCTACCCCACCAGAAAATTCTCTGGCTTATTTTGGAATGGAGGAGCGAGGTGTCGCGCCATGTCTTTGGTTGAAACAGTGGTGCAAATTGACTGAGAAATAGGGATCTTTAGCATTTTCAGAGCATGGAATGTTTAATTTGAGAATCTTTGATCAGTTGCGAAGGACACTGTATGAGACAAAGACTCTTCCGAGGCCAGCACAGTTTGAGGTATTAGCAGTTTTGGAGCTCATAGCGAGACAGCGACCAGAAATCAAATCCCAGAGAAGAATAAGGAAGGTAAAAAAGTCTTTAGAAGAGGCAAGATGGGATTAGGAACAGTAGGGGTGGAGAACACCGACATTGCAGGATGTTAAATAGTTTCCTGCTGTCAGAGAGGAAGATGAGTTGGAAGGGAAAGAGGAGACTAGCAAGAGTGATAAGAGTTCTTCAGGGGGTAAGGGGAAGAAAAAGACCTATGTAGAAGAGGAAGATTCAGATGTTGAGAATCTTTTTACTCAGGTGTTAAGAGACCAACCTCCACCATCTGCGGTGCATGAGGGGTCCAAGTACTAGTTCTGCTCCAACTGCCCCTGCTCAGGTGTTGGGGACAGGGAGGCCAATGCAAGCAGATAATTGACAGGTACAAGGGGTAGTGCAGAATACTCTGAATGCAGTGACAACTTTGGTAGTTCAAGCGCAGATGCACCCACCACCGATACGGAGAATTTATCCAGAGATACCGATACTCGAGACAACCTCGAAGTTAGTGGTTCCTACAGAGCAAGTGGTTCAGAGGCTGATGCTAGTTCAGACTGAACCGACTCTAAAGTTGATGCCTTAGGCACAGCCACAGGGTTTGTTGTAATTTAATAGCGATTAGATTGAGCATTAGCAGAAGACATCTTGTATTTAGCAACTATTGTGAACATTTCGCGGAATCCATTTGTATTCATTGCAGTCATTTTCTCTGGCACATGCAGCTATGTGCTCGCCATGTGCTCTGTCCTACCTTCCTGTTAACTACTCTTGAAAATCTGTCTAGTGACAAGTCATATTTAGCATCTCCCACTTTGCACATGCCCAGTAAGTTCTGCAGTTGTTAGTAATTAGTAACCAACACTAATGTGTCTACTAGTCCTTGAAAACTGTTAGCCCCTCCTACCTGTCGACTGTGCATTTCCATATGACCTTATATGTATATAAGTCTTGCTTCTATAATTGTACCACCTTCTTTTAGCCCCTGCGTGGGTATAAAAGGACTATGCTCTCTTAGTTCAGTGTGCTACTTCTAACATTACCGAAGGGTGCTGTTTGAACTGTAGTACCACCTCATGAGGTTTAATAAACTTTGTCTTTTATTTCAGTTTCTGTGCCAACCTCTTCCTATATGGTCTGAGGACTTTGTGCAGAGAAGGGCGAACCCCTTGCACTAGTAGGCCTTGCTTAGGCTTACTTCGACAAATTGGCGCCCGAACAGGGACTCATCTGCGACTTGGACACCCGACGGATTGGTCGCGATGAAGGATTGGGATCTCGCTGAGGACGATCAATGCCTGAGGAGACCCGAGTCTTGGCAACCACAGCGTTATTCCCTTCTTTCTGATTTGACCATCCAGGTGGCGCCGGTCCTCGACTGAGATCCTTTTTCATCATTCGTCATGCAGTGACCATTTGGTCGATTTTAGAACTTGGCAGTTGGAACCTGGACGCCCTGTTATTGGTAAGAGCCGTTTTATGGCACTTGCTGTGTATTTTGATGCCTTTGTTTCACCACTTACTGTGGCTCTCGTGTTTTGTGTGACTAGTCAATTTGTGTCCTTTGAACTGATATATAAATTGCAATTTATATAGGCAGGTAATGAGAATTTTCTCCTATTTAATTTTGATTTGAACGGCACATCGTACTAGAGATACTTTAAGTGCTACTTTGATTATAATACTGCATATTCTGCACTATTTTTGCAATGCCTGTTTTTAGAGCACTTCGTAGGATGTGTTGCTTTTGTAATGGCACCAATTTGAGACTGGAAGAATCGCAACCGGCACTCCCAGAGGGGACGCCCAATAGAGATATGTATGTTAAACATGGTCTTTCTTCTATATTGTACAGCACATTATGGAATAAATACACTCGTGCGGATCCTGAGTTACGTTGGCCTATGCATGGGTCATTTGATTTGTGAAAGATTGAGTATGTGGAACAATGTATGTGTAAGCGAATGTCTAGGCAAGATATATTTGACTGTGTACGGATGTGGGAGAAAGAAGTGCGTGGACGAGTGAAGCGTGAGCAAGCCTTGCTTGAGAGAGAGCAACGGAAGAAGGTATATATGAAAGTATTGGAAATGAGAAAGAAAGAAAGAAACGATTTAAAGGAGATAGAAGAGAAAGAACGTAAAGTACAGGCAACTGGCCAATACACTGTTCGGCAACCTCTCTATCCTATCCTTAATAAACCGCACAATGATTTTTTTACTAGATCGCCCTCCACCTCCGTATGTCATTCCTACTGCCCTTCATGAGTTAGCTGAGGTCTCCGGTTCGGAGCAACAGAAGATACGAGACAGTCGCTTTATGTTGCCTGCTGACCGTGCGTCTGAGCTTAGATCTATTGCTCGTAAAGCAATGCGTAGCGTTGTCTCTGCTTCTGAACTTTTAGACAACGTGAAAGGGTGGACGGAAAAGGAGCAGCTATATTTTACTGAGGCATTTGGCACAGAAGTTATTGAACTATTTCGGAAATATTCTGATGAGTTAGAGCCCGTTGATGTAGCAGCTGATCATAAACAAATGCGTGATGGTATTTTTGTTTTCTCCCAGGTGGCTGATGCAATCAGGAGTTTGGTGAAATTATGTGTTGCGGCTGTCCGTTTGCAAGAGGAGAAAAGGGCCGTGGACTTAGTTGCACGGACATCTCAGACCGGCGGGGTGCAAGCTTCCATCTTCGGAAAAGAGAAGACTATGATAGTTCACGCGAAACCAATGCGGGAGGACGCGCCTTTGTATGTTCCTCCTAAAGGATCGGGTACAAGTGATGATAAAACTTCTGTTTATGCTAAGGGTTATTTTATTTATAATTGGGTGTATACTCTTTGGAACAGGGCAGATGTAATGGCACTTAAAACAGCATTTACCTGACCAGCGGAAAAATCCAGCTGCTTTTTATGAGGAAGTTGAGGGAGCAATTAGTTCTTGTACTATGACTTTGCTGACATTGATTTATTTTTCAGATTGATATTACCGCCAGATATGTGGAGAACTGTTTGTAAAGTTGATGATTGTGTAGTTTTTGGGGAGTCATGAAAAAAATTAGAACAGATGGACAGGGATAGGGAACCTGTGAAAAAGCCATATCAGTTGATTCTAGATCTTCCCGCAGCCATATTAGTTAAGTTAAAAACAATTATTTCCCCTAAAAAGATAGATTGGACTGTTTTAGCTCTTGTAAGCAAAAGGCAGATGAATCGGTCTCTGATTTATTTACACGCTTTGAAGAAGCATTTCCTGATTTTAGCAGCCAGTTATTGTCAAATGATACAGGCAGACATTTGTTTGTCAATAATTATGTCGTAAATCTGTTACCAGGAATAGCTAGTCACCTAAAAGCTAGTGAAAGTTCATGGGCTACCTCTACTCCGGTTTCTCTTTTGACTATGGCTCAGTATTTTGAACGTCAGGAATTAGAAGCAAAAGGTAGCGAGGATAAAAAGATTAAAGAATTAAAGACGAAGGTTATGTTGGCCCAAGATTATGGTCTGCCTTTTAGAGGTGGTGATACAGGTGGACGTGGATCTTATGGTTCTTCTTACACTCGTTCGAATTTGTCTGTTGATCAGTGTGCGTATTGTAAGAAATGTGGGCATTGGGCTGCCGATTGTCCAGCACTACATGTTCAGCAGTGTTCATGTGGTCGGGGACAAATGAGAAAACGCTCAGGATGTTCAGGGCCTAGAAGAAGCACGAATGATCATGCTAGGGTTGAAGCTAATGTACGAGGGCAGGATGGGTTTAACACTTTTGATAGACGGAACCAATACCAGATGTCTAACTATGTGCAGCCTGATTTCCAAGATTCTGCTTATGCATAGGATTGCCTAGGATGGGGTAAGGAATCAGTTGAAGTTCCAGTAGATCAGAGAGGTCCCTATGTTACACCACATGTTTTGGATTCTACTGATAAATTTCTGGTTGATATAGGAGCTACTCGTAGCACCTTGTCTAAACAATTGGTTTCAAGGGCTCCCCTGTCTGGCTTAAGCATTACATCGGTAGGTTTCGATAGAACACCTTCCCCTAGCCCATTGTCACAACCACTTGCATTCCATGTTGATAAATTTACTGCTCCATGTCCGTTTTTGCTTTCTCCAAATACACCAGACAATATTGTGGGTCTTGATATGCTCAAGTATTTCAGGGCTACAATACGATGCTCTCCTGAAGGGGTGCGTGTTATTTTGATTGATAATCATCCTGTGATGTTAAGAGTTTGTCTTGTTAAAGATGATATTGCATTAGCTTCACTCCCTAGTACTTTGTGGGCTACTTCAGATACTGATGTGGGACAAATGATTATTCCACCGGTACATATTAGTGTCAAGGAGGGAGCTTTATTGCCACGTTTGCCTCAATAGAAAATTTCACAGGAGGGCAAAGAAGCACTCACACGAATTGTTCATGATCTTATTGCAGTTGGAGTGGTTGAGGAAGTTCTGTATAATATTTGTAACAGTCCCATTCTTCCTATTCTGAAAAAGGATACTGATACTAGGATTTACCAATTAATTATTGATTTACGAGAAGTGAATAAGATTGTGGTACCACAATATCCTGTGGAATCTGACATCACAACACTTGTTACTTTGGTTCCCCCGACAGCAACTAAGTTCTCTGTGATAGACTTGAAGAATGCTTTCTTTTCAATTCCTATTCATCCTGACAGCCGATATTTGTTTAGTTTTACTTTGAATAAACGATCATATAGATTTTGCAGAGTTCCTCAAGGCTATACTGAGAGTCCTAGTATTTATAGTCAACACTTTACGTACATGAGAAAGATGGATGTGCATTGTCAGTTTTAGTACAGACACACAGCGACAAGCAGCGTCCCTGTGCGTATTTTTCAGCAGTACTTGATCCTGTCACTCGAACGTTGCCTGGGTGTTTTTGTTCAGTTGCGGAAACAGCTGTGTCAATACGTCAGAGTGAAGGGATAGTTTTGTCACATAAGCTGTTGGTTGTAGTACCCCATGCGGTTGATGCTCTTTTAAATCAAACAAAGACGCAACATTTAACTAGCGCTCGCCTGACAGGATATGAATTGACATTGCTGGCTCCTCACATTACACTGAAGAGATGTGCAACACTAAATCCAGCCACTTTGTTGCCATATCCGGTGACTCAGCTTCAGTCATAAGAAACACATGATTTTATATTCCTTACTAAAGAACAGACAAAGGGTCGTATTGATTTGCAAGATGAGCCCCTTCTAGATGTAGACAGGGAATTGTGGGTTGATGGGTCTTGTTTGAAGTTGCCAGACGGTACGACCTCAGCTGCATATGCAATCACCACAATACACACGGTAGTGAAGACAGCTCGTATACAACAGAAGTCAGCTCAAGGAGCTGAACTATTAGCTTTGACACGAGCATGTGAGCTTAGTACTGACTTATCTGTGAACATTTATACAGACAGCCGCTATGCTTTTGGAGTGGCTCATGATTTTGGTTTGCTTTGGAAGGAGAGAGGCTTTCTTACATCCCACGGGATGCAGATTATGCACGGAGAATTAGTGCATAACCTCTTGACTGCATTGACATATCCAAAGAAAATAGCTATTGTGAAATGTAGTGCACACAAGAGAGCGACCGATAAGATAGGGCAAGGTAATGCCCTTGTGGACCTCGTAGCACGTGAGACTGCGATGCAGCGAAGTACTACTTCTATGTATGTAGTGAAGTCACAAGCTGAACGTTGGCATAATGCTAGACAAGACGTAATAGATATACAGAAATCTGCTTCTGTGAAAGAACGGGAGCAATGGTCTAAAGAAGGAGAATTGAATGATATGGTCTGTTGGCGGAATAAGCAGATGGATAAATGGAAATTGTCTATAGCTTTTGTATAACCTATGGTTCAGATGGCACATGGGTTGGCACATGTTGGAGCTTCAACAATAACGAAGTTGCTTACGCAAGTTTGGGAGCATCCAGAAATTTCCAGTACAGCTAAGAGAGTAGTACAGTCTTGTTTGATCTGTTTACAATACAATCCTGGAAAAGGGACACGAACTCCTGCGGGAGGGTTTGCTACACCAACTGCACCTTTCGAAGTTCTACAAATGGATTATATTCAGCTTGAACGCTGCCACAATTTAAAGTATGTCTTGGTGGTGGTATGTGCCCTTAGTAAATGGCTAGAGGCATACCCCACAAAGGATAATACTGCCATTACCACAGCAAGGCTGCTTTAGAAATAATTTTTCCCTAGGTTTGGTGTTTGCAGACTTATGGAATGATAACAGACCTCATTTTGTTGGGGAAGTTATTAAGTATGTCCTGAAAGGATTAGGGATCAAACAGAAGTTCCATGAGGTTTTCCACCCACAATCAGCAGGGTTGGTGGAAAGGTATAATGCTACTTTGAAGCTGAAGTTAGCAAAGATACAGTCTTCCACATCTTTAACTTGGCCGGATGCATTACCGTTGGCATTATTGTCTATGAGGTGAGTGCCACACTCTCGAACAGGCCTTACCCCCTATGAAATAGTATTTGGAAGGCCAATGAACATTTGGGGAGTTCCTAAGCCAAATTCTGTATATGATGTACCTTGTGTCCTGATGAATGATTATTTGGCACAGTTAACCGACAATTTGGTTTCTATTCATCAACAGGTTCGAGAAGCACTTCCTGACAGATCTACAGGTGAAGGCCATGAACTCCGACCTGGTGACCAGGTGATGATTAAGTCCTTTGAAAGATCAAGCAGCTTGGAACCAAGGTGGCGAGGCCCAGAGAAGGTGCTCCTTGCGACAAGGACAGCAGTTCGATTGACGAACCGAAAGAATTGGGTCCATAGTACTCACTGCAAGAGAGTGCTACCTACCTTGGTGTAACCTGCTGTGCTGACCGATCATCGAGAGATCTTGGTTACGGAGAAAGGCCGTGCTATATCACCTGACGAATCTGTGGAGTTCTTCCCGGACCATGCGATTTCTGGAGTATTGCGATATAATTTGAGACCGAGGAAAGTATCTGTAGTGCTGGAGAAAATTAGTTGAGCTACCGCCCTGGGTTAGTGAAACGGACAGCCAATGTGGCAAGGGGGGGGAATCAGCAATGCATTAGAGTAGTGACACCCGTCTTGGCCGATGGTGAAGAAATCAGCGGCTGCCCAGGGATAAGATCTCCAACAATTGTTTTTAATTAATTTCTGGAATGGTCGATTATCACTGTAGTTAAAATGAATAACAAACTGATCATTAGTACTATGGGTTTGTTGTTGTTTTGGTGGTTATGGCAATAATCACCTGGTTTGTTGAAAAGATGGCTCCTGCTCATGATATTTTTGTTGCCACTACTCCAGTACCAGAGGATCACTATTACTTTACGCTTCCCTATCATGAGCAGAAGCACCGTCAATCGTACTTTACTTCAATAAAACTTTCGTTCAGATGATGCATCATACTCATAATGCTACAAATACTACTAACTGTTGCGTATGTGGAATGATACCTGCCCATCAAAAGAAAGGAGGAACACCTTTCATTCCTCTTCCTTTTTCACACAATGGATCTTGTCAAACTTGGTATACGCTTTTGTTTGCATCTGGAAAACGTACAGATGGCAGACTTCTTTTTCGCCTTAATAAAGTATGCTACCAAGACAAAGATGGGTATCCCCAAGCCAAAGGAACTAAATGGGAATGGGAAGAGTATCAACCGGACAATGTTTCAATACCATATGTCTTCACAAATATAAGAGACTCTGACAAGAAAGTACAATTTGTGATTTCTGTTACAAAAACTAAAGCAGATTTATGTATACGTAGCATTGGGTGAATTCCAGTGGGGACAAGCAATTGTACTTTGATTTTAAATATTGAGGGTGTAAATAATAGTAGTTTTACAGCTTCACATAATACATATTTTGTTGTGTGGTAACTATGGATATTACCAACTACCTGTTGGGTGGTCAGGTGTGTGTTATGTATCTTTTCTATTACCCCCTGTGTTTTTGGCACCTGCATCATATCACCGAGATATTAAACTGTTCAATGACATCATTAAAAATAGATATAAAAGGACAATAAGTACAAACGAGGAAGACCAAACGGACACTAGCCTGCAACAATATGTTGATTTTAATTTAGGGTTGTTCTCCTTTGTGGGTGCTGCGTTAAACAGTAGGAAAGTGAGACGATTGACTAGGGTTGTGGAAGCTGTTACCAATCAGGCAGCTCTGGCACTTGGGAATATTACAGAGGAGCTCCAAATAGTGAGGATTGTAGCGCTCCAAAATCGTATGGTACTAGATGTGATATTAGCTGATCGAGGTGGTGCATGTCGCATCATCGGTAGTAGTTGATGTGTTTTCATTCCAGATCAATCACCTTCAGTATATGATGCAATATCTAAATTGCATAAAATTGCTGCAGAAATTCACACAGAGACTGGTACTTGGACTTTTTCTGGATGGTTTTGGGCTCTTGTTTCCACTTGGGGCTGGAAACTACAGACTATCCTGTGTGTAATGATTGCAATATTTTTCACATGCTGTATCTGTATTCAATGTGGTCCAATGTTCTGCTCAATGTGTATTACTGCTTGTATGCCTACCAAAAGAGATATTACAGAAATGAAAGCACATCACATGTTAGATAAGGAAATAGCTGAAATAATAAGCATAAATATACAAGATGAATATTTAGATTATCCCAAAAAGACGAATGTCTTCAGCTAATGCTGAAAGGGTTGTCTGTTGTAATTTAGTAGCGATTGGATTAAGCATTAGCAGAAGACATCTTGTATTTAGCAGCTATTGTGAACATTTCGCAGAATCCATTTGTATTCATGGCAGCCATTTTCTCTTCCACTTGCTGCCATGTGCTTGCCATGTGCTCTGTCCTACCTTCCTGTTAACTACTCTTGAAAATCTGTCTAGTGACAAGTTATATTTAGCATCTCCCACTTTGCACATGCCCAGTAAGGTCTGCAGGTGTTAGTAATTAGTAACCGACAGTAATGTGTCTACTAGTCCTTGAAAACTGTTAGCCCCTCCTACCTGTCGACTGTGCATTTCCATATGACCTAATAAGTATATAAGTCTTGCTTCTATAATTGTACCACCTTCTTTTAGCCCATGCGTGGGTATAAAAGGACCATGCTCTCTTAGTTCAGTGTGCTACTTCAAACATTACTGAAGGGTGCTGTTTGAACTGTAGTACCACCTCATGAGGTTTAATAAACTTTGTCTTTTATTTCAGTTTCTGTGCCAACTACTTCCTATATGGTCTGAGGACTTTGTGCAGAGAAGGGCGAACCCCTTGCACTAGTAGGCCTTGCTAAGGCTTACTTCGAAAAGGTTTGCCGAAGTTCACACCGATGACAGGGACACGGTCAGATGTGACACCAGTAATGAATCACAGCACAGACTTAGCCCTTCCACAAAATGCAGGTGTCAGAGTGGCACCAGATGCAATATCGCTCCGATTACTGTTGGTCCAGTGGTGCTATTATGTGCACAGAAGAAGCCAATTGGAGGAGAACAGGGTGAAATGTCACAAAGCCTCCTAAGGAGAGGCGTGAAAGAGCACGTGCAGGTGGTTTCATCTATGGGTCAGACCTTTGATGGATCTAGGCCATTAATGGACCTTAGTCCAGTTGTGGCACTGCCAAATGCCTTAAATGGCCTGAATGGAAGTCAGAGCTTGACACTTTTGACACCGCAAACTCCAGGTGCAGTGCTACAACAGGCACCATTGCCGAACGCAAGTAATCTTTCATACAGAGATTGACAGCACAGCAGTTAAATGAGTGGTTAGATAGTCTGAATACTCCACAAAACACATCCAAGGGTTGTTTGTGTAAGGCTGGCTACAGAACTAACTGAACTGGTTGAGGGATCAATGGGAGTGAATAGGTTAGAATCCTATACCGAAGAAGAGCTGAAATATTTATGTCAGAGAATTACGAAAGACGTGGGAAAGATACATCAGAAATTGGAAGATTTGGCAGAGAAGAATGACATAGAAATTGAAAAAATGAAGCATTTGAAACAAAGTTACAGATTAGATTTTGAGGCAAAAGATTTTGAACACATGAGGTCAGCTGGGATGAAAGCGCATCTTAAAGAACTATTGCAGAGTGCTCAGATTTGGGTAGCATTAGAGAAGCGGGAAGGCAGATGGGCAAAGGAGAAGGATAAATGAAAACGAGATTCACAAGAAGGGTCTGAAAGTGGTCAGAAAGAAAAGGATCCAGTAAAAATGTTACCAATGAGGGAAATTCCAGGAGGACAGTTTGTGCACGTTCCGTGGCACAGAAGTGATATTCTGTCATTCACAAATGATTATCCAGAATTGAGGAAGAAACCGGTTGAATGGTATCAGCAGACAAATAGATTTGTGAAACTTTCAAAATATCTGTGGGAAGACCTGAATACTCTGTTGAAGATAGTAGTGCCAGCTGATTTGTGGGTTGAATGCAAGAGAGCAGTAGATTGGCCTAGGGGAGAACCGGAAAGAGAGTTACAGGTGCACCATTAACCGAAGTGATGAAACATTATTATAAAGTGATTGAGTTCCTGAAGATAAGAATCTCGCCTAAAAATATTAATTGGCAGAGAATTGACAGGACAGTGCAGGAGGTAAAAGAGTTGATACATGCATACTATGAGAGGTTATTGAAGGCATTCAAGGAATACAGTGACAAGGAAGCATTTGAGCTGAAAGACATGCTACACTTTTTGTTCAGGTTTGTGGAAGGATTGAGACCTGAAATAGGTCAGATGATTAAGAGTCATTTAATTTGTTGGCAAGCAAAGCCGATTGATGAGGTGTTGCTGTATGCAAAATACAGTAGTGACGAGATTGAGTTGAAACAGAAAAAGCTGAAGGCGAAAGCAATGGTGATGCAAATTAAGGCAGCTCAGACGGGAGTGCAGGGAGCTTTAGTGCAGCAGATGCCGCAACCGCAGGGAACTGTTATGTTCCAACCTCAGGTGAGAGGTAGAGGTCGTGGAGCTAATATGAATTGTGGTTCAGATTTGAATACTGTAGTGGTTAAAAATGATGAGCAAGGGATGAAAAAGATGTTGCCATGTCATCTTTGCGGAAACGTGGGACACTGGAAGTGGGAGTGTCTCATGATGGTGCAGGATGTTGCCGTTCAGCAAAGTGGTGACGTCAATACATTTCAAACTGTGAAAGTCGCTAGAATGAGAGGAGTTAATTCGAATGTTCAGAGTAACATGAATCAAGTGCAGAATTTTCAACCCATGCAGCAGATGCAAATACCTTGTGTAGAAATCGCACATTTGCAACCAATGCAGCAGCAGGCTCCTATGGTACCTATACAGCAAATGCAGTTACCTCAAGCTCTGAAGGAGCAGGAACAGATGATGCTTTCTCAGCAGGTCACAGGTCAGAGACAAGACAGAAGTAGTGACACGGTGAACCAATTACCATTACATAGTGAGAATGAAATAAATGACAAATGGATGTGTGATAGTTTGGATGAGGAGCATGCATGCTTGCAGCATCCCTTGAGGTGGATCAGAGAGGACTTTTTGTGAAAGGAACGGTGATGGGTCATAGGGTCTCATTTCTAGTGGACACAGGAGCTACGCGCTCTACAGCAAGAAGTGCAGAAGTTCTGAACTTACCTCTTTCAGGCAGGACAGTTCAGGTTGTAGGGGTAGCAAATAGACAGTTGATAAATCTGATCACAGATCCACTACAGGTTGAAATTGGTGACTTTCAGGGACTGCGTGCATTTGTTTTCTGTGATTCAAGTTCAGTATCCCCTACTAGGAAGGGACTTGTTGGGCAAGACCTGATGTTCAATTAATTGTTCAACTGCTGGACTATAGGTTCAAACGAATAGTGATGATGAGGAAGAACAAACTCCTGAAACTGAGAATGAAGCCACTAATGAAGAGTACCCGTTAATTGAGTTTTTCCCGGTGTTTACTGTGAAAGAATTGCATGCAGACTTGCAGGGAACAGTGCAGGAAAATGTGTGGGACCTGACAGGTAAAGAAGTGGGTTTGATTAAGAGAGTGGAGTCGATTAAGATCACTTTGAAGCCAAATGTAGTGTTTCTGTAGCTACCACAGAATAACATGGCACAAAGGGGGTTATTCTAACTTTGGAGGAGGTGTTAATCCGTCCCAAAAGTGACGGAAAAGTGACGGATTTACCACCAGCCGTATTACGAGTCCATTATATCCTATGGAACTCGTAATACGGCTGGTGGTATATCCGTCACTTTACCGTCACTTTTGGGACGGATTAACACTCCTCCAAAGTTAGAATAACCCCCAAAATGTTCTGATGAAAGTGGTACAGATAATTGGAGATTTTCTGAACAAGGAGTTTTGAAAGAAGTGTTGAGCAGTCCATGTAATTCACAGAAAATGGGCTTGAAGAAGCCTTGTGGGAAAGTACCAACTGTGCAAGACTTGCGAAAAGTGAATGACAAGGTAGTCAAGTTTTGCCCTGTGTTCGTCAAACCCAGCAGTAATATTGTTTCAAATTCCATGACATGCAGAATGGTTCACAGTGGTTGATTTGGCACAAGCTTTCTTTCCTGTGCCTCTTCATGAGGATAGTCAGTTTCTTTTTAGTTTCAAATTCCTAGATAGAGACTACAGCTGGTGCAGGCTTCCTCAAGGGTACACGGGGTCAACGTCCTTGTTCAATAAGATTTTGAAAAATAATCTGGAGTCATTGGAATTGCCGTACCAATTGACTTTGGTGCAGTAAATTGAAGACTTACTGATTGCATCGAAAACAAGGGACGAGTGTAAATATGACTTGATTGCCCTGTTGAATCATTTGGGAAAATTTGGACATAAAGGCCCTCATTACATGCCGCCGTGCTGACGGCCGCCAAGATACCGTGGCGGTATACCGCTATGGGTATTATGACCCACACAGAGAAATCCGCCACTATACAGACACCCACACAAGTCCACCAGACCAAAGGTCAGTTATAAATTGGTGGTACCAAAACCCACAGCGTTACGCCAACAGGAATACGCCCAAAGTATCAGGCCCCACAAATCACTGCAGTGGTCTTTCAACCATGGTAAACCATTGGCGATACACACTGCCACGCTCAAAACACCCACACATTTACAAAACACCACCACATTGGACAATTCAAACTACACACACCCGACACACATACACACACCACACCCACACACTCAGACCACTATAAAACACACACACACATTACCCACAATCTTTTCAACAAAACAAAAGATTGCCAACAGAGAGAGACACAAAACAGGAGCACCCACTCAATCTGAGCCACAGAACACCATCACTCATACACCATCCAAGCAACACACAGCACACACCACAACACATCACCCCATACATCACCCCACACATCCTCACACATATCACTCACACCACATCCATGGCACCCCAGAGATACCCCCAGGTTTTCAGAGGAGGAGCTAAGGGTCATGGTGGAGGAAATCATCCGGGTAGAGCCACAGCTATACGGATCACAGCTGCAGCAGACGTCCATAGCTAGGAAGATGGAGCTATGGCAGACAATTATGGACAGGGTCTATGCTGTGGGACAGCACCTCAGAAGAAGGGATGACATCACGAAGAGGTGGAACGACCTATGAGGGAAGGTGCGTTCTGTGGTTGAAAGACACCAGGTAGCTGTGCAGAGGACTGGTGGGTTACCCCACCTCCTCCCCCACAACTAATGACATGGGAGGAGCAAGTCTTGGTGATCATGCATCCTGAGGGACTCGCAGAAATAGCAGGAGGACTGGACTCTGGTAAGTGAAATCTTTACTACTACATCCCCCACCCTACCTGCATGCCATCACAAACTCCTAGCCCTACCCTCACCCCGATCACTCCACCACCTCACATATACCCCACCCATCCCAATACCAAGCCCTGCACAACAATCCATGGACCCCCATCACAGACCTGCATGGACACCCGTCACCACAGCATGCCCATTAGAGAGAATCACCTACGCCACAAAATCCCCACACACACAAGGCAAAGCTGACAGGGAAATCACAATCATACAGGGAAACACACCCATGCACAAGATGGCACATGCAGATACAATAATACTGCATTTTCATCCCCACAGGACCCCTACTAAACATCACCGGAGAGGAGTTGCCAGCAACATCCAGTCCTCCCCCAGAGGAGGCCCACGGTGATGACAGCAGCTCTGCATGCCTGGATCACGATGACCAACCTGGCCCATCAGGGACCCCTGGACAGTCGATTACCCTGCCACAGTCCCAACCCACCACAGACCCTCCTCCCTCAGTAAACACCAGCACAGCAACCACCCAGCGGCCCCATGACACTGTCACCAGGACACGTCAATCAGTGTTCACCACTACAGGGACCCCAGGCAACCCCACAAACACAGGACAATCAGGGACCTGCGGTCAGTGGCAGTGGCCACACGGTTCAGGGGACAGAGGCACAGGACAACAGAGAAGCTGGGAGGACTGCTGTGCAACAGAGGGAGGAAAGTCCCAGGGAACCCACTCTCCACGAGGCACTCACCAACATCCTGGGAGCATACCACCATTCCCAGGAGACCATGGGCCAGATACTGGCCAAGTTGCAGGAGACCTAGCGGCTGCAGGAGGGACAGTACCTGGGGATCAGGGAGGACCTCAAAAACACCTACACCATCCTGGGCACCATTGCAGGGGTGCTGGCTGACATGGGCAACACCATGAAGGAGGCAGTGGCACAACAACGGGCCCCTGACACTAGCCACACTGAAGAAAAGCCTTCCACCTCTGCCGGCGCTAGTGGACAGGAGGCCCCGCCACAGGAACAACAGGCCACCAGCACCCCACCCACTGCAGAAGGAGAACCACCCAGCAAACGGTCCCTGCGATCCAGGCAGAAACCAGAGAACATTGACTCCCGCCAGGAAATAGGACTCTCCTGATTGTCACCCTTCTGTCCAACTCTGTCACCCTGCCCACCTTGAACTGCCATTACTACCTTTCCTATGCCCCATTGGACAATGCACCTGTGATACCAAGAGACTGGACTCTATCTGGACATTCCTCCACCATCAACCCAGCCCATTGCACATCCCCCTCTACGTATGAGCACTTAAATAAACACCCTTGGACCAAATACAAATCTGGAGTCTGTCAAATGATTGAAATATGTATTAGTACGACATTCTGAAAACATTGCAAGTCATATGTACAGTTATATATACATTGGTATGACCTTTAGTGGGCAGCAGTAAACATACCAGGAGCCAGAGTGGGCCACAGATATCTGAAAATAGGGATGCCAAAGAGTACAGTAAGTGACCATAGACATGGGGGAAATCAGGCTGTTACAGGTTACAGTGGCTTACCTGTGTGACACTGGAAGTACTGCAGTATGATATTACTGCTGTTGTCCACATCTTCTTCCTCTTTCTCCTCTTCCTCACTGTCCACAGGCTCCACCGCTGCCACAAGACCATCTCCAGGCTCATCCTCTTGCAGAAGAGGCACCTGGCTTTCCAAGGCCAGGTTGTGAAACATGCAACTTGCAACGATGATCTGGCACACCTTCTTGGGTGAGTAGTACAGGGATCCACCTGTCAGATGGAGGCACCGGAACCTGGCCTTCAGTAGGCCGAAGGTGCTCTCAATTATCCTCCTTGTTCACCCATGTGTCTCATTGTAATGTTCCTCTGCCCTTGTCCTGGCATTCCTCACTGGGGTCAGTAGGCATGAGAGGTTGTGGCAACCAGAGTCACCTGCAAATATCTAGGGACAACTGTTAGACACACACTAACCCTTAGGGACAACCCCATACCCAGACACCAACATATACTGGGTGGGGACCTTAGGCTCACCTATTAGCCACACCCGGTGCCTCTGGAGTTGGCCCATCACATATGGGATGCTTCTATTCCTCATGATAAAGTCATCTCGCACAGAGCCAGGATACTTGGCATTCACATGGGAGATGTACTGGTCCGCCAAACACACCATCTGCACATTCATAGAGTGATAGCTTTTTCTATTCCTGAACACTTGCTTATTTCTCCGGGGGGGGGGGACAAATCCTACATGTGTACCATCTATGGAACCAATGATGCTGAGGATATGTCCCAGGGCATAAAATTCAGCTTTCACTAAGGCCAGATCCTCCACCTGGGGGAAAACAATGTAGCTGCACATGTGTTTAAGCAGGGCTGACAACACTCTGGTCTGCACGTTGGAGAACATTGGCTGAGACATCCCTGATGCCATGGGCACTGTTGTTTGGAAGGAACCACTTGCCAGGAAATGGAGCACTGACAGGACCTGTGGGCTGGCGGATAGCTGACATCAGGTCTGGCTCCAATTAAGCACACAGTTCTTGGATTGTGGCCCGATCAAGTCTGTATGTTAATATAATGTGTCTGTCCTCCATTGTCGCAAGGTCCACCAGGGGTCTGTACAAAGAAGTATGTCTCCAGCTCATATTCATCCTCAGCGGTTGAAGATTAGGGAGGAAAATGGTGAGCAGAGGGTCATAATCACACATCTAGTGCAATAATGATGCATTTCTACATTTTCAGAACCAGTATGTGAATCCGAGAGTCAGTTGCTGTGCCAATTTCTGCTATGAGGCAGATATCTGCCAAGGCCTGTGCCCCGATGAAATGGCAGCTGCCTGACCTGTGAGGAGGGACAAGAGGAAATTGGGTAATTCCACTGGCGTTATGCACCGTTGCGGTAGGCAGTCGACGACCGCTGCGCAACTTCGCATTGGTTATCATTGGGCCCTACGGGTTCCAGGAGTCAACAGCGATGCACGCCGGCGGTGACGGTACGCACCGCCGTGGACGTGACCGCCAATTTCTATCTGTTCACTCACTTGCTAACTGACCTTCAACAGGAGAAGACCTACACTGCAAGTGCTGCTCTGACCTGTGTCTGGAAGCGACAATGGCTCATGTGTCTGGGGAAAGGGCCCTGCCTTCACTGCGGAGGAGTTGGAGAGACTGGTTGAAGGGGTCCTACCCCAGTACACGTTACTTTACGGTCCTCCAGACAAACAGGTGAGTACACTGTGAGCATGATTGAGTGCTGTGTATGTAAGGCACATGTAGGGGGGGGCTGAGTCATCCTGGCCTGAGTGCTGAATATATGGTGGTCAATGTATGTGCATCAGGGGATGGGTGGGATATGGTGGGCCATGAGAGTGACTGTCCGGACGGTTAACTAATTCCCTTTTCTGCTGCCTTTTTCCTGCAGGTCAGTGCCCATCAGAAAAAGGGTATTTGGCGTGCCATCGTCAAGGAGGTGCAGACCCTGGGGGTGTTTGACAGGTGGAGCACTCACTGCCGCAAACGGTGGGAGGACCTGCGCTGCTGGGAAAGGAAGATGGTGGAGGCCCAGCTGGGGCTGGCCTCCCAACGAGGAAAGGGTGCCTGTCGTACCCTGACCCCCTTGATGTTCTGCATCCTCACGGTGGCCTATCTGGAGTTGGATGGGTGCTTGAGAGCATCACAGCAGCCACAAGGGGGTGAGTACAAATTCCGATTCAGTACTTTGAACGCGTTAAGCTTTTACCTCGGTGGGGATGTGGACTGTGGGTGCCCCTAGGCCAGGGCGAATATGGCAGGGTAGGTCCCTTGTCGGGCAGGCTCTGAAGCACTCCAAACCCAATAGTGTTAGTGGGCATCTACTACTGGTCATGGCCCTGTTTGTTTCAGGTGTGCAGCTGATGGCGTTAGGCATTGTACCCCATGGGCTGGTGACTGGCATTGTAACTGGTAGTGCATGGAATTGTGCATAGGGCTGGTCCCTGTGAGGTGTGTACGCCAACTGTAGTGTTGTTGCTGGCATTGACCAAGTGTATCCTCTGTCTCTCCCCCCTTTTTTGTTTTGTCACCCTGTCTTTGTGTGCATTAGCATCATCTGGCGGAGGAGCAGAGGCACCGGCGAAGGAGGGAGCTGCATCCCACATGGACCTGGAGGCCGAATCGACCGACGGTGAGGGCACCAGTGGGACGGAGAGCGAGGGGAGCATCACGACAGGGACAGGAGGGGACACCACAGACAGCGACTCCTCCTCCGATGGAAGCTCCCTGGCTGGTGGCAGACACCTCTGTGCCCACCCCAGCAACAGGTACAGCCGCCACCCCTGTACCAGCACCGCCCTCCCAGCAGCCCCTCAGCATGTTTCCCGTGCCCGCTCACCCAGGAAGGTGGGCATCTCCTTCGCCCCAGGCACCTCGGGCCCTGCCCAGTCAGCCTGGCTGCCCTCAGTGAGGAGGCTATTGATCTCCTGAGATCCCTCACTGTTGGGCAGTCAACCATTCTGAATGCCATCCAGGGTGTTGAGAGGCATTTGCAACAAACAAATGCATACCTGGAGGGCATTCACTCTGGCGTGGCGGCACAACAAAGAGCATTTCAGGCTCTGGCCTCTGCACTGATGGCAGCCATTGTCCCTGTATCCACCCTCCAACTTCCTCTACCCAGTCCCAATCCCCTGAAACCAAGCCTATCCCAAGCACACCTTCAGACCAGCATTGACCTATCTCAACACACAGAAGTGGCTCAGGCAAACACAAGCACCACACGTCATCTCACAGGCACTCACACAAGTGCCATCCCCATGCAGACACACCAACATCCACTGCCTCCACTGTGTTCCCGTCCTCCTCCTTGTCCACCTCCCTCCCAGTAGTGTCTCCACTCACACCTGTATGCACTACATCCTCATCCACTACCTCCATCACCAGCATGTCCATCACTACACACCCCTCACTGGCAGTCACCACCCCCACATCCATGCACACATCCCCTGTGTCCTCTCCCAGTGTGTCTGTGACCCCTCCTCCCAAAGTACACAAACGCAAGCACCCACCCACCCAACAGCCAACCACCTCACAACAGCATCCAGCGCATGCACCTGCACCCAAACTCAGCAGACAGACACCTCCTACAACAACTTCCTCTTCTTCCACTCCCAGACCTTCTCCTTCTTCCCGTCCTCGTGCCCCTGAGAAGATTTTCCTGGCAAACATTGACCTCTTCCCTACACCTCCCCCCGTCCTTCCTCTCGGGCCAGGGTGGCCAAAACCCAGCCGAGCACCTCAGCCGCCAAGTCCACGTCAGCTGTGGTTCCTGCAGCTGTCAGAGGATCAAAGGGGGCACCTGTCCACCCAGCCAGTGTGCCACCAACCCCTTCCAAGGCAAAATCCATTCTGCCACCTGGCAAGGTGAAGAAGGGGATAGCATCCAGCAAGGGGAAGGAGCCACAACCACCCAGCAAGGAAACCTCAAAGACTCCAGCTGCCAGACCGAAGATGACAGCACCATCTGCCAAGGTGAGGAAGAGGCACAAAACACCAGGCAAGGAACTTCAGCCATCCGAGGCTGCAAGTGAAGGGCTGGTGGCTACCAGCACAACCGCCAGCACCGCCACCTGCACCGCGGCCAGTACCGCCAGCAGCCCCGCTGCTAGCACCTCCACAAGCACTGCCACCTCCACCGCTTCAAGCACCACTACTGTAAGCAGCAGCAGCCCCAGTAGGCAGCCGTCCGAGGCTACAGGAGAGGGGCTAGAGCCTCCCCCCACCACTGGCAGCACCAGCACTGCCGCAAGCACCGCCGCAAGCCCCGCCACCTGCACTGCTGACAGTAGCACCACTGTCAGCAGCAGCAGGCAATGTGGGCAGCCGTCCGAGGCTGCAGGAGAGGGGCTGGAGCCTCCTTCCACAACTGGCATCACCACCAGCAGCATCAGCATTACCTCCACTGTGTAGACATAGCCGCCGCCGGACTAACTTGCAACCTGGTCACTGCAAATCTTGTGGGTCAGACACCCAGGTGAGGGACTGTGAACTGCCACACCCCAAGTGTTGCATCACTGGGCACAGAGCCCCCACCAGAACCAGTGGAAGAAGGCATCCACTCACCCTTCCTTGACAGGATGAAGCACACTGGGCACCAAGCCCCCTCCAGAACCAGTGGAGAAAGGAATCGTCTTGAGGGACTGTGGCTTAGCACTCCCCAGGAGCAAGCAGTGGGAAAACCACCCACTTGAGAGACTGTGGCTTTGAACTCCCCAGGACCAGGCAGTGGGCAAAACACCCACTTGGGAGACTTGAGAGACTGTGGCTTTGAACTCCCCAGGAACAGGCAGTAGGCAAACCACCAACTTGAGAGACTTGAGAGACTTGAGAGACTGTGGCTTTGAACTCCCCAGGACCAGGCAATGGGCAAACCACCCACTTGGGAGACTTGAGAGACTGTGGCCTTGCAGTCCCCAGGACATCACTTTGGGCATGGAGCCCCCTCCAGGAGCAGTGGCGCCCCATCATCCGGCTTAGGTGCCTCCCCTTCCCCGACCCCTTGAGGTGCCTGGGTGTTTTCAACCTGATGCCCCTGCAATGTTCTCTCCATATTGAGGCAGGAGTCAAGTGTGGGCTTTGCCTATGTGATATGGCCCTGTGGCCCACGGACATTATGAGTGGACAATGTACCACCTTATGTACATATTGTATATATTGTAAATACTGTTTTTGAATTTGTACCGTATATCTGACTCTTTCTAATATGACACTCATTTGACTCAATTCATTTTGTCCTTGCCTTATTCCAGAGGGTTACGGGGTGTATATGTAATGTTGATGCATGTGTTTGTGTGTATGGTGTTGGGGTGAGGGTGGGGCTGTTGGTGTTGCGTGTTGCTTATGTGTGTCACTCTCTTTTTCCTCCCCCATCCCCTGTGTGCTAGGAGTGGTACTCACCGTGGTCGTCGCCGCCATTCGTACTCCTGATAGATGAGAAGATACACCAACATCGGTAACACCTATAGTTCAGGCTCCATGGCATCCTAGTTCTTCGTTGACCTTTGAGAGGTGAGTGTTGTCCCTTCTGTGTACTGTTTCTGCTGTGCTTTTGATGGCATTAGTATTGCCCGGAAAAGCTGGCGGATGGGCGGGTTGTGATGTGGTGGGCGGTACATTGACTTCCGCCTGTCTGTTGGCAGTTACCGCTGGTGTGTTTGTTGCTACCGCCATGGCGGTCAGAGTGTTAAAGTGGCTGTCTGTGTTGGCGGTTTCTGCAGTGGTTGTGATTCCATTTTTTTTACCGCCGGCCTGTTGGCGGTGTTACCACCATTTTAACACCGACTGCCAGGGTTGTAATGAGTGCCAAAGTGTCACCTTTGAAATTGCAGTACTGTCAGAAGTCAGTGAAATACCTGGGACACCAAACTGAGAAGGGGTCAAGGAGAATTTCCAGAGAAAGGATTACAGTGATATTGCAGAGAAGTCCCCCGACTTCACAGAGAGATGTCAGCGTGTTTCTGGGAATAGTAGATTATTGTTGTCAACGGATACCAAATTTTGCTGAGATTGCCAAACCATTGCAGCAGTTGACATATAAAGATGCTACAGATCCCATTACCTTAGATCAGATGAAGGCGTTCACTGAGTTGAGAGAGAGTTTGTGCAGTGTTCCAGTGTTGGGAATGCCTGATTAAATAAAGCCATTCATATTGTTTTGTCATGAACACGATGCTTGTTCTTTGTCTGTGTTGAAACAGGTCCATGGAGGTGCTTATCTCCCAGTAGCCTATTTTTCAGCTACCTTAGACCCAGTTGCAGCAGCCTTACCAGGTTGTTTGTGTGCAGTTGCCGCAGTTGGTCAAAGCCTTTCACAGTGTGAGGGAGTAGTGATGGGATACCCCCTGACAGGAAGACAAAGCTGTCACCCCACGAGATCCCCATGGGCAGGGCAATGAGATTACCAGAAGTTCCAGCAAATGCACTTGTAAACATTACAGATGATATGGTGTTGGACTACTGCACGGGTCTGGCTGATGTGGTTCGCTATTTTTCTCAGCAGGTGCAGGCCACTACCCGGCCACCCATCCATGATCCAGAGCACAATCTGAGAGCCGGTGACTGGGTCATTGTTTGACAACTTGTGCACAAGACATGTTTAGAGCCATGCTGTAGAGGGCCTTACCAGGTGGTCCTAACAACTATGACAGCTGTGAAGTATGCAGGACTCCCGAACTGGATTCAAGCGAGTCATACAAATAAGGTGGCATGTCCACTGGATCATGAAGAAGCATTGTTGAGAGCACCTACAACAGTGAAACAGGTTTTGCACCTGAGCCAGAAAAAGAAACCAAGAGAGCCTGAAATTGAACAAGAGCTTGTGGAAGATGGTTCTATTACCCCTGTAAGAGACAAAGGTGAAGAATTACAGGAAGACGCAGAAGACAGAATTTCCACGGATACAGCAGGAGAGCCTAGCTCAGCAGGGGTTCTCCCAGAAGCAGACAGTGCTGAAAAGCAGACAGAGCAAGTGCCATACCAAGAAGGAGAGGGAGTTGAGACAGATCAAACTCAAGGTGATCCAACTCCTCCTGAGCCTGTTGCAGGTCCATCAAGAGAAAACACCATAGAAAAAGAGAAGGAGAAGAGTTCAATCTTGAAAAGGATATTAACAGAAGGATTGAGAAAAGGAGATAATTGGCTGGAATCGCAAGTTGAGAAAAAGAAGAAAGTGGTCATAAATGAAACAATAGAGGAAGAAGTAGATACCACGAGGAAATAAAAATTGAGTGAAGGAGACATAAGTGGTGATCAAAAGTTGCAAAGAAAGAGAATAGCAAGTCGGCGTTATGCAAGTCCTGCATGGGCATATGGAACTGCTGATGAATGGCAACACAAGTTTATGTCCATTTGCTTTGATAGAGAGGTTCAGAGTCAGTACTTTGATGTAACCTGAAGATGAACAAGAAGCTGAATTGGCGAACCCATCTGAAATACTTGAAAATAAACCGGAAAAGACATTGATAACCTTATTTGACATAAAAAACCCAGATGTGACAAGCTACTAATCGACTTTGACAAATGAAAAGGATTCCTGAATGTGAAACTAAACTGTGAGAGAAGAATTCTTCCTTATTTTGTATTTTTTCTGCACTTATACAAGAGTTGCTTCTGCTTTCTTGTTCTTTACATGTCATGGCTGAGTTCAATAACCAAGTTCGGAATGCTAGACGCTGTAACTATATGAGCATAGGATTGGCGATTATGTGTGGGATTTAGTTTATTGTATTGATTGTGGGTATGTTTGTTTTTGATGCAAAAGGAGCCAAACGGACTTCCGCTCCTGAAACGACTACTCTAACAGTTTTAGAGAGGTTTAAATTAGATGAGAAGTATTTGCAGGCCTGTACTAATGCTCAAGGAGAGCTTTCGCTTGTTGAGTGAATATGTTGAGACGATGGATGCAAGGGATTGTCTTGTGTGTACGCAAATTCCTTTGTCAGTAGAGGAAGGAGTTACGTACCAGAGCCTTCCACTAACCTATGGAATAAGCTGTAGTTTGCTACTAACAAGGTTCTATAATCAAGAGTATGTACAATATTTTTATTCTAACTACGATTTGGTGTCTTTGTTTGTTCCTACTATTAGGTTTTTGAGTAGAGTAGCTAAGGATCATGATATAGTATTAGTTAGAGGATTCTTTGAGCCTACACTGACATGTGGAACTGCTTACATGCATAAAAATAATGTCACATGCTTGATTACACCTTTAGAGAAGAGCTTTATAGATCATACTGGTGACAAGAGAAAAGCACTAAAGGAGAAATTAGAAAAAGGCTTAGAGAAAAGGACTGACAAAAATGATTAAGCTCACACTGCAATTAAGACTCAAGGGAAATTACCTTTAGATGCATTACATGTAGGGAAGCTTTGTATATACATCCCAAAATGATGCACTGGCACTTTATTTGTGGGACCGAGTGAATGTAGGCATGTGTTTTTGTTTCAGAGTAAATGGACTTTTTTTGTTGAATGATCGGGACCCTGCGATTTCTGGCATCTATTGTATTTGTGGACTTAATGCTTATTACCACCTTCCAAGAGGATTGTATGGGACACGTTATTTGGAGATAGTTTTCCCAAAGATTTATCAGATATGACTCCCCTCTTTCTACATATAAGTCATCCCTGAGGTGTGCCCTAAGTAACACCTAGGGCAGGGTGCTGTGTGGGTAAAAGGCAGGACATGTACCTGTGTAGTTTACATGTCCTGGTAGTGTAAAATTCCTAAATTTGTTTTTATAGTACTGTGAGGAACTGCTCCCTTCATAGGCTAACATAAGGGCTGCCCTCATACATTGTTTGAGTGGTAGCTGCTGATCTGAAAGGAGTAGGAAGGTCATATTTAGTATGGCCAGAATGGTAATACTAAATCCTGCTGACTGATGAAGTTGGATTTAGTATTACTATCTCAGAACTGCCACTTTTAGAAGTGAGCATTTCTCTGCACTTAAATCTCTCTGTGCCTTACAATCCACGTCTGGCTGGGTTTAGTTGACAGCTCCTTGTGCATTCACTCAGACACACCCCAAACACAGGATACTCAGCCTCACTTGCATACATCTGCATTTTGAATGGGTCTTCCTGGGCTGGGAGGGTGGAGGGCCTGCTCTCACACAAAGGACTGCCACAGTCCCTACTGGGACCCTGGCAGACAGGATTGAACTGAAAGGGGACCTGGTGCACTTCTAAGCCACTCTTTGAAGTCTCCCCCACTTCAAAGGCACATTTGGGTATAAAAACAGGGCCCCTGCACTACCACCTCAGACACTTCCTGGAGAAGAAACCTGAACCAGAACCTGCACCCTGACAAGAAGAACTGCTGGCTGCCTAAAGGACTCACCTGACTGCTTTCTGAAGAGGACTGCTGCCTTGCTGTTGCCCTGCTGTCTTGCTGCTCTCTTGCCTTGCTGCAGAAATGTTCTCCAAGGGCTTGGATAGAGCTTGCCTCCTGTTCCCTGAAGTTTCAGGACCAAAAAGACTTCTCTCCTGCAGCTGTAATCCCCGTGCGGCGAAATTTCGATGCACCGCCTGCCAAGAACGTTGCATAGCCTTCTCGCTGTGAAAATTTCATCGCACACCGAGTCCGGAACAACGCTGCCTGACTTCACAAACAGAAGATCGACGCAGCGCCGGCGACGCGACCGGAATTTCAACACACAGCCCAACTGGATCGATGCAAGCCGACTCAGAACAACGCCGCCCGACTTCCTGAGAGGAATCAACGCAGCGCCTGCCGTGCGGAACAAAATTCCATGCATCACCTACTGAAATCGACGGAGCCGCCGTGACTTCACTCCGCAAGCCCAGGATTCCACGCATCATCCCGGGGGCATTTGAAAACCCCGCAACCAGAAGAGGATCCAAGTCCGCACACCGGCAATGGATGCAACGTCTTCCCCGCGTGGAAAATATTGACTCAAGTCCATGTGCGAAGGGGCGAAACCGACGCACTCTCACCGTTTCCCACACATCTCCTCCTCTGCGGTCCCTTGCAAGGATTTTTCAATGCAAACCAGGTACTTTGCCATGCAAAAGACACTTGTTGTTTCTATGAGAACTTAAGACACCTTTTATGGCTTTTACAGTAATTTTTTAACTCTAAAGACACGTGATATCACTTTTAGTCGTTTTGACCTGCATTTATTCAGATAAATATTATATATTTTTCTAAACACTGTGTGGTGTATTTTTGTGGTGTTATATGGTGGTATTGTATGATTTATTGCACAAATACTTTACACATTGCCTCTAAGTTAAGCCTGACTGCTCAGTGCCAAGCTACCAGAGGGTGGGCACAGTATAATTTGGATTGTGTGTGACTTACCCTGACTAGAGTGAGGGTCCTTGCTTGGACAGGGGGTAACCTGATTGCCAACCAGAGACCACATTTCTAACTGAGATATATTTGGTGCAGTGATTCCTTCACTGGGAGTCATCCTGAACTCAATCAAGATACGAAAGTTGTCCACTATTGTGGATAACATGCTGACAAATGTTACAGGGGCAACACTCCTGATAGATATAGAATTAGCTGCAGATAGAGCTATGACGCTTCAGAATCATCTTGCATTAGACATCCTTCTAGCGAAGGACGGTGGAGTCTGTAAAATGATTAACTCTAGGCATTGCTGTTCTTATATACCTAACAAAAGTAAAGAGATAAGAGACGTACTCACTAACCTGACTAACTCAAGTAAGGATTTAAAGGAATTGAAGGAACCAGGTGTTTGGGAATGGCTGGAAATGGATTTGCTTCAGTGGGAAACTGGCTCACTAATATTCGGAACGGGGTATTATTAAAACATTTCCAGGGAATATTGATTGTCATTGTTTGTATATTAGGATTATGGGGTCCATGTAAATTGTGTGAAAAGATTACATTGAAAAGGTCTAAAAATAATCAGAGGAGGAAAGAACGAAACAGGGAAAGTATTTATAGGGAAGATTTGAGAAGGAGACAAAATACTGAAGAAACTGAGTTATGAAAATGCTAATGGTAAAAGCAGTGTGATGACATATTTAGTCATCAGAGGAGGCACTGATAATGCAGATATACTAATTAAAAATTAATAATAAATGTTTAAGTAGTTTGAGTAATTAACATGGAGAAATAATGTGCATGTTTGAAAATGTGCCCTCAGAGAGCGATCACCAAGATTCACAAATGTACTAATAAAATGAATAGCACGTATGAAATATAGAAAAACATATTGAACAATGCAATAGTATGTCATATTGAGATATATAACATGTGTTTTGCATTATATTGTAGAGTTAACTTAGCCAAAGTTGTGGCCTAGTCTTGCCAAGCCTCATGCAGAAGCTGAATTATTAGCGCAATGTAGAGAAGCTAATGTACTGAACTGACCATGAACCACCTATTGTTTAATAAAAATCTGCTCAGCAAAATCCTATGCA
This sequence comes from Pleurodeles waltl, assembly GCF_031143425.1. NCBI lineage: Eukaryota > Metazoa > Chordata > Amphibia > Caudata > Salamandridae > Pleurodeles > Pleurodeles waltl. Next base: position 73,224,900 of record NC_090439.1, read on the forward strand.
TGAACCAACGAACAGGAGATGATGGAGAAAAAGATGTATCCAAATCGATGTAAAGCAGATGGGATGTACTTTCCCAGGACTCGAACAATGGAGACACTGACTGGAGAAGAAGATGCAACACTTTTGATACCTGATGAGCCGGATGATGAGGACAACTTACAGGGAACCAATTGACACCTTGAGAACTGTGTAATTTTAGAATTCATAGATTTGAAAATCTAAGATCATTGGATAGAGTCATAACTGGTGATTAACTGACCAATTTGGAATTGGGGGATAGTCTGGGTGACTTTGAAATAATGACGTGACAGAAGGCAAGAGTTCAGATTTTAGGTGCAGATGTCCAGAGAGAGACCTTATTCCAAAATTGATGTGATATTGGGGAAGAAGAGATTCGAGATTCTTTCGTTGGGCTTGATGGAGCGTAGCTCTTATAACCAAAATTAACATGAAATGTTTATGAACTGATGCATAATAATGCCGCATAGAAAAAGTATTAATATGTTTTACTTAACGTGAGTCTGAAATGTGCCCACGGGGAGTGGCCACCAATACATACGGGGACTAATAAAATTGACTAAAATTTAGTTATTAATGCACTAATGTATGATTTTGTATTAGTATTGAGAGCTATATGTTAAGGTTTTGCTAATTAATTCACTAGGCCTTAGTTATCATGAGTCGGGCCTAGCTGCCCGGTTTCATATTAAATGAGTTTTTCTAACGTGCAGTGTGCTGATTTGCTGAAGGACATGTAATTGTATTTTTCCAGAAGCTAGAAGATGAGTGTAACTGTAGTAGATTCGTTACCATGAAATTCGACTTGCTCAAGGAAACATTCTTGCTGAAAGCAACAGTGTAGACTTGATACAGGTACAAGGTCGCCTAAACCGGTATAGACAATGGAACCACTGACTGAAGATGAGAAGAGGGCCACCAGAGTATGAAATCATACCAGACATTCTACCCGGTGGAGACGTCAATCACAAGAACCAATTAACTACATGAGAACTGTTATGAGGTGACAATTTTGATGGTACTACTGGAAACCTATTGGATGGAGATAGTGGGGTGCCAAACCTACCCTATTAGAAATTAGGGGACTGTACAACAGAAAAGGGATGAAGGCCTTTGACACGAGGAGCCATTAGGAGATGCCATTGCAAACTTTTGCTATGACCCAGACACTTTGTCACTCTGCCTAGAGACTTTGCTGTTTGACTGTTCAAACCATCCTCAACCTTACTTTGCCCGTTCTATATTTCTCCTCCTTATGAGGGAAGTGTCCCTACCTACCCCTTCTTGCTGAACTTGACTGTGTTTCCTGGCTGATTGCGAATCAACTTATGTCCTGAGGAGGAAGACTGACTCTGTATGCTGACCCATGACGGAGGGTAACTATATGATGATGAAATTGTAATTCTAGGTACCAACTGCTTCTTTTGACAGAGACCATAGATAGACGTTTTCTAAATTCGGGTTGCTAAATTGTTTTGCATGAAGCCCAAACATGCCAATGCTAATTCCAGGTTAGTTAAGGGGTTCATTAAACGGACGCAAATAGACAAATGACTGAATCCATGCTTTGTTGAATAATGCACTAATGAAACTCTGCTAAGGTTAACTTATGTTGACGTCGTGTTATGTCCTAATATTTGTGATCTTTGCTTTGATGAAATCTTATTTGAGTTGCCATATTATGACAATGCTGATGTGTTTCATGGTTTGGAGACTAATAAACTTACTAGTAGAATTGTAATCAATAGGGAATAAACATGATAAAATTGTACTAAACTGGTGTGGTTATTCATGACTGAAATGTCATGGTGGTTTCCGAGTCTTATTAATGTTATTGATTAATCTAATTAATTTGTTATGGTGACTATTGATGACGCTATTGACTTATTGATTGACATGTTGATCAGTTATCTCGTCTTAAGGTGTCTTCAATCAGGGTCAAAAGATTCATTGGCCTAAAACGAGTCCCAGATTGAGTAAATTATCTAGATTGGGACGCGATATCAGCTCAAACTCTTGAGAGCTTGATGAGATGCTGATCGATTGATGACCTGAAGATGAAGATTGACTTTGTTGCTGATCCATACCGAGGATAGGTAGCTATGACAATGTGACTGAAGTAACTTTTGTGTCTTTACATTTTAGGTGCCAACTGCTCTGTTTTATCGTTTTTCTCCTGAGCTAGATGTTTTTCCAAATTCATGTTCTAAACTGTTTTCCCATGAAGTCCCACATGCTAATGCTAATCTGGGTTAGGTAGGTTTCCTATTCTGAGACGTTGACATAAATGGTGACAAATGATTGACGGACAGATTTGCTGCACTCAGCTACTCATGTTTACATATTTGTTGTTATTGGCTTATATTGAGGCATTAGAATGCATGTTTTCTCAAGTTTTGATTAGATTATGTTATTGGTGGTCACTAATGAATTAATCTTGAGTTGATTTGAATAAAGTTTGAATTAACCTCATGACTTAGTATTGTAACTAATAGGGAAATAAAATTGTTGAAACGTATATTGAGTTGTGTTTTTCATGAATGTTGACATTATTAGCTACTGACTAATGTTTTGCTAATTGGTTATTGGGTTGGGTACGGATTTTTGCTGCACACTGGTTACACCATAGCTAGGATACTCCATGCAAATCAAAAGGTTCATCGACCTATACGGGTCCCCCTGTAAGTTTACTTACTAAGGGCCAGACGCGGTAGCACCTTGACCACAGGGTCTCGTAGATGTCATGCCAAAAAGATACACCATACCTCTGTGACAACTCGTCAGCCGCTTTGACAGCAGTGTGAAACATTAATAATAGTAATACTTGGAAACAAGTTTTAGCCATCAACCATGGAAAATAAATGTGTGACACTGGTTTGATGATCAATCCTTGTTAGTCTGCTTCTCGTGAGTAAAAGCTACAATAGTGGCTGCACTCATAGATATGTTTCAGAAAGTGCTAGGACCTTTTGCTTTTGTCCTATCTTAACTGCAACTGTGTTATTTAGCAATCCTGTAAGACCCATTTTGTATTCTAAGTCATTTCCATCTGTACAGTCAGTTCATTGTGCGTTATTCGATGTATTATGGTGCACCCAAGTTATTAACCTGCTTCCTCTTTTAGAGTAACACCTAGAGTAATAGCTGACTGCTCCACTTTGAGACTACTGACGAATTTAGTGGGACCACACAGAAGTGCAGACATGTAGCACTTTTTCTTTTGAAAATAACTGTGTGCGATTTATGGAGACTATTTACTATCGAACGTAGCCGGTCATAATCAATAGCAAACACAGGTAACGTCAGTAGCGCTGACTTTTTATTAGTAGGAATGCTTGGCAATTTATTGGTGAGTTTGCTTAGGGTTGTATGTACTTGTATGCAACACTGAATAGCTTTCCTATGTGATATATTAAAAATTTTGATTGCTGCTTCTAAACAAACAGTGACTATAGTAGGCTAACATATTCTGCATTTTTTGTATTTACAAAAACTTTAGAAAACAGGGAATGCTGTATCTACCTAGACGTGATAATGCCATTCATGTTCTCTACCACACATTTCTGAAGCTTTGGGATATGCATTTGTGCCTTCCACCTGTTTCTCTAAAATTAATTCACCTTCACAAAATAAATGTCATCTTCACGCTTATGAAATATGGTGAAGAAGCGCAACTTCACCAAGACAACGTTTAACTCACATGTGCCCCTCATACTGGGCTGTTTTCCAGATGAACTCTGTCTTGTCCGTTGAGATTCCTAGGTTCATCAGTGAGCAATGGTAGTGCAAGGAGCGGTGGTTGGTCTATGGACAGGTCTTGACAGCGAGGACAACTTTCAGAAAAAGTGACTTTGCCAAGGAAAAAATTGCCAAGCAGCAGGAGTCTACACACAAAGTGGCATATTTACAAGTCCCTGGTGGTCATTATGACCCTGGCGGTATTATAACCGCAGGGCCAAAACGACGGGAGCACCGCCAACAGGCTGGCGGTGCCTCCCGGCGTATTTTGACCGCAGCGGTAGCGCCGCGGTCGCACCGCCGGGGCCGGCGGTTTACCGCCACAATGGCCCCGGCGGATGTAATCCGCTAGGGCAGCGCTGCTTGCAGCGCTGCCCAGGGGATTACGAATCCCCGACCGCCAACCTTTTTTCTGGCGGTCTGAACCGCCAGGAAAAGGCTGGCGGTAAGGGGAGTCGTGGGACCCCCTGACAGGGCCCCATGCGGCTTTTCACTGTCTGCTGTGCAGACAGTGAAAAGCGCGACGGGTGCAACTGCACCCGTTGCACGGCCGCAACCCTATGTTGCGGCCGTGATCCCCGCTGGGCCAGCGGGCGGAAACCAGGTTTCCGCCCGCCGGCCCAGCGCGGATTCTTCAAATGGCCGCTGCGGGGGTGCGGCCGCATAGGCGGCCGCATGGCGGTCAGATCTTGGCGGGCGGCTGATGCCGCCCGCCAAGGTCGTAATGACCCCCCCTCACTTTTTGTGATGACCAGGCAGTGCAGATTGCATACCCATATCTAGGAGACCATGCAAAGCTACTTTGCGTGGCTTTTCATGGCCTTGTAGCCATGTTGTAAGGTAATGCAGTTGCCTTACACTGCATCACGGGGGCGTTCCATGGGAATTGCAGTGGGTTTGCTCATGCAACACCCCTGGGTTTTGACACATTCCCAGATTTACAAGACTCAGTAAACCTGGGAATGTGTCAAAACTGTATGCATCCCAAGAGGAGCCTCAATGAGGAAAAATATCTTTATTTCTCCTCGTTAGTTTCTCTTTCTATGTGTGCTGCATTCTGCAGCACTCATGAAAATAGGAAAAAAACTCCATTATTTGTTTCTGTGCAGGGAGGTTCCACTTCCTTCATAAAATCAATCCTGCGAACACCGGTGACACCTTTAAACCACGGTTCAACAGTGTCTGCTTTGGTGCTAGGCACTAAATTGAGTACCAGCATACACTGAAGGACAAGGATGCACTGTATGTTGTAAATAGAGTGCATTCCAGTCCTTTCAAATTGACATAGGGCAGAGTAGCAAAAAGTCTTGCATCACTGTCCTACACCAATGTCTGGTAAATATGCCCCAGAACCTCTTGGCTGTGGAGGTCAGATGCATCTGTCTTTGTTTTCACCTTCACAACATTGTGTTCTGTGTAGCCAGTAAAGCCCAAAAACACAAGAAAATACTCCTTTCAAACTCATCCTAAAATCATCAGGAATAATGTTGATATCCTGTAAAGTAAGTAAATCCTCATTTTCAAGTAATCCTCAAACCATCATGTTGAACTTCTGAACATTAATGTTGACTTTGTTAGCTAGCTGATGTTTGACGATGAGAAAATGACATCTAGAGTAATTTGATGGTTACAAAACGTCATTGGCATGGCTTTTAAAGTAACCCTGTTTCACATGGGGTACTTGTTGTTAACACCCTATCAGAACCACAGAAGCAACACTTGATGCGCCTAAACATTGGTTTACAACCCAGCAACCCAAGTGCCTGATTAAGAATAAGTGGAATGAAAAACGATTTAAATTCAGAAGCAAAACGATAAATCCCATTCTGAAATCGTTGGCTGGATTTCCCACCATTTTAGTGATACTGTAAAGGATGAAATGTAGACAATGAGTGTTAAAGCAAAGAATATGCTTTAGTCTTGTCAGACTCAGCACAGCGTGACAGTGAACAAAACAACTGGGCATAGATAGAGCAAAATAAATGGTAAACACCTCAGAGGAATTATATCATAATCAATTCCCTCACCAAAATAATCCCATCATCAGAACCAGTGGTGACAATTATCATTGCATTTGCTTCAAAAATTCAGGGGCCGTGGAAACTAGATAACTCACTTTTTACCTACCATCCTGTTGTTTAGTATTGCCTGATCTATGTTTGGTGTCATTTTATTGCTGTCTCAAACTGAGCCATCATCACAGTGAAAACGCTGCAACTTTATTAGGACATTATGATGCCCCCCATAATAGTTTGCTTTCTCAAGTCTCCTTGTGTAAAATGTGAAAATAAATAGGCACACCAATAACCCATCTCCCTAACTATTCCAAGCATGCCTGGTATGCAAGATCCATGATAAGTCTGTCCCCAACAAGTGATCACATTCTGATAGTTGTACTTCGTTTTTAATTCAATTAAATTGATATTTGGGAATGAAAGGGGGAATCTCCCAGTTAACTAACCCTAACCAAAATAAATTGTTAATCTGACTGAGACAGTAAGAGATCCAGGTTTCGAAAAGGTTCCTTTCTCAGGTGAGAATAAATATTTCAAACTACTATTAACATTTAATCAAAGTTGTCTTTTAAATTAGCTCATCTCTCTTTTCCACCCTGTTGCACTGGGTTCTGCCCCAGCAGTACACCGTTATTGCTTTTCTGATCACATATTTGTTGGAGTTTTTACTGGGGCGAGCCTCACTACCGATGTCTCACCCACAGTAATCACATGGTAAATGGACTGCGCATGTTTACCGACAATGTCCGTCTATTAAGATAAGGCCAATGTGACGCAACATGAGTAAAGGGCACATGGCTGGTTACATGTGAATATGTGTGCACACGCGTGTGCACACGTGTGGCCTGTGCGTGGGAGATTACTGATGTACACAGCTGGTAACACCACACAGGTAGCCTGGTGCAAGAGGACTCTGCAGGGATAGTTATTCACCTGGGATAGGCCTCATGAGGGAGGTGTACGCTATTAGAGAAGGTCAGTGGGCTTTACTATTGTGACACTCCATTGTACAAACAGGGAGTGAACTGCCTTGGAGTGTAGCTTCCTTTCTCCTTGGCCTACAGAGAGCATTGATGTTTTGAATTAGAGTCTAACCTAATCAAGAAAACCAAGTCCCTCATTTACAGTTATTTGTCGTAGGGTAGCATTGCAAGTCACTTTGCTGTGCTGCCCAATGCCAAAGTGACAGGTATGCACCGTATTTATGCAATACAGTAATTTTTGTCCTTTCCCCCCTGCGTTGGTGCAGCTTCAGCAGCCTATTGCCAGTGAGGCACCCATGGACCATAGTGCAAGGGTGACTGTGTTGTTAGCAGGATTGTTTTAGTGCAAGAAGAAGCACCTTCCTGCACAAAAAAATTTCTGAGATGTGTTTTCCTCTTTCTATGCATGCTGCAGATTGCAGCACACATGGAAAGAGATAAAATCATGGAGAAATAAAAACATTTCTCCTCATTACCTCTCACCTAGGGAGTCTTGTATATCTGGGGAAGCGTCAAAATGCCCATGGAGTGCCTCCCGAGCTCAGAGTAAGGAAATGCAGCAATTTGCACTGCCTTGCACTGCCTTGGCGTACTCCATACCTATGAGGCCATTTAAAGCCATACAAAGTGGCTTTGTGTGGCCTTATAGATTTTGTGGTATGCACAGACAGAGCATCACAAAAATTGACACTTTGGCGGTCCAAGGGGTTCATAAATATGCCCCCAAATTTGTCACTTCCATCCTGTCCACTTGACCACAGGATCAGACGGTATCCCCAAAGGCCAGTGAGCTGGGCCAGGTTTTTAGTGGGTACCTAAGGTACTTACACCTTATACCAGGTCCAGTTATCCCTTATTAGTGAAATGTAATCCCACAGCACAGGGACAAAGAAGGTGCAAATGGAGGCCTATGCAGCATGACACAAGGATTCCCATACCGCCGGAGAACCACTCAGTAACACTCAGTAAGCTGTGCATCACAGGATGGAGTGCTGGGGGCCTGAGCTGTGCCGTGCACAAAGAACTTCTGAGAAGGTCACACACAAGTCTTGGCAACTGCAAGTCACACGGTGCAAGGGGGTACTGTCTTGCATGGGGAGGCAAGCTCTCGCCTCCACCAAAATTGGACAGCCAGATGTTGGGACTGCGGAGTCACTTTAGTCTACCACCCCTGTTACTGGATCCATGCCTGTCTTCTGGAGAGAGGGTCCAAGCCATCAGTCGTCGCTGCAGAGAGGTGCCTGCTGAAGCAGGCAAGTGACTCCGTCACTCCATAGGAGATTCCTTCGGTTCTTCTGGTGCAGGCTGAAGACAGGCAGTCCTTGGAGGATGCAGGACCTGGAAACTGTTGCAGTTACTGGCAGGAGCTGAAGATCCAATGTTGCAGAAGTTACCTTCTTTGTAGCAGTTTTGTAGAGTTTCTGGAGCAGTCAGAAGTTGATCCATTGGTAGAAGATGAAGAAAGGGTGCAGAGGGTTCCCACAGGAGAGACCCTAAATAGCCCTGAGAGGGGGTTTGGTCACCTAACCAGGTAGAAACCTATCTGGAGGGGTCTTTAACGTCACCTACTGGCACTGGCCTCTCAGATGCTCCCAGAGTTCCCTGACCATCCTGAAAACAAGATGGCAGAACCCAGGGACACTCTGGAGGAGCTCTGTGCACCACCCCTGGGGTGGTGATGGACAGGGGAGTGGTCACTTCTCTTACTCTAGTCCAGTTTCGTGTCAGAGCAGGGACTTGGGCTCCCTGAACCGGTGTAGACTGGATTATGCAAGGAGGGCACCATCTGTGCCCTATAAAATATTTCCAGAGGCTCTGGGAGCAGGCAGACGAGTGAAATTTCTGCCGGCTCATGCAGCCGCACACAGGAGCGCTGGCTGTGCAGGGAGCCAGAGAGGGAAGCCGGGGTGGGCTCCCCATGCTGCTCTCCAACAAGAGCAATCTTGGACACCCTTCTGTAGTGAATCTTAGTTTGTTTTAACGGGATAACAGGAGTTAGCTTAGGCGTAGGCTTGTAAGCTCGTGCCCCAGTCACCTAGTGACTTTTAACCTACTTAGCTTGCTCTGTCTTAGTCCATTTGATTATTTATTTCCTTTAAGATGGCGGCCTTGTTTAGAGTTAGGCCACTTGTTATGGGTTTTATTATCAGTGTCACAACGCCAAGGCATCAAGATCAAGCACGAAAGACAAACATACAGTAGGTGTTCACACTTAGGGATTTTCCCTCTCATACTTTTGAGGGATGTTGATATTAATTGCCGTCCCAGGCATGCCTGTTATCTATTGTTTTGAATTACACTTACATCAGGGGACCTTGTAGATCTGTATAAATACATCACACTTTAGACAGATAATCAGAGGGATTCCGACCAGAGGGCATCGCCACCATCGCTGATACCGATGCTACAGTCATCTTGATACTGACCTTGTCTTCGTGTCCCTACGGAGTCTGAGATAGAGACCTCATTCCAAGGTAACAAGGGTTGGGGGCTCCTCTCATGGACATGGTTTTGGCAGATTAGGTTTAGCAAATCCCCAGCTCTCCTTTAGGTAGGAGGTTAGGCCTATTCTCATTAGGGTATTAGGGCATATTCCATCTCGTATATATATATATATATATATTTCCTTCATATAGTGCAAAAATGGTTGGGGTCTTTATAACCATGACTCTCTTCTTCACAATACTGTTGCTTGGTATATTCATTATACTAATCATTGCAGTTCAGGCAACTTATCGCAAACGGCAGTTATGTTAAATAAAAACTATTATAACTTCACTGCATCTGTGTTATTGCCTTTGTTTGTATGAGACATAATACATCTGTGAGAAAAGGGTAGTTTCCGTTTAACCACGACAACCCTGAGATATCTTACTTTGAGTCCATGCGTAAGCGACTGCTACAAATCACCTTTTACTATGATGTTTCTGGTGAGGTACTGCTAGTGAGCCGGTAAGGTTTGGACAACAGTTACAACTAAGTTGTAGGAAAAGACTCAGTCACCTACAAACGAAAGTACTGTCATCCTGAGACCAGCAGTCTTGCTCAGAGCAAGAGTCCAAACTACGACATGGCGCCACCAACTATGGTGTTTAGGCACTAATTTACCGATACCCTGACTATTACTGTCTCACAGACAACAGGTACCCTAAGTACCATTATACAGAGACGTCCGTGGTCTTTGGGACAATCCTGCTCAGCTGAACAGGTAAACACCTAATTAAGCTGTAGGTTGTTCGAGCTCGAACTTATTAAAAGGAAAACTTCCCCTATTTGGTGTTCCGTTTCTCTAAACAACTATGGCTAATACCATAGACATTCCTGCAAATGCTAGACATGCACTTACACAACATTTATTAGCGCATGGCCTTACAGAAGAGGACGGGGATGTTACTCTGATTATAGAAGCAACTGAAGCATACCAATCAGAAACTTTTTACTGTTGGGTCACCTTTCCTGAGGCTGACCAAAGAACGCACACATTTCACACATATGACATTGCGAACGTACCTGTACGGTACGAAGCATACCAGTATCATGAAATATCGCTCACATATCAAGAGCATCAGAACTGGTTTGAAAGCGCCCTACCACATGTACTACGAAGAGTGAGGCTAGGTCCTTTAAGTAATGAGGGACCTACATGGCCTATGTTTGCCACATATACACCTCACCCAGGCATACAAAATATGCCAATCGCAGATTTGAGAGCACTATATAATGAATTAGTGGCATTATATAGACGATTGGTTCAGTTCATAATGCGAACATTGAACACAACACCAGCGCGTCCAGCACCGCCAGTAGCTGGTGGTTATCAATTGGCTACTGGGATTAATCCACAAACAGTGCATACTATTATGGGTAAAGTGCCCATGGAACGGGAAAAAATAACGTTCTGGATAGCCCAGAAAACAAATCAGCTGGAAGCTGTGTTTCCCCATACGGGACCACAGGAAAAACACAGACTGCTCACTATGTGCTTGCCGTTTGGGATGGTTCCCTCGGTGGATGAATGTGCCACATGGGGCACAGTCTTCGCTGCCATTTATACTACCACACATGGTACACCTACACTTGCGAATTTACCAGAAGTGTTAAAACAAATACAAAATGAGCATGGGGCTGCACCGGCCCTGGATCGAGGGATGTAATTGATGCGTAACTTTGACGCCGTCTCCTCGATAATACTAAGTAATATTAAAGGGGAAGCGGTGGCACTGGCAATGCGCCAGTGTCTCCGGGAAACTCCGAATATGGAACAGGAGAGACAGCTGCCGAAAATAATTTCCGATACCTATACTAGTATAGGACGGGATAGTTTGGGAGCCAAACCTAAAAAATTGGAATTACCAAGCACCACCCATAAGGAAGGTACAAAGCAGGCACAAGAGGGCTCTAAAAAGCGCTGGGACAAACAAAAAGATTTCAAAGAGAGAAGAAATAAAAGAGCTGATTCTCCACATCCGGAGTACTCTGAAAGGAGGTATAATCTCAGAAATAGGGATAACATTAGAACTCCAGACAGATATACTGATTCACGTCCTTCTCGTTCCTTTCAGGACGCACCGGATAAACGTAGCGAGAAAGGGGGCCGTCAAGATCGACGTCCGGAATACGTGAAAGAAAAAAAAGACTTGCCGCAGTCCACCATTAAAAAAGAAGAAAAGACTCCTCAGCAAAAGCCACAATTTAAAAAGAAGAAAGTGGCAGCACTGACAGTTAAAAATGCCAATAGTATTGAGAACACTGTTGAGGAACAAGAAGTGGGCCGTGACTCTGTTGGACAGCGCGGCAGAGGTCACGATATGTTCTCCCACCCGATAGGGTTTATAATTTAACAATACAGATAGAGGGAGACGTGGAATGGATTATTAGTGTGATATTTAGGGATGAGCTTACTAGTGATATCCTATTGGCCGAGAGAGACTGGCCACCTGAACATGTCCGTAAGCTCCCACATGGGGAAGATGTCATTTTGCCTTCTTTTTCCGATCTTGTTCCGGAGGCAGACAAAAAAGCATATGCTGTTGAATGGGCTTTAACACAGGCACCTGCATTATACCGTAATCATGTAGGTTGGGACAAGGATTCGCCTTGTCATGTTATTCCAGTTAGGTCTAGACCCCACCCGCAACCACAATACCCCGTTAAACATGAAGCGAAAGCTCCGGTGACGGAGATACTTTCACAACTTGAGTACCAGGGAGTGATTGAGCCCTGTACATCGGCAATGAATAATCCATTATTTCCCGTTGCAAAACCAGATCATTCATATAGAATAGTGGTTGATTATAGACACTTAAATAGTCATACACGCACATATGCTATACAAAATTCGCACAGCACTGATAAACAATATAGTGCGTAAAAAATATAAAACTACATTGGATCTGAGGAGCCAAAATGGCGGCCGGGATGGTCGCTTGATTTGAGCGCTCCGTCCCCGGCTCAAAGAAAACATCCTGTAAGGCGCCCCCCGCAGCCTTGCTGTAGCGGCTGGGACGGCGGCCTGTCCGGGGAGGATCGGAGCGTCCGCTGTGTGCGGCGCACGCCCCTCGGCGATAGGGCGGACCGGGGCCGGGTCCCGTGGGCTTGCGCAGGGCACGGCGAGGAGCGTGGGGGGTTGTTCCTGCAGCCCCGGCCGCGCTCTGGTTTGGCTCGGCTGCCTTTCGTCCCTGTGATTGCTGGCGCCCGGGGGGGCTGAAGCGCCGCGGCCAGGCGGGCCGCACGGAGTATTTTTCAAGGCGCCCTGAGGCGCGCGAGGCTGGTGTCGGCCCGAGGGGTCGGAGCGCCATTTTGGACGTCGGCAGGAGCCGCGTGCACACGCCAGAGAAGCACAGAGAAGGGGCACCCCTGCCCAGGACTGAAGGTTCATTGTTGTGGCAGTTTAAAAGGACGCAGGGGACTCCAAGAATGAGCAAGAGGAATGAGGTGAGGAGGGCACCTGGAGGGGGGGTGTAAAAATTAAAACCAACGCTGTGGGGAAACTCCTGGACTTTTGGACATCCCCCCACCCCACCTCATCTTTAATACAGGGGAGCAAGACTGATGTGGGCCGCGTGCCCCCGTGAGCGCGGACCACAGTACAGAGGGCTGGTGCGTGCTGCGAGCGCCTGACCTGTGCTGGACCCCCCTGCAGTAAGCGCCTGTCACGACTGTCGTCCGCCCTGCGTTGTGGTCTCTCCCATGCGACGCCGCCTCCCCCGGCCCTCAAATACGCTCCCCCTCTATTTGGGGAAACCTCTGGCACCAACCCTGCCAATACACATGAGGGAGAGAGTGCTCCCCTCCAACTCCTACGCTCCCCGTGCGCCCCGGTGGGTCCTGCGGACAGTCCCACATGAACTCAGCACCGGATCACCAAATCAATCAATGGCTGCAGCGTTTATCAATGAACACAAGGCCCCAGGCTACCAACAAGCCTGAATAAGACTACAACACCCCTTTGCATCGCTGGCCAATCTCGCGCTCTTAACAACGAATGTGTATACCAGGCCCAGGTTGCTCAGTAAAAGTTTAAATCAACTAACTAAGGGGGTCATTCTGACCTTGGCGGTCTTTTCGCAAGACCGCCGAGTTACCGCCGCGGTGAAGACCGCCGACCGCGGCGGTATGCCGCTGTGCGCATTCTGACCGCTGGGAGCGTTCCGCCGGAAAACCGCCAGCAGCCACACTGTCGGTCGGCGGGAAAGGGGAGACTGGTCAACCTCCACCGCCACGCCAGCAGAACACCGCCCACAGAATTACGACCCACATTTCTGTGTGGCGGTCTTCTGTTGGCGGTCTTCTGTTGGCGGTCACCTCCCCATGGCTCCTGTCACCTCCCGGAGGACCAACGCACAAGGTAAGTTGATCGTCCGTGAGGGGAGGGGGTGGGGGGGGTGTTGTGTGATGTGTGCGTGCATGGGGGTGTGCGTGTGAGTGTGTAGAGGGGGTGTGTGAGTGCGTGCATGCGGGCGGGGAGTGCTGCTGTGCCTATGGGCAATGTGTGTAGTTCGGCGGGTGCGCATGTCGGCATGTATGTGTGCGGGTATGTGTCCCCGTTGTGTATGTGTGTGTGTAGGGGGTGTGTATATGTGCATGTTGGGGGTGTGTGCATGTCGGGGTGCGTGTATGTGCATGTCGGGGTGGGGGTAGGGAGGGGGTTCGTACCACCTCTGGGGGGTGGCAGGGGGGTGGAGGGTGTGGGGGGAGGACTCGGGGGGCAATGGGGGGTGGGGGAGACCCCTATCAGTGCCAGGGAAGGAATTCCCTGGCCCCGATAGTGCCTACCGCCATGGTTCGCATGGCGGTTCCCGACCGCCAGAAACCGCGGCGGTAAGCAGGGTCATGATACCGTTGGCGGTCTTGGGTCGACCGCCGGACCGGAGTGCGCAGACTCCAGCCCGTCGGTCATGACCGCCGTGGCTGTCGGAGTGGGGAAGTGGCGGTCGGTCGCGGCGGTGACCGCCGCGGTCAGAATGCCATTTTTTATACCGCCGGTCTGTTCGCGGTCCGACCGCCGCCTCTCCGCCGACCGCCAAGGTCAGAATGAGGGCCTAAGTGGACTAAAAGTGCGAAATCACTGTAGTTTGGGAGGAGATCTCGAAACAGCCAAAATGACCGGTAGAGCCAAAGCAGCTAAGAACTCAGACCGAACCACTCAAGGACTAACGCCGGCCGACCAACAATCTAACCCATCCCTGCAGTCACTAGAAAGTACACTTCTTGCGCATTCTGCTCAGTTCGAGAAAGTATTGCAGGCCATATTGGACACTCAGGGGGTCATTCTGACCTTGGCGGTCCATGACCGCCATGGCGGAGGGCGGCGGAAGCACCGCCAACAGGCTGGTGGTGCTTCCTTGGCGATTCTGACTGCGGCTGTAAAGCCGCGGTCAGAAAAGGGGAGCCGGCGGTTTCCCGCTGGTTTCCCGCTGGCCCAGGGAATCCGCCATGGCGGCGCTGCTTGCAGCACCGCCATGGGGATTCCGACTGCCTTCCCGCCAGCCTGTTTCTGGCGGTGTCCACTGCCAGAACCAGGATGGCGGGAACGGGTGCCGTGGGGCCCCCTAACAGGGCCCCACAAAGATTTTCACTGTCTGCTTAGCAGACAGTGAAAATCGCGACGGGTGCCACTGCACCCGTCACACCCCTTCAACTCCGCCGGCTCCATTCCGAGCCGGCTTCATTGTTGAAGGGGCTGTCCCGCTGTGACCACCTAAGTCATCTCTGGAAAACAGAATTGATGCAGTTGCGCAAGACTTGAAGCTTTTGTGAGTGGACCACCGGAGCCTAGCCGAAAAAGTGAAAACAACAGAAGCTGAAATAGCCGACTTAACTCCAATAGCGCAAGGAAACCAAAAGCAGATCCAGCGCATGGATGAGGAATTGAAGGTACTCTGGAGGAGATCGGAGGAAATGGAGAGCAGGGCGCGCCGCAATAACGTGAGGTTTCTGGGCTTTCCAGAAAGTATGCGACAACCAGAATCAGAAATTTCCCTAGAGCAGTGGCTAATCAAGGAGGTGTTAAATGGGGCTCCACCTAAGTTTTTTTCAGTTGAAAGGGCTTACAGAATTCCAGGTAGACCCCCGACCAGTCCCCCAGGCCATTGATTGCTAGATTCTTGAATTACAGAGATCGAGATGCAATATTGCAACAATTCCGCAGTAAAGGACCATTCAAATACGAGGACTCGAACATTAACGCATACCCAGACTTTACACAAGAGGTGCAGAACCAACGCAATTCTTTCATCAAAATTAAGCAACGCCTACGGGAACACAACATAAAATATGCTTTGCTCTTCCCTGCCAAACTAAGGGTAGTAATGGAGGACCGCACCCATATATTCACAAACCCCGAAGATGCCTGGACATGGCTACACGCTAAGGGCCTAGCACACCCCCGGGAAGACAAGGAAGGGGATGAGAAATGCCAAACTCCTGCTGCTAGGAAGCGATCCAAAAGACGCACCAGAGGCCAGCCCAATGACTGGCAAGCAGCAGAAGAAAGAGCAAAAGTGCTAAAAGAGACGCCGCTACACATGCAAAGTCACAGTGCAATAGCTAGGAAACCCCCAGAGCCGGGATCGGACTCAGACACTGCCAGCTCCACATCCACGTTAACAGGAGAACTAGGTGGGCCAAAGGTCACCCCCAGAACCGCTGACGAACTTTAAAACTATACGCACACGCCCAGTGAGACCGCCAGCGTCGATGCTTGAAACCTGGAAATCTGCAGAGACTTTGTGGCACCGCCGAGGCGTGGGGACAATGTGCCTCCAACAATATGTATCTTTGACATAAACGCTAAGCTAAGGGTTTGGGGGCACACGGGGGTGGAATACGATTGGTGAGCGGGGCCAGAGGGAATAAACTCATGCCTAGGTGGGGCGCATGACGATATCAGCGGACTAAGTCCGCGGAAAGATGTGAGCCCCTTACAAGAGCCACATCTGTACGATATGAGAATCCCACAATGTAAATCCAACTGGATATGGGTTATTTCACGTATTTTTAAGTTTTGTAGTTTCACAGTAGTTGAAAGTAGTATAGGGGGTTCAATAAGGGGAGTTGGGGTTAATAGTTTAGTAGGAACGCAAGCTTCGGAATCACTTAATGCACAAAATGATCACCTGCGCCCGCTATATTTAAATACCAGCTACAGAAAGGTAGCGACCAGATGGGCTAATTCTAGAGCCCAGATCCTTATCAAAGCAATGCACCCTCAGAATTCCATATGATGTCTTCCCGCAATAATACTAAAAACCAGTATATCATAGCAACATGGAATATCAGGGGTCTTGGGGCGCTGAGTAAACGGGCCAGAGTGCACGCCCGACTCAAACGACTAGGAGTACATATTGCTATTTTGCAAGAGACACACACATTAGAGGGGGACCTATGCGACCTGCGCACGAAATGGGGTGGTCAGTTGATAGGCACGACATACTCGGCCTTCGCAAGGGGGGTGCTGATCTGGATAGCGGCAGGAGTTCCATTCCTTCTGACATCACACAAGATAGATCAGGGTGGGAGATACGTTGTTGTGGAAGGCAGACTAGATGGCAGACAAATGGCGGTGGTCAGGGTATACGCTCCAAACAGCAGCATCTTGGGTTTTCTTACCTCTCTCACTCCAACATTGTTGTCCCACCCCGTGGCCTTAGCCATCTGGGGTGGTGATTTCAATAGTACCCCATCTGCAGTATTGGATAGAACCAGTGCCTATTCGAGCTCACTAACCAATAGGAAACCCATAGGTCCCTTGCAGGAATGGGCAAACGTTATGGGACTCCATGACGTATGGCGACTAGGTCACCCAGAACAAAAAGAATATTCATTTTACTCAGTACCACACAACACTCATACTAGAATAGACATAATATGGGGCACTCGCGAAATAGGGGCACTGGTCACTGAATCTGAATACTTAGCAAAGACGCTCTCGGATCATGCGCCACTGAGAGTAACATTGAATTGGGGTAGGACACGTCAGGCAGTCCCCACTTGGAGATTCCAGGCGGAGGCTTTACAAGACCAAGCATTCACCGAAATATTGGGGAACTCTATAAGCCAATACTGGGAAATAAACGCTATGTCTGCAACAACTCGGGCGACAGAGTGGGACGCCCCTAAAGTAGTAGCACGCGAAGTATGTATATCGACTACGTGGGGAGTGAGATGCTCCTTACAGGCAGAGATTAGCAAACTAGAGAAGGAGCTAAAAATTGCGGAAAAAGCGGTAGCACTAGGGGAAATCTCCAACACCGTCCTCAAAGAAAAGCGCTCAAAATATAATGATGCAGATAGCAGACTCCACTGTCACGACTATAACTACTACTTAACTAGGTTGCAAACGGAAGGAGATAGATCAAGCAGAATGCTAGCATGGCTACTCCGCGAAGATAGACAGCAGGCCCCGATAGGTGCCATCCGTGTGGGTACGCAAGAGATGGCTACTACACAAGTAGAAATAAACGAGACGTTTAGGAATTACTACTCAAACTTATACACTAAACGCACCTCATGCACAGCTACACAACTTGAGGCTTTTCTTGCGGACTCCCTCCTGCCCCAATTATCACAAACAGATAGAGATATAATCGAATCCCCCATAACAATAGAGGAAATAGAACTGGCCCTTGCACAGCTGCCTAGGAACAAAGCGCCTGGGGCAGATGGCCTCCCCTCGGAATATTATAAAGCTTATCTACCCAGCCTGAAACCCCATCTGCTAGGAGTGTTCACAGAGGCGTGGACCAAAGAAAGCCTACCTATATCCCAAAGGGAAGCTATGATAGTGGTACTCCCTAAACAGGGCCGAGACCATACGGATGTCAAATCCTATAGACCACTATCGCTTCTGAATACAGACTGCAAAATATTAGGCAAAATATTAGCCAATAGATTAGCCCCCCACATGCACTCATTGATACACACAGATCAAAACGGCTTCATCCCAAAGCGTAACACCTTCCTAAATATTCGCACACTGCTGAGCATAATGGGGACACCCCCGCGAAGCACAAGAGGAAATGGTGCTCTCACTAGACATAGAAAAGACCTTTGATACGCTGGAGTGGGAATTCTTGTTGGTTACGATGGCTCGCATGGGAATAGGTCCTAATTTCATCCGTTGGGTCCGGACATTGTATTCCAACCCAAGTGCGAGGGTGAAGACGGGCGGGGTGATTTCTGATAGTTTCCTGATCTCCCGGGGGACACGGCAGGGCTTCCCCCTATCCCCGCTATTGTTTGCCATAGCAATGGAACCACTAGCGGCAAGAATACGCCTCATGGAACACGAATGGGGAATAATCAGAAACGGGTTATACCACACGGTCTCATTATACGCAGATGATGCTTTAATATATATCAGGAATGGCTGTGCAGTTATTCCCTCTGTAATATCCTTATTGGCTGAATTTGGAAGCCTGTCATGCCTTGTGGTAATTTGGGAGAAGTCTTGCGCGTTTCCCCTGGCAAAGAGGGCTCCCAACAATCAGGATGCCCCTAAGCTAGGGCACTTAAAGTGGTGCCCGACAACATTTAAATATCTTGGGATAAACATATACCATGACACAGAAGATTTAAGAGACGGGAATTTGGGGAGGGCTCTAACCTCCATAAAAGGCTCCCTGAAATTCTGGAATAAGCTCTGCTCTCGCCACCCGGCAGGGTGGCGATCGCCAACATGTTGATCCTACCTAGACTGCTATATTATTTTGCGGCCCTGCCGATAACTATTCCCAAAAGCTTTTTCGGCAATTTAAACACAGCTCTACTGCAGCTTATCTGGGGTGGCGGCAGAGCACGGGTGGCATTAACCACGCTGCAACGCCCGCTAGATAACGGGGGCCTGGGAACTCCTAATTTTGAAAGATACTATGCAGCCGCACAACTCCAGTGGGTCCAATATTGGATCCACAGACCAGAGCAGGCAGAACCTATGAGCCTAGAGCCTCGGCGGAACGGGACCCCCCTCATAAATTGGCTGTCGTCTAAGCCCCCCAAAACGGAACAGGTCAACCCATTGCTTGCAGTTGCGCACGTGTGTTGGGCTAAATATGTGCAAAAAGGAGCGCATAAGTTCCCTTACTCCCCACACATACCACTCAATTATTTATTGGTGGGGACAGCAGCCGGAATGCAAGCTGCAAGGGTGTGGAGTGAAGCAGGAATACAGACAGTAGGAGATTTTTTTGAGGATGGCAAATTAATGTCATTTGAGGCTCTCCAGGCCCTCACGGAGATAAGCCCGGGTCAGTTCCTGACATACCACACCGTATGCCACGAAATAAGGAAAATATGGGGGGGCAGGTATTTTGGAACCAGCGATTTCCCCAGTAATCCACCAGCTTTTACAATATAATGACCAAATAAAAATAATATCTAACCTATACAAAACCCTCAACAAGACTCCCGAACCACAGGCGGGGAAAGCCTGGGGGAGATGGAATGCAGTACTCTCCACCCCGATCCCACAGGCAGATTGGCCAAAAGCCTTGTCCCACACCTGCGGCGTGTCAAGGAATCCCAGATTTAGGTACACTCAATTCGATTACATGCATCAAACATATCTCTCCCCAGCCAGATTGAAGCGTATGTTTCCCGACTCTGAGACAGTATGCCCAAGATTCAAAACACCGTCAGCACCCTTCTATCATATGGTATGGGATTGCCCTAATATACAAACGGTCTGGGTGGAGGTGGTAGGGGAGGTATCCGAGTTAACAGGGCTTGCATTGATAGCAGAACCCAGGTCCTGCCTACTGGGTCTGAGAAAGAGACCAAAAAAACAAAGACACCTACACAAGTTTATAGACCTAGCCTTTTTAATGTACAAAAGACTAATAGCGATACACTGGAAAGCCCCCAAGGCTCCCGACCTGAAATCCTGGCAATCTCTAATATTACGTTGGGCTCGCACTGAACACCGGGTACTAAAAAGAATGGTAGGCGAGGGGCGTCAACACACAGGGTGCACCACCTGGGAAGATCTGGTAACAAAATTGGAGGCCAAAAACGATGAGATGCCCCCTTGAACGTGGGAACACACACTCGTAATAATTACGACACTAATCGCCCTGCATTTCCCACTACAGAAATAAAACCCATAGGGCGCCCAGGCACCACGGCACATGCGCATCACCCCCTTTCCCCCTCTCTTGTAGCAATAATCCGTCAAATCTCCGACACTGAAGTACCAGCGACACACGAGGAGTAGAAAACTTGGGCAGCTGCCTGCACTTATTATTCTGAATGGAGCCCCCGTTAGTCAGTCAGCCAGGGAACTCACGCACGCAAAATAGGGCCCATACTGGTCACGAGCGAATACCTTTATAAGATAAATAGCAAAGGGTAACCTCACGGCGGGTGCAGTTAGAAATGATACTGTAAAACTGGAAGTGTTCCATCTCGTGCTTATTGGGGGGGTTTGTGATTGTTAAATGGTTTAGATACCAGATATTGCACTGGGTTATCCTGTGGTTGAAAATTGTACAACTTGTATTACATAACTGGAACATAAAACCAATAAAAAAAAAAAAAATTTTAAAAAGAAAAAAAAACTACATTGGATATATCCAATGGGTTTTTCTGCCAGAATTTAGCACAAGAAAGTAGGGACCTAAGTGCATTTTCATTTGGCTCTCAGAAACGCTTTTGTCATTTACCCCAAGGCTATAAAAATAGCCCAGGACTCTTTTCAGCCTGTGTGTCAATTTTGCACGAGCTTGATTCCGATGCATTGTCCTATGTAGATGATATCTATCTCACTGACGACGACCTCAACATTCATCTTGCAAGGGTCGATCGGATCATTTTGGGATTTGCAGACCTCGGTTATAAATTTAATTTTAAGAAAAGCAAGATTGCCTTTCTTAGTGTATTGTTCCTGGGATATGAGCTATCAAACGAGGGAAAGAGCCTGGTCCCACACTTTCTAGAAAAGTGTGCTCAGCTAGAGCCTCCGAACACACTTATGAAATTACAGTCATTACTGGGTTTCTTTAATTTTGGCAGAACATACATTCCAGATTATGCAGAATGCATCAAACCACTTTATGACTTAATTCAGCCCAATTTTTCTAGCAGAAGATGGATGATTGAACACACACACATCCTTAGGGACATACAACGGGACATGCTAGAAGCTAAACACTTATACACACGTGACAATAAAACAAATTTGGTCATCAGAATAATTGCTGGTGCCCTTGGATTTACCTATGTCACCTTTAATGAGGGTGAAACAGTGCTGATAGCATACAAATCACACTTATACTCCAATGCTGTTAAACGTTTTGCACCTACTGAAAAAATTCTGACAGCAGTTCAGATGGCCGTCATAAAGGAGAGGCCACTCGCCCAGGGGAAACGCATTATTGTTGTCTCCCCGGTGCCGGCCTTAGAGGCTGTCACTCACGCAAGCGTTCCAAACGCTAAGGCATTACATCCACGCTGGATTCAATGGCCAACGTCTCTGACTGCCACTGATGTTGATTATGTGTTTGACCCAAGACTTCAGACACAAGAATTTCTCCAGTATGAACAGGAGTACCCTGCTCCTCTACATATCTTGCCAATAGACAGTTATAATACCATCATTTATACTGACGGGTCGGCACAACCGGCTGTAGGTACTAAACATCAATACTCAGCAGCTTGCGCAGCTGTGTGTGGGATAATGGAAGACGGAGTTTTCCATCCTCACAATACCTACATGCAGACCTTAGGGGACTGCACAGCCCAGTTGGCTGAGCTTAAGGCTCTTCTTCTAGCGCTCGAACATACTGAGCCAGGAACCCAGACTTTGATCGTCTGTGATTCATATTACTGCGTCCAGTCATACAATGATTATCTCAATCATTGGAAACTGAACGGGTTTAGAGATTCTAAAGGGAACACCATTAAACACAAAATATTGAGGGGAAGGGTGGCTGATCTTAGGGATAAGCTACCATGTGTCCATGTAGTTCATACATTAGGACACCAACGTGTAGGAATACACGTTGCCAGCAATACATTGGCTGATGAAGCAGCCAAAGCATCAGTAGCTACGGCTTCTGTGGCTGCAGTGACTCGTTCTAGGACGAGATTGGATAATGAGATACTGATTGCTGTTAAAGCTTTGGCTGCAGGCAAGACCCTTCCGAGAGGATACCCTACAAACTATACTTACCATATCAGTGCACAGAATGTTGCTTATGCAACGATTCCTGGGGTAGGTGATCGAGTAATCCCCAATGAAGACCAGAGATTAGAGCTGATTACGGCAGCACATGAGGGTGTCGCTTCTGCACATGCTGGTATACAGGCCACTATAACAATTCTACAACAACGATACTGGTGGCCTGGTCTATGCAGACGGACTAAACAGTATGTCCTTTGCTGTGACATTTGTCAGCAGATTAAGGGCTCAAATATCAAACGCTCTCCGCGGACATCCCTCTTAGTGTCAGACAAGCCATTCCATTGTGTGTATCTGGACCATTGTGGTCCCTTACAACCTGATGGTGCAGACAAATACATTTTAGTGGTTGTGGATTCCTGTTCTAGATTCCTGTGGGTATGGCCACAGCGGTCGGCTGACGCCCGAACTGTTATAAAAGATTTGCTGATCTTTATCGGTACATATGCGGTTGCAGCATTCCATTCGGACCAGGGCTCTGCATTTGCCTCTAAAGCTTTCAGGGACACCATGAGAACGATGGGTGTTGAACTGCATTACTCCTCACCATACCATCCCGACGGAAATTCGGTCGTGGAGAGGCGGAATCGTGATCTAAAGCAGTCCTTAACAGCTCGAGTATTAGGTTCTGTCCGCAGTTGGTTACATCACCTATATGGGGTCCAGAGAGCACTGAATAATCTGCCAAGATGGTCCTTGGGGGGAAAGTCTCCATATGAGGTTCTCTTTGGGATACCTATGTATGTCCCCGATCTTGATGCCCCTGGTATGGTGGCAGCAGAAACACCTTTTGACATAAAAGAACGTCTCACTGTTTTACAGGCGCTTCAACAATTTTGTGATGATAAATCATCTGCGAGTGCTGCCGCCTTAGGAATAAGGGACTTGGCGAAAACTTCGACTGGCTGGATTCCTAACGTTGGGGATCTGGTTTGTGAGAAGATCGCTGTGAAAAAAGAGTTTGGTCCGTCATACAGACCGTACCGGTCTTGGGAATAAATGGCACCAGGACTGTTATCCTTCCACCATTGTCTGGATCTAAATCGAACAGATTAATCTCCATTGATGACATCAAATTACACCATGTGGCCGATTCTTCACAGTAGACCAGGAGGTCCCTTGGGTGGTTCCCGATCCCCTCTCACTACCCAACAGGACATCCATCTACGTAGTAGGATGAACATCACTACTACTGACTATGCAACTCTGTCAACTGTTATTCCGGACACTTCCTCGACCATGGGGAGGGCAGAAAATGAACTTTTGTTGGTTCCAGTAACAACTTCAGTGACCACCCCACTTCAGGATTTGGCTGTATTTTACACGAACACTTCCACGACTACTGACGTTGTCTATCAAGAACTTCCACGTACAATGGATCAGAATTTAGCGGGTCCTGTGTTTGCTGAGACTTCCTCTGGCTATTTTGTGGACATTGATGATTTTTCTTCGGATTCATCCTCAGCTGAGACTGATAAGCTTTCGAAAAGTAGAAAATTGTATTGATGGCTTAAAAAGAACTATTTGATCTACCCATGGAACTATCTGTGGTTCTGTTTGACATGTGTTGCATTATTTTTATGGATTGGTTTTGTGGCTGTTTTCTTTTTGCTGATTAATGGTCACTATATTGCTGATCGCTCCTCTGTGGAGCCTGTTGATGAAATTTTAACACCACATAATTCTTCACATAAGGTCCGACGTTATTTGTCCCTTGTCAAAATTACAGCTATTCCAATTACTGATGGGATTGTGTGGGACAAGGTTCAGTTCGATATATACGGGCCTACAGAGATCATTCAAATACCATACGTGTTCAAAATTTCAATGTCTGATGTTATTACACCTAATGTTGTCTCTGATGATTGGGCTGTCCAAACAGTTGATTCAATGCTAACTGAGATGAAGGACTATTCCGCTTTTGGAAGTGATGATGTATATGATTATACAATGAATTATGGGGAAATGTTCTGCTATAAGAATTGGGGACATCACTACCTACACCGTGCAACTAGATATAGGCCTCTCTTGAACTACACACAATGGGAACACTGTTCAACACCACAGGTGGGGAATCCAAAGTATTACAGTGACAAATTTACATACTTTGCTGGGCATGATACAAAGAAAGCAGAATCGTATTATTTTAAATTACCTCCGGCACAAATTAGAAAACTTTTGCTAACAGATACGAAACTGATTTATTCAGAACCCTTCGTTTCCCGGCTCTCGATTGAGGGTTACGAATATTGGAAAAACACTATTGATTTAAAAAGTGTATCGGGGACACAGGATTGGCAGATACAGGGTAGGGAGGCTTTGTTTCGAGCATGCCTGATTCCTGTGCAGTATCCCTACTCCAACAAAATTCGGAGATTTGCAACGCTTTCTTAATGTCTCAGAAGAAAGGCTAGATGCAATGGTTAAGGCTGGTGCCTATAATTCTTCACTTTCCCGTCCCGGCGGGTGGTTGGTTTGGCCCTCCGACACTGATGAGTGTCAAAAGCGTTTCTTAAACTCTTCAGGGGGTTTCTCCCTTCACAGGTCTGACCCTCGCTTTCTATCAGGTCAACATACAGGTATAATTACAACATACAGTGTAGGTAAGCTGTGCCAGCAATGGGTGCAGACAAACACTTTAACAGTGGTTAAACAACACCTAAACGCTCTTTCTGACAGTGTAGACTTACAGGATTTCCTATTAGGTCCTAGAAAACACCGCTCGAAAAGGTTTTCATATGCTATGTACAATGAAATTTGGAAACTTTCCCAGATTGAAGCTGCTGCACGTTTAAGGCAACTAGATAAGGAGAATTTGGAAAAACATTAGCTGTTGTCGACAATGGCATGAATGGCATTCATGGCATGGCATGAACACGCTGTCCAACAGGATTTTTTCACTGTCAAATATAGTGTTGTCTGCTATTGATATCACTCAGACTGACTTGTCCCGGTTATATCATGGGCAAACACAGCTACGTTCCATCATGCAGCTGGGTTGGAAATTACAGACACTGAAAAGTGGCCACATTTCATGGAAGTACATTAATGGGATTTAACTATTCACTGCTTTTAATTTTTCCAGGGAACAAGAGACAATGGCTAAAAGGGAGGCTCGTTTCACCCTGCTTCAAGTAGAGAAGTTAGATAAGGTGCCCTTCACGGTACCAGAGAGTCCTTCAACTATCTGGCTCTTACTAAAGACTAATTAGACTAAAGGCGCTATTGTTTCAAAAACAGGTCGCCTTGACATCCACAAAAGAGACGTATGCTCTCCAGATTGCGAGATCATCAGCCGAGATACAATCCCTTTTAAATACCGATTTCCCCAAACACTTTGGAGAGCTGGTATCCAGAATATTCAATGCTTCAAGCACAACTGGGATTGTTCATTTCTTTAAGGCTGTCGGGTCTGGTTTCGTGTCCATCTTCCAGACTGTCTTCGGAGTCAACCAATCAGCCATCCATTCTCTCTTTTCCAGTGTGTTTGGTGGCTTTCCAATTATTTTGGCTTAAATTGGCAGACTACTACTGCTATTTCTTCTGATTCGCGGTGGTTGTTTCTTTCCAGCGACGCAGAGCAATGGAGCCGCTCCCATCAACCCTGCTGTGCCGTGAACGCATGGTTCGGATCTTCGGTACACCGTTGCTGGTGGAACTGGAGTTTGACTGGTCATTGTCATTCCGGCCTCTACTCTGGTGTGTACAACCGGTCTTCCGCTGCATATGGTGTCTCTTTGAACATCTGCCTATGGCCTGTCTTGCTGTTGCACCGAAATCTCCTGTGGACTACGAACTGCTGATGTCCCCGATGAGGGTTCATACACGGTCATGCCCCTTGAGACTGAGGTTGCTCCGCGAGGCCACCTATGAGCCTTCTGTTATAAGATCGAACATGGATGAGGACACTGCAGCAAGTATCGATACACCGGTGAATATGGCTCACTTCTGCTCTGTGGATCCGTTTGTCCGTCCAGCAATATATTTCACTTCCGACGATGTTGACTCATTTTTGAGGTCCTTGAATGGTGACTTTGAAGACATTCTTCAAGATCCTGCATATAACACATAATTCGATGAATTTACTTACCATTTCCTGGTTCCAAAATATGCGATTATACTAAACGTTTGCTATACTTGTCATAGTTGATATTAACATCTCTGTATGTGTTTTTAATCAAATTTTTACACACAGCAATTGTTTTATCATTAACTACATTTATTTGCTTGTGTTTTTGTTTTATTTTTCATTTTTAGTTCAGAGGCAGCTTTTTTTGCGTTTGGGTTCCTGTACCTTCATCATACCTGTTACGGCAATAGGGAGGGTGTAGTGAATCTTAGTTTGTTTTAACGGGATAACAGGAGTTAGCTTAGCCGTAGGCTTGTAAGCTCGTGCCCCCGTCACCTAGTGACT
Organism: Pleurodeles waltl; assembly: GCF_031143425.1. Classification (NCBI taxonomy): domain Eukaryota; kingdom Metazoa; phylum Chordata; class Amphibia; order Caudata; family Salamandridae; genus Pleurodeles; species Pleurodeles waltl. The sequence goes on from NC_090439.1 coordinate 73,251,744, forward strand.
TTTAACCTACTTAGCTTGCTCTGTCTTAGTCCATTTGATTATTTATTTCCTTTAAGATGGCTGCCTTGTTTATAGTTAGGCCGCTTGTTATGGGTTTTATTATCAGTGTCACAGCGCCAAGGCGTCAAGATCAAGCACGAAAGACAAACATACAGTAGGGGTTCACACTTAGGGATTTTCCCTCTCCATACTTTTGAGGGATGTTGATATTAATTGCCGTCCCAGGCATGCCTATTATCTATTGTTTTGAATTACACTTACGTCAGGGGACCTTGTAGATCTGTATAAATACATTACACTTTAGACAGATAATTAGAGGGATTCCGACCAGAGGGCATCGCCACCATCGCTGATACCGATGCTGCAGTCTTCTTGACGCTGACCCAGTCTTCGTGTCCCTACGGAGTCTGAGATAGAGACCTCATTCCAAGGTAACGAGGGTTGGGGGCTCCTCTCATGGACATGGTTTTGGCAGATTAGGTTTAGCAAAACCCAGCTCTCCTTTATGTAGGAGGTTAGGCCTATTCTCATTAGGGTATTAGGGCATATTCCATCTCATACATATATATATATTTCCTTTATATATTGCAAAAATGGTGGGGGTCTTTATAACCATGACTCTCTTCTTCACAATACTGTTGCTTGGTATATTCATTATCCTAATCATTGCAGTTCATGCAACTTATCGCAAATGGCAGTTATGTTAAATAAAAACTATTATAACTTCACTGCATCTGTGTTACTGCCTTTGTTTGTATGAGACATAATACATCTGTGAGAAAAGGGTAATTTCCGTTTAACCACGACAACCCTGAGATATCTTACTTTGAGTCCATGCGTAAGCGACTGCTACAAATCACCTTTTACTATGATGTTTCTGGTGAGGTACTGCTAGTGAGCCGGTAAGGTTTGGACAACAGTTACAACTAAGTTGTAGGAAAAGACTTAGGGGGTCATTCTGACCTCGGCGGTGTTTTTTGTAGACCGCCGTACGGAAGACCGCCAGTGCTGGCGGTCTTCCGCACGGGCCATTACGACCGTTGGCAGCGCTCCACCCGTTTCCGGACGAAGAGCCACCAACAGCCATACTGGCGGCAGGCGGGGAAGTGGAGGTAGCTCCACCTCCACCGCCACGCCAACAGAACACCGCCCAGCGAATCACGACTCGTGATTCGCTGTGGCGGTGTTCAGTTGGCGTGGCGGTGTCGACGGAGCTGCCCCCATGGGTCCCGTTCCCTCCCGGAGGATCACCGGAACAGGTAAGGTGATCGTCTGTTAGGGAAAGGGGTTGGGGGGGTGTTGTGAGTTGTGTGCGTGCATGGGGGTGTGCGTGTGTGTATGTGCATGACTGCGTGCATGAATGCGGGGGGTGTGTGTATGTTGAGAGTGCGTGCATGAATGCGGGGGTGTGTGTATGTTGAGAGTGCGTGCATGAACGCGGGGGTGTGTGTGTATGTTGAGAGTGCGTGCATGAATGCGGGGGTGTGTGTATGTTGAGAGTGCGTGCATGAATGCGGGGGGGTGTATGTTGAGAGTGCGTGCATGAATGCGGGGGTGTGTGTATGTTGAGAGTGCGTGCATGAATGCGGGGTGTGTGTGTATGTGCATGACTGCGTGCATGTATGCGTGCATGTATGTGTGTATGTGTGTATACATGTTGGGGATCGGGGTGGGGAGGGGGGTCCTGCAACCTTTTGGGGGTGGCAGGGGTTGTGGGGGGGGTAGGGGAGGGAGTTGGGGTGGGGGACCCCTATCAGTGCCAGGGAAGGGATTCCCTGGCACTGATAGTGCTTACCGCCATGGATTTCATGGCGGTCCCAAACCGGATGAAATCCATGGCGGTAAGCCGGGGTAAGGCGGGTCGGAATACCGCCGGTGGTATGTGACGACCGCCGGGCTGGAGACCCAGGTCTCCAGCCCGGCGGTCGTTACCACCGTGGCGGTCGGAACGGTGAAGCGGCGGCTGGCCATGACGGTAACCGCCATGGTCAGAATGTCAGAAAAAAGAGCGCCAGCCTGTTGGTGGTCTTACCGCCGCTTCACCGCCGACCGCCACGGTCGGAATGACCGCCTTAGTCACCTACAAACGAAAGTACTGTCATCCTGAGACCAGCAGTCTTGCTCAGAGCAAGATTCCAAACTAGGACACTTCCCTTTAGCAAAATAGAAATCGTGGTGCAAGGCTGAAGTATAATTGATAAAAATAAGGAACACCCTCATCACAGCTCTCCCCGGCTGCTGCTATAATATTCACTGCTTCATGGAACCTCACTCCATAATCCTTCACGTGCCTTTTAGTTTAAACACATTTTCACTCATAACTTAGCCTGTGGTGGTCCTAGGGCAATAGGACCACAACAAACTTGCTCTCTCCTCATCTTTTAAGTGCCCACCCTAACTATGGTGGAGCAAACTCATCACCTTTCTGTTGGACCTGGCCCCTTTACACTGTTATTCCCCAAACGTTTTGCCTTTTCCTCCTTATTTTTCTGACCCTTTTTGGTTGACCTTATGACTCTGGGCACTTTACCACTGCTAGTCAGTGTGCAAGTGCATGTGCTCTCCCTTGTAAACTTGGCATGATTGGCTTATACCTAATTGGCATATTTAATTTACCTGTAAGTCATTTGTAAAGTTGTATCCCTATACCCAGGGCCTGTAAATTAAATGCTACTAGTGGGCCTGCAGCGCTGCTTGCACCACCCACTGGAATAGCCTTTCAAACCTGTCTCAGGCCTGCTAGCGCAGAGCCTGTGTTTTCTGCCACTGGACCTGGCATCTAAATTTACTTGCCAGACCCAGAGCTTCCCTTTTACTACATGTAAGTCACCCCTAAGATAGGCCCTAGCTAGCTCTATGGGCAGGGTGTCATGCATGTAGAAGGCAGGACATGTGCCTTGTAGCGTGGCCTGTCCTGGTAGTGACGAACACCCAATTTGGTTTCTTACTGCTGTGAGTGCTGTCTTCTCATAGGATTGCATTGGAGATGCCATGCCTTATGTGTTGGGGTATTGTCTGATTTATGAGGGGTAGTGTAGGCATGTTTGGTATGGTTGTAATGGTAGTGAGAAGTGCTACTTGCTGGTGTAGGTGTATTTTTTATTATCATTACAGAAATGCCACTTCTAGAAAGTGAGCATTTTGACTGTGCTTATGACTCTGGTGTTTTGCAGCTTGACTCCAATCCACGTGTGGGCAGAGTGACAGTTGGGATGTGTGTATACTTTTCAGACAGCCTGTACACAGGGAGGGTGGAGGTGTCACAGAGGTGCATCTGAATAGTCTTCCTAGGCTAAATGAAGGGAGAGGCGGGGCAATCCTGCATTTGTAAAGGCTGTGCCCTGGCCTCACACAATAGGGTCGTTTACCCATAGCTGATGTTTGGAGCCTGTGCTGGAGGGGCCACGCACAGGACCAGTTGTAACTGGTTCCAACCTCCTCTCCCCTCTCTTTGTGAAACATCCTATAAACTGAGTGTGAGTACAGGGGATTTTCCCCCACAATTTAGACATTAATAGGACTCCAGAGACTCTTCTGGAACTGGACACAGGACGCTGCTGAATGGACTCACCAGGACCCACCTTGGACTGCTGCTGCTGTGCTGACCTGTGACCTGCCTGGTCACTAGGAGGAACTGCCACCATCTGCATCCTTTGGGCTGGCCTGTTGTTGGGCCTGGTAGCCCTGTGCTTCCCTCCCCCCTTCTGTCTCCAGGTGCAGGGTGCTATGGCCCCGGCCCCTGCAACCTTCCCAAAAATTTGGAGGAGTACTGTCTCTTTACATTCATAGCGCATGGAAAGCGCTTCTCTAAGCCCCCCTGCACTTCTAAGTGCAATTGCCATTTAGGATATTCACCGCCGCAAGCTGTACTCATTGAAGTTGTAAGTGCTTTCTGGATCTCACCGCACAGCCTGGCTTCGTTAGGAAGTCGCAGGAGTCCCGCTGCGCCTGGAACCCCCGGGGCACCACTGAGATCAAAAGAGGAGAGAGCGCGCTCTTACCAATTCCCTGGGGTGACGCAAGCTCTCAGGAGCGCCCCCTGGGGCGCAAGCAGACACCTACTTTGGTGCCTGCACACTGCCGTGGCCCGGAGAGACGAGTGGGCCAGCTGGAGATTGTTGCAGCCACCCCAGAAGGAGTACAGCTGGCAGGGGGAGGTGGTTGCATCTGCCCTGTCTTTTTGGCAACTGCCTCAAGAACGCGGGCAGCTGCTAAACTCATTGCAGGGCACGGGGCAGAAAGGGAGTTCCTTTCCCCTCTGATGCCCCTGCAACCTCGAGACTCACTTCTCCCCCCGTTCTTGATCTTTGTGGCACTAGGAGTGCCTCTCCACCATAGTGCAGGAACTCTTTTGGCACATACTCGTTCATCGGTCCAGGATGTGAACAGTACTGAGTGATATGTTGACTTGCTTATTTTATGGTGTGCTACATATATGTGCTGGTGTTCCTTTTATGGGCCTGACATGCTGATATGGGTTTTATGGCTTGCCATAGGTTTTTAGAATGCTCTTGGTATAGGCATTTATTATACTTCTATGACAAGTACATTTCTTTAATAATGTGATTCCTGACTACTGCTTATGTTGCAGAATCCGGAGTTCTTACATGTTCTAATGTGACTACTGCTTATTCCTGTAGAGTATTAGTAACCTGTGTAAAGTTCTGACAACTGCTAAAGTACCAGGGTATTACTTACCACTAATGTTTGATCTAATTATGTTTTGGGAAATACAGTTTATTTTTACATAGGTCAGTGTTGTGTTTACTTTGTGGAGTATATATTGCATCACATGCATTGTGGGTGTTGTGAAAACACTTTACACATTGCCATCCGGGTTAAACCTGACTGCTCGTGCCAAGCTACCAAGAGGGTGAGCAGGGGTTATCTTGGATGTGTAACTCCCTTGCCCTGACTAGAGTGTGTGGGTTCTGCCTGGCTTAGGTGCATACCCGAGCCAACCAAAAACGCCATTTCTAACACTTTCCCAAGCTTTCCCATGGTTGGAGATTTTGTTCAACAGTTGTGAAAATTTTATTCTCTAGGGGCCTTGTGTATGGTAATATTTTGGAATGCCTTAAAATGTGTAATGCATTATGTTTTCTAGGGGCTGAATGTGTGGTTACATTCCAATGCTTTTTTCATATGGTCATGCTGTCTAAGGGCTGATTGTATGGTTACACTACAAGTTTTTTCACCATGCTGTTTTACTGGGATGCCCTCTAGATGTTGTTCTGACCACTATAGGTTAATATAAAAAATGTGAAAGAATGCACAAACACAAAGTTAATTCATGATAAATGTTTTTGGGGATTTTCATTATGATTCCATACGCTTTATTGATACATCATTATTGCAATTAGGACAATGACTGTTGAAACTCACTTGATATGTTTGAGTGATCGCACAACGTCACTTATGGTATGTTCCATCGGGCCAATGTATATTTGTAAATTATTGCATAGTATTGAGTAGTGTGTGCCTAATAAATGTACTTCTCCTTTTTTTAAAGAAAAAGTATTGACTGGATATCATTTATTGAGTGTTATTATTGTGTGCAAGTGATTGGTGATTACCAGCCCACACCACCTTCCTTAAGGAGGCCTTAGACTGCTCAGCCTCGCCACCCTGTGAGAGTCAAGTACTACAATGGGGTGTTTAGTTCCCACTGAGGACATATGAGGAACTATTACTTGTGCTGACCACACAACTAACAAATCAATTTCCAACACACCCAGACAATTTTGTATGAAATATTCCTTCGCAACACATTTTCAAACTTTATTCTTTATCTTTCTTTTCTTTGAACATAGTGCATTTCTGTCCTCTACCCCTGTACTGGTGCCCTTTAGCTGCCTAGCAACAACGCTGACACCCTTGCACCATGGTGCAAGGGTGCCTGCATTGCCTACAGGATTTTTGTTTTGTGCAGGAAGCGGCACCTTCCTAAGCAAAAACAGTCAAAGAAGGCATTTCCTCTTTGTATGTGCAGCACACATCGAAAGAGGAAAAAACAAGGAGAAATAAAGATATTTCTGCTTGTTATGTCTCCCCTAGGGAGGCATATGTTTTTGACACATTCCCAGGTTTATATAGCCTTGTATCTCTGGGAATGCATCAAAACCCATGGGTGTTGTGTGCAAAAACCACCATAACCCCACGGAACGCCCCCGACACAGACTTAGATAACACAGCGACTTGCACTGCATTCCCTTACTCTATATTTACGAGTCCATGAAAAGCCATGCAAGGAGGCTTGCGTAGCCTCGTAGGTAAAGGTCTGCACTCAGTGCCACCGGAGCATCAAAAAAAGTGACACACCGGTGGCACATGGGACTTGTAAATATGTCCCATTGTATTGACAGAGTCAGTGAAACTGATTCTTCGGATGCAAAATTAAGATTTAAAATGCAGAAAGGCAGTGAACAGTTGAAAAAAGGAGTAACAGTGCAATATTACATCCTCAACCTATTTTCATGGGCCACTAATTACTATAGGCGGTGTCTAACCTCTACCCAGGCACCACGTGATGTAGCTGATCCAACAGAATCTATAGAAAAATAAACACCACTCCTTCACCTCCATGACCCTTCTCCCAATATGGCAATAAAAGAGGCTCGGACCCTCCACACTTCTTTTTTTTCTGACTGCTCAAGAGGCATTGTGGGACCTATGAAGTCTGTAAACCTTGTTAAGGTAAGCTCTGAAGGCCACGGTCTCTCAGGGATGGATGATTCAAGGCATTTCCTTGACTCCTGCTAGGTAGGACTCTGTGTAGGGCAATGTGTCAGGAGTATGGACATAGTTATGGATGTGTATTCACCTAATCTCAGCTACATGCAAATCAGGCATGACCCTGCTCCATTGAGAACGATCCAGCCTGCACTGCCAACCCAGGTCCTCCTTGAACCAGAACAGAAACAACCCAGGACCAGTTTTGCCCTAGTTATGGGCTCCTCAGCTAAGTACAGCTTGGTTCCGTTGACACAGTGTGCATGGGACCACCTATTGGCATACCTATCCCACTTAGAGGGACACATCAAAGTATACAAAAATGTGATGTATGGAATGATGGAATGCTTGAATTAATCTCAGCCACTGGTTATGGCTGCATCCCAGTCCAGTTATTTTGCACAGCATGCCAACTCAGTTTCGACCCAGCTATATGCAAATCAGTCTTGACTTTCTGCAGTGGGAACAGTCCAGCTCGAACTGCCAAGTCAGATCTTCCCTGAACAGGAACACAAGCAACCCAGGAACAGTTTCATCCTAGTTATGGGATCATCAGCTGGGCACAGCTGAGTTCCAGTAACATAGTGTTCATTGAACCTACATGTGGGCATACCCATCCCACTAAGAGCCACACATCAAATTATACAAAAAAGTGATGAACATAACAATTACATTTATCTAAGACACTGACAAGTACTCAGGCTGCATCCCAATCCGTCATTATTTTGCACACCATGCCAACTTAGTTTGAATTTAGCTATATGCAAATCAGTCTTGACCCACCTCCAAGGGGAACAGTCCATCCTGAACTACCGAGCCAGGTCCGCCTCAAACCAGAACACAAACAACCCGGGATTAGTTTCAGCCTGATTATGGGCTCAGCAGCCAAGTACAGCTAGGTTCCAGTGACATAGTATGTACGGGACACACGTTCACCAAGGAGGATGAGCATGCCCAAGCTGTACCTGGCTGATGAGCCCATAACTCGGACAAAGCTGGCCCAGAATTTCTTGTGCTCCAGTGTAGAGAGGCCTGGCTTTGCAGATCAGGGTGGACTGTTACTAATGGATCAGGGTCAAGGCTGATTTCCATACAGCTAGGACCAAACTGAGGTTGCATGGTGTGTACAATAACAATGGATTGGGATGCGGCTCAAGTGATTATCGTGGCTGGGATTAATTCAAGCATTCAATCCATCTCTGATTTATATACTGAAGAGTTCGGGTCTGTGTATTTTAAGTTTTAATTTTTAAATTAAACTTTGAAATTGTAATATATATATAAAAGGTAGGAATGGTTGATTTTTTTTTGCCAGGCATTATTCTGAGAGGACAGGGGTCTTCAATGCAGATGTACATAAGGTCAGTGTCTGATTCTTCTGAAGAGCTTACCATGGAACATTGGAAATATTCCTCAAAGCTGCATCATTGTTCTCCACTGATTATTCTGCTGGCATGCTGCAGCTGTCTGAGGAACAGATGCAATATTTGATTGCCTTCCTGTCAGATGGTCTTCACAGATTTCATCCATTTCCTCATAGCCATCTCCCATATATGATGAAGAGGAGGTACAGATCCCCGAATCTACATGTATGAGCAACTTCATTCAAAATTCAGATTTTTTATTTGAATATTTTGGGTACAGTTTGTCAATTCCTACTGGGCAATATTTTATCAAGTACAAACTCTGGTCTGTTTTAACAGCGGCAATCTCACTCTCTGACTTGTTTGATAATTAATAAAGAGGTATTGAATCTTCTGTTAAGGGAATGGAGGAGTCTGGAGAAGAATTAGCTTCTAACATTTTTGAAAAAAATGCACCCCTAGGATAAGAGTCACATTGGGTTTCCTTCAATTGGTAAGATTTGTCCTATGTTAGCCAATCTTGCTGGTCAGTCCACTGGGTTGACTGAGGATGTTCTTGTTGAGGATATGGAGTTCGGGAAGTTGGTGAGTGTTCTCAGGAACAGCTACTCAACTTTGAATCTCTTTCTAAGAGCATCACTATACACTGTCCATGCCCCACAATTTCTGATAAAATGCTTTCATGCAGTAACCTCAGCTATTCAGGAAGGTGTACTCTGAATTATTCGCTAACACGAAGACACAGGTGAAATTTCTCTCTGACGTGTCCTGTGATATTTTGAAGGCATCAGCTTGTTCTATGGTGCCAGCACCGTTGCCAGGCATCAAATTTATTTAATGGACTGGCAGTATGATGTTGCTCAGAAAGTATTTCTGCTTTATATATCCTTTTCTGGAACTGGGTTATTTGGAGATCTGCTGGAGGATATCTTCCATAGAACTTTTAAAAATCAGAAGCATGGGGGCGTGGTCTGGCCACGACTAATGATGGCCGCCTAGGTGAAGGGCGTGGCGAGAGTGGCGAGGCCGGGGGTGCTCTGAAAGCCCCCCATCCCCTGCCAACCCTGGGGCGAAGGATCGGCAGCTGTGAAGGGCCACAAGACAAAACGGGAGACCCGCGCTCTCCGTAGAAACACCGAGGAGAGCGGAGGACGAAGCCGAGGCCCGCAGCGAGGCAAGAAGCCGGGGCCTCGAATGCAGGAGGGGAGCCGCCCCGAGAGACACGCTTCCCCCCCTCGGCCAGCCGATGGACGGCAGGACCTGGAGGGAGGTACTTTGTAGCACCTCTGCACCCTCCCTCACCCCCTCCCCGCCTACTGCCGCAGCTCCCCACGACACGCAGCAGGACGGGCTGAAGAGCCACCCAGAAGACGGACGGGGGGCTGCTGAACCGCTGATCGGGTGCGTGGGGATCGAACCGGGGAGTGCGCCCTCATCTCCCCCCCCCTACTGGGGACAGCCTGAAAGACCCCCATCTCCCGCTCCTGCCGACCACGACGGCGAGCCGCGAACTGCGGCGGAACGGGCCAAGGGACCGGCCGGAGAATGCACGCTCCCTCTCCCGACGGGAGGGGGGTGAGAAAGATGAGAAAGAGGGGATTAACCAGATCGGCTGGCCGGGGGGTCTTGACCCCAGAGGGGGGGTTTCCACCGTTTCTTTCTTCCCCCTCCTTTTTGTCCTGGCATAGTCTCCTTGGACGGCGGACGCCCTGAAACCCTCCCAACCTTTCTGAAGACTTCAGCAGTTTTCTTTTTTTTTCAAGATCCTTTGAGGACCCTGGAAGGGTGCGTACTCCTGCTGCAGATCGTGTGGGAGCGGGGCAGAAACCGGAGGTGAGATCCTTGCCACATCCACGCCTTCTCCTCCTTCTCCTTTAGCCCTGCTCCCCCCAGGCCAGGAGAAGAGAAGGGGAGCCGGGGCCGGGAGATAATACCAGAGACTACCCGAGACTGTGCCTAACGAACGGTGTCAAACTCTGCCCTACCGCTGAGACCACCCTGGGAAACAAAGAACCACCCATCAGACCTTGCCTGCCACCCGAGGCCCTCCTTCTCCCCCCCTCGACCCCCTAACACCTGCCACACCGCTGTGCCAAGGATGAATACCCCCCCCAGCCGTCTGCCAGTGAGGGGGGACCTGCCATGCCCAGAGGAAAAGCAACAGGCAAAACACTGGGTAACCCCGCCTGTCAACTACTCTTCTCGGAAGCCCTGTGCCAAAAGAAGCACCCCCCGGCAAAGGACCCGAAGGACCCTCCGCCCCACTCTCACACCACCACTGGTAACATGGAAGAGGGCCCGCAAGGTGTGTCCATGGACCGCATCCTGCACGAGACCTCGGCAGTGGGACGCAAACTGGAAGGAATGGATAGTGCCATGATGGCGCTGACAGCAGAGACAAGATCTATGCGCCTAGAGATAGCGGGCTTCCAGTCGCAAATATCGGGACTGGACCAACGAGTGACAACAGTGGAAACCCAGGTAGCCTCTTGGATGGACAATGGCCAAGAACTCATGCACCTCCGAAGCAAACTAACGGACCTGGAGGATAGAAGCCGCAGGAACAACATCTGCCTAATGGGGTTCCCGGAGGGCATAGAGGGCACGGACCTGTTTTCCTACCTCTGGGACACACTACCTAAGCTAACGGACATAACATTCGACCCTCCTCTAGAATTCGAAAGGGTGAACAGACTTGGTCCAAAGAAACAGGACGGGAAGGGTTATCCTCGCCCAATCATAGCCTGCCTCCTGCACCATGGTCAAGCTCGCCAACTACTACAGACAGCCCGGGCGCAAGGCCCACTAAAGCTGGCCACTACGGAAATCCGACTCTCAGCTGACTTCTCCAAATAAACTGTAGACCGTAGGAGAGCTTTCCTTTCTCTCCATCCTCGCCTCCGCCACTTGGACGTGAAATTTGGCCTGTTTGAACCAGCCAGAATGTGGATCACCAAAAATGGCGACTCAAGAACTTTCTTTGACCCGGAGGACCTGAGAACATTCCTAGACAAACTTCAAGAACAGGCACAACCTATGGAAACGACAACTCTGCCCCTCCAGGACATACGAGGTATACCCTCGGAAACCAACCACCCAGAAGCCATCTTCAACCCAGAGAGAGGAACAACCATGGATCCCCAACCCAGGGGAAGAGACTTAGAGAGTCACGATGACAGGGACCAAGTACTCCAGGCGGTGGCGATGTACACCCAGATGTCGGACAGAGATAAATCCCGCTCCCCCTGAAGCCCACAGCTGCCCCCATCTGAGGCCGACCGGACACCAGCACCTTTCTCCCCTCCCACCCCTCCCTCCTCGGAGCCCTTGGAGTCATGGTCACGACGAACACTGGACTATTATGGTTGAGCCCAGGAGCCCCGGAGGAGGAGGAGAAGAACAAACGGAGAGATGAGTACCTGATCTTGTGAACTCATGTGTCATTCCAATACTGTGGGTCTCTGTCTCAGATTGGCCCTGCGCAATGTTGCAGTGTTACTGATGCTTTTCCCTACTCCTTCCCCTTTTCCCCTCTCTCCTAACAAACCCCCCTTTTCCACACAACACTCCCCTATAACCAGACTTGCCTAGCAATTGGCCAGCGCGCACCCTCTCTCTCTCCCCCCCCTCTCGGCGGGGCAGGAACTGCAACAGGGCCTCACTCTGCCCCCCCGTCGGCTCGTCCCGAAGGGGTTTAATGGGCAGCTTGTTTGTTTGCCTGCTGGTTTCTCTTCTCTTTTCTGTTTTAGTGGGGAGTGACGTGGACGACCCATGGAGTGCACTAGAGTAACGTAGGTTTGAGCAGCGGAGTATGTAGCGATGTAGGTAGAATGATCCCCATAAAACCGGCCCTTACGTCTCCCCTGGCAACTGGCAACTGTCAACTATCACCTATAGGCCCAGCGGACCCACTGCTCCCTATGGAAATAAATAAGACCATTGGGGGCCCGGACGCCAGACGTGCGATGCCTCTCTGGACGCGCGGCCCGCTGGACGGGCAGTGGAGCTCGACGGACTTGGGTTTTAGACCCGCAGGTTACAGTTCGAGAACACCGGGACCTGAGTCCTATTTTTTGTTGTTCTTGTCTTTCTCTTTCCCTTCCCCTCCCCTCATTACAACACGCACTTATAGTTTCTCCCATCCCCCACACCACTCTCTCCTCCCCCGCTTTTAGAGGTTAATTTTCTCCTCCCTTCCCCCCTCTACCCCTCCCAGTTCCTCTTTCCTTCATCCTTGACGCCTCCCCCTACCCCCGGGTAAGCTCCTCTATAAGATCGCGATGTCTGACTCGAACAAGGTAGCACCCTTACGGATCATGTCATGGAATGTAAATGGCCTTACCCACTTCATAAAAAGGAAACAAATCCTGACCTACCTTAACGACAAACGAGCCGACATTGCCCTCTTACAAGAGACACACCTATACAGACTGGAATCCGATAAACTTCGACGGGACTGGGTAGGCACTGTCCTATTTAGCTGCAGTCCACCCTCACCCAACACAGAGAACACCCCAAGAAAATGCGGGGTGGCACTATTACTACGTAAAACCCTCCCTTATAGGATCACCAAATCATGGTCTGACCCCGAGGGCCACTACGTATTTGCTAAGCTTAAGTTGGGAGACTCCTCGCTATGCGTGTGCTCCGTTTACGCACCAACGGGTCCCAAACGCCTTTTTTTTTACAAATCAATCGGCTCCTGACGGAGATAGGAGCATCTCATTATGTAATAGGGGGGGGCTAGAACATAGCTAGGGATGCAGTCCTGGACAGAACGGGACCCCTTGACACAAGTAATAATGCAGACAGAGCCCTACAGACTGATGTCCTCTTGGAGGCTGACCCACCCGACGGAACGAGAATTCACCTTCATTTCGCCGGTACTTGGCACTCAATCCCGACTTGACTACTTCCTCCTGTCCAACAGCCTCGTGGCCCACGCCCACGATAATAACATAATGGAGGGTGGCCTCTCAGTCCACTCTTCGATCAGTGTGGCTATCCAATTAGGACTAGTATCCTCAGGCCCTGGAGGTTCGCAGTCCATCGCTACCGATCCCTACAAGGTAAACAACAGCTACAGGATCATGCAGCCACCTTTGCTCAGGACAATAAAGGCACAGTTGAGCCCAACTGCATACTGTGGGCCGCAGCCAAGGCCACGATACACGGACAACTCATGCGAGATGCGGCACTGGCGAATAGAGACAGAAAGGAGCAACAGGCGGCACTAGAGCTGGATATTCGTCGTCTCACCAGACACTATACTACGCATCCCTCTTTATCAGGGTGTCGACTATTAGAGCGCGCCCAAATGACCCTCAACGAGCTATATACCACACAGGCTGAATATGCCCTACAGAGAATACAAGGGAGACACTATGACCAGGGTGAAAAAGAGGGATGCTTGCTGGAAGCCCAGCTGCGGCAAAGAACGGCAGCCCTTGCCATACCGGCCATACGCGCTCCCTCTGGAGAAATACTGATGCACCCGCGAGCCATTGCAAACAAATTTGCGCTGTTCTACAGACACTTATACACCCCAGAAATAAAATTTCGGCCGGCACAGGCCACAACCTTCCTAGAAGGCCTCGACTTACCCTCCCTGTCAGACACAGGTCGTAGTCTCCTTGAAGGGGAAATAACCAGACAGGAATTAGAGAGCGTCATCTCCAGCCTCCCCTATCACAAATCGCCCGGGGAGGATGGTTTCCCAGCGGAATTCTAGAAATCGGTAGGAAAAGAGGTGATAGATATCCTACACAAAGCTCTAAACGAAGCCTGTTCCACGCAGACGCTAGGTGTCATATCCAACAACGCAACGATAGCTGTCATACCGAAGCCCGGGAGGGACCCCTTGCTATGTGGCAGCTACCGGCCTATATCTCTCTTAAACGGCGATGTTAAAATTTTAGCAAGCATCTAGGCAAATAGGCTGCGCAAAGTCATTCCATCCTTAATTCACCACATGCAAGTGGGGTTTGTACCAGGACGCACCTCTAGGAACCATTTGCGTACCTTATGTCATACCTTATGGGCCTCAAAAGACCTGCCGGAGACCGCATTAGCTCTATCTCTAGACGCCGTAAAAGCGTTTGATCGCATAGAATGGCCCTACCTATTCATGGTCCTAGAGAGATTTGGTCTGGGAGACAAATTCATCTCAATGGTACGGCTACTCTACGACCAACCAGCGGCAAGAGTCAACTGTGGGGGCTTCTTCTCAGACCCCTTCCCAATCTGCAGAGGCACACGGCAGGGCTGCCCTCTCTCCCCTCTCTTGTTCTTACTTGCCATGGAGCATTTGGCCGCAGCCATCCGATCTTCCCCCCTTATAACTGGCCTAGCACTCCTTGACGGCCTATCCAAAATTTATCTGTACGCCAATGACATCCTGTTAACACTTACGGACTTAGAAGGCTCTATACCAGCCCTCTTGGATGTCATAGATGGATTCGCAACACTGTCCGGTTACCGCGTCAACTGGGACAAGAGTGAAGCCCTCCCCCTCTCACGGATGACTTCAAAAGCCGCACTCCTAGGCTTCCCGTTTCGGTGGACGCCAAAACACCTCAAATACTTGGGAGTGCTACTCAACCCTGGCATGGCACATATGGTAGCGGACAATATCGACCACCTCATTGCACGGATGAAACTCGATTTCGCCAAATGGACCCACCTGGGCCTGTCCATGTGGGGCCGAGTACAGGCGACCAGAATGGTCACGGTGCCTCGCTTTACCTATATCCTGGGACTCCTCCCCTTACAGGTGCCCCTCCATACATTACGACGCATAGACTCCCTCATCAGATCGTTCGTATGGGGCCCTATGCGACCACGACTATCACCCGCCAAGCTCATAGCCCGCCGCTCCCATGTGGGTATGGGACTTCCTTCAGTGGAGCACTACTCGCTAGCACCACAATTATCACAACTGTCCCACACCACGCTCGTGATGCCTGACCCACCACAATGGATAGCGGTGGAAAGGCGACTATTATCCGCAAACGAAGGGCTTGGAGGACCTTATTGCGACGACCTCCCATCGACTAGCCCGGTGAATCCTATCTTGAAAGCGACTAGAGCAGCGTGGCGAAGGGCCCACAGACTATTTGGGGTGCATCCCCTTATCCATGCTCAGGCGCCGCTGTGGCGCAATAATGGACTCCGGATAGGTGGGAAAGTGATTAACTGGTCACAGTGGAGGGAGGCTGGTATCCACACCCTCTCTCAGATACTGGAGAACGAGGTGATCAAACCCTTCCCAAGGCTAAGGGAAGAATTTGATCTACAGCCAAACCAAGAATGGGGATATCAACAGCTTAGACACTACATCTCCCAAAGGGTTGAAGCTACCCGATGGGGGGCCCAACCTTCGCCCATAGTGACCTACCTGCAGCGGTGGGCCCAATAAAAGGGAGTCATGTCGGGTCTTTTCGACCTAATCACCAGACAACTCTACTCTCAACCCCTCCTAGATAAACTGCGTTTGCACTGGCAAACCCGGTTACAGCAACCCTTAGATCCAGCTGAATGGGAGGATATCCTGGCAGCCCTGGACAGAGGAACCCGCGAAGCACGATTAAAGTTCTGCCTCTTTAACGTCTTACACGACTGGTACTGGTCCCTGGCGAAACTGCACAAGATAAGACTCCTCCCGCATGCGCAATGTTGGAGATGCCCAGAGACACACTGCGACCTAAACCATATCTTAATTGATTGTCCAACGGTCCGACCTTTATGGGACGCAGTGCGCTCCACCTTGGCCGAATCACTGACACTCCCGTCACCACTCCCCCCTTCCTTAATACTTATACAAGACAGGACTGCTCTACTAGACCTCTCCAGACCGCAAAAAAGACTGCTACACACAGCACTAGCCACTGCAAAAATTTGTATACTCTGTCACTGGCAGTCAGAAATCTCCCCAACCCCGGAGGAATGGATCACACTGCCACATATGAAAGAATTATCTACAACTTGCAAGATCAAGCCCAAACCTTCATCCGTGTGTGGGCCCCCTTTCCGACTGGGGGGGGATGTAGTAGTAGTGCGTGGTACGGGGTACGTACTACATAGTGCGTAGTGCGTGGTACGTAGTACATAGCGCGTAGTTGGTAGATTGCACACCACCCCCCCCCCTTTAGCAATACACCCACAGACTTTTCCCCAAGTGCCGCCGATAGGACATTCGCACTAAATGAAAATGGGCAGAGCACGACCAAAGGCTTTAAGCCCCACCCTCCCGACGTACCGGCCTCCCCCCCGTCATCAACATCGCTTTAGGGTAAGCTACCGCCTGCCACGGTGACCCCCAGGCTCGGCACGGACCCAGACACCTAACGACCGGCACCCAACCCAGGCGGCGACACAGCACAGAACCTGCCCACTTACTTACTTACTTACTTACTTCCAGACGGACAGGCGACCCGACCCTCATGCCCCATGCCCATGCCACTAGGCTGTCCCGGCTAGCTTGCCTATTTGACCAAAATTGTTTGTATTCCGCACTACCCTACAACCCCACCCCCAAGAGCCCTATAACTTTACAACCTTATAGCCTCACAATCTCACAACCACTGTAACCCGACATAACTAGGCATAGCGCCCTTACCTGGTTTTACACCTCTCACTTTTATCTCATTTTCTTCCCTAACGCCTCTTCCCGTCCCCTGCGTGATTTGATATAACATGTTTTTCTTAAGCCACGTTTGACAATATCCCGTTGATCCACCCATTTCTCCCCGTTCCATTGTTTATTGATCATTGTACACAACCATTGAAAATTGTTGGGGCTTCGACCCCATTTGGGTTTTGTATGACTTCGTAATGTTCATAATAAAACCTTAATAAAAAAAATAAAAAAAATAAAAATAAATCAGAAGCATGCCTAATTGTTCAAAACTCAGATCAAAAATGCTCCTTATAGGAGGTTGGCCAGGAGAAGGTGCCATGGAGGATTACAATTTACTTTCCAATCTGGGAAGACCAAATCTCATCAACCCTACTTGACTAAAGGTTGGGAGTCTAGGTTCCCTCACCCTCTTCGATAAAAATCTAAGAAGTGCTCCTAAATATACTGACATCCAGGTCGGAGGTCATCTATCCTTTTTCCAACAAAAAAGGCAGGAAAGTGTTTTGGATGCCTGAGTTCTTCAAATAGTAGAAAAAGGTATGCCTTGGAGTTCAAGCAGATTCCTCCAGATTCTGGACCTGTTCATCTCTCCTGGCCATGGCAATCTCTAGTGTTATCTCAGGACATTTCAGAGTTGTTACTGAAGAATGCCATTTGTCAAGTGGCAGTAAATCAGAAAGGCAAATAATTTTATTCCACTGCCTTCCTTGTCCAAACGTCTTTAGGAAAATACCAGTTAATAGTCATCCTGAAGAAGTTGAATGTCTTTCTCAGGAAGACTTGCTTCAAAATAGAAACTCATTTCTCTGGTTAATCAGTCTGGCAAAGTGCACAGTAGGTCACAGCAGGAGGCAGTCCTCTGAGAGTCCTTCCACAGGTCCAGTAGTGAACTGAGGAGCAGGTTTGTGAGCGCTCTTTTGATATCCTGGTGACCTGCTCCTTGAAGTTGAGAGAAGTTTCCAGAAGGGTTCTCTGAAGTTCCAGGAATTTCCCACCTCCCTTGCCCTGGCTCCTAGCTGGCTGCACTGAAAATACAGGGTCATTGTGTGGTGGCAGAGCCCAGCATATTCAGTTGCAAGTGGGGCTGTAAAGTGACAACTTTTTAGAAGTAACATTTTCAAAAGCTACATCTGACATTACCATTAAGGAGGGTTTATCATTACAACTTCATATGTACCAAAAATGATATAACTAGCGCCTCTTGGTTTAGGAATTAGAACTCATTCATTTTAATAAGAAATTTCCAATGTTACCCTATGGGAGGTGTAGGGCTGTCAGTAGTGAGAAAACACATTTAGGTGTTTTTTACTTCTAGGATTTTTAAAACTAAAATGTACATGTGCCTTTTCAATACACATCACCCTGCCCTATGGGCCAGTTAGGGCCTACCTTAAGGTTGACCTACATGTAATAAAAGGGGAGTTTAAGGCTTGGCAAGGTGTTTTAAATACCAAGTCAACATGACAGTGGGACACTGCCTTCAGGCTGCAACGGCAGGCCTGGGACAAGTTTTAAGGTGCCACTTAAGTGGGTGGCACAATACGTGCTGCAGGCCCTTTTAATTTACAGGTCCTGGGTATATGGTATACCACTCTGCTAGGGCTTTCAATGTAAATTAAATATGCCAATCAGGTAGATGCCAATCAAACCATGTTTTAGGGAGTGAGCACATGCACTTTAGCACTGGCTAGCAGTGATAAAGTGCACAGAGCTGTGAGGCAAATAGAGCAAAAATCCAAACAAAATAGAGGAGGAAGACCATCCTAAGGACGACAAGTCTAACAGTACGGTTGTTGAAAGAAGGGGCTTGAGGAAGTTGAGTCCTCACATATAGCCTGTTCTGTTCAGCAGCTAAGAAGAATATTGACAAGAAGGGATCATAAGCCCTTGGGATCTTTCTCTAAGTTGTGTTCGGAAAAGACTTTGGACCCTACTCTTTGAGAATCTAAATGGATCCTTCAGTTCTTGTAGGAGGAAATTGACAAAGAATTGCTGCCTCTACCTTAAAAGTTCAGAGAGCAGCGAGTTAGAGCATCTACCGGTGTTACAGAGACTGATACTTTAGCTTTGAAATTATTGAGAGGGTTTTCCTTTATGATGCAAACGTTTAAATCTAACTCTCCCTTCTGGGATCTTCATTTGGTACTGAAGGTATCTTAGGGCCAGATGTATCAAAGCTTTTTGCATTCGCAAACGGTGCGAATGCCCGTTTGCAAATGCAAAAAGCCATTTCAGAATGTATCAAAGGCATTCTGAAAACAATTTTAAGGAATCGCTAAAATAGTGATTCCTTAAAATTGCGACCCTGTTTAGAGAGTTGTAAATTGCGACTCTCTAAATAAGAAATCGCAAATAAGGATTCCTTATTTTGCGATTTCTAAAGCACATGTAAGAAGCAATTCCTTAATGCGAATGGGCATTAAGGAATCACTATTTACCACCAAGTTGAACTTAGTGATAACCATGTGCAAATTTTAAATACACATTTAAAATGCATTTTTAAAATGTACATGTAAAGCACACATGCCCTTTTGGCATGTGTGCACCTTACGTGTCCTAAAAAACTTTTTGGGGTGCAGCAGAGGGGGCTTTAGGCCCCCAGCACCCTTGGGTTTTGCATTTCCAGTTAAGAAATCGCAATTTTGGAAATGCAAAATATTCGCAAATTTGGGCCTACAGGCCCATGGGTGCGAATGGGGCCGGTATCGTAATTTGCGATTCGGTAATAGCATTTGCAATTTTTAAGAAATTGCTATTACCGAATCGCAAATGTGATACATTGCATTTTGCGAATCAGAAATAGCGATTTCTTTAAAATCGCTATTTCCGACTCGCAAAAGGCATTCTTCAGACATATGGCCCTTAATCTCTTTCCTCTGAACCTTTGCAAGAGTCCAATTTGAAACATCTGTCTTTGAAGGTTTGTTTTTGGTGACCATAACGTCAATTTGGGGGTGAAGGGAGTTAAGTTCTTTATCTATTAAACCCCCTTATCTAAAAAACATTTCACACAGATTTGTTCTCAATTTAACACCAATTTTGTGTCCAAAGATTACATCTTCATTTCATCAGGATCAGGAAATATTTGTGCCCTCTTTTTCCAGCTCCTACTGCTCCTGAAGAAGAGGTTTTATATAGATTGGATGTGTAAACAGCTGTGAAGATTTATATCTCCAGGACACAGAGCTATAGACAGTGTGAAACCTGTTTATTGATTTTGGTGTTTTTCATCATGGTCAAAAGACTTGTGCCTAGACATTACATAAATGCCTTAAAACACATATTTCTATTGGTTAGGATTCACATGACACTGTGCAACCTGGTAGAGTATGGGTACATCTACTTAAGGAACGGCTGACTCCTGGGAGGAGGCTTGTTGTACTTCAGTTTTGGACATTTGTAAAGCTGCAACTTCGACTACTCCATTCACTTTTGTTTCACAGTATAGCTTGGATATAGCAAATATTCAATCTATGAATTTTATTTCCAGGTTGTTAGCAGCAGCAATGCCACAAATACCTGAGCTCCGAAATTGTCAATAAAAGCATGTCTTTGCTTTATTTGGGACACTGTCAATTTTCTGTGGGGAAGTCAGGCTGTGGATGGAATGCTCTGGTAAATCCTTATAATGTAAGTAGTGGTACCAGAAATGGGTTGAGAAGGTAATGATTCAGTTACATACTGATTATCCTCATTATTCCAAATACCCTTGTTCTTTTAACAATACATACGATTCACCATCCTGATACCCTATTGCGCAACCTGAATTCCCATGTTCTCTATTGGAGATCTACATGAAGGGCAGGGGGTTCCTGCCTCTTTAATTACCATATTGGCAGTAGGGGTGTTAAGGTTGTAGAGGAGTATGTTTTTCTATACTTTTAATTTATCAGCTAGGGCATGTAGTGTCTAGGTATAAGTTAGACACCTTATATAGTAAGAAATGGTTAGGGGAAAAACGTATTTGGAGTAATGAAGAATACCAGTAAGTAATTGAAACATGAGCAATAGCTTCTCTTGAAACGTCTCTTGAAAAAATTACCTCTTTCCAATTTGCTAGAGGCATGCAAAAAAATGCAATGTTAGAAAAAAAGTAGTACAACCACAAAAAAGGTGCAAAGAGGGCCAAAAAATTGCCATGAAGATGACCCGAATTGCATGAAACATCTAAAAAATAAAATATCCTACTTGGGACCATATTATACAAGTTACCAAGGGCACCATAGATGTTTGCGCTTATTATGTGCATCCTTAAGGCTTGCAGATGCTAAAGGGGTCCTTTTGTGATTCTGATTGCATAAGTGTGAATTTTGTTCCCTAGAATCTGAAAGAGATAATCCTTCATTTGCATGAGTATGCAGGCCCATGGAAAAGAGGACACACATTTGCCCCTGCACCCAAGCAGAACCACCAACATATTTGCAAGGGCAGTCAGACATTCATGAAGAATATAAACCACACATAGAGCAGCATGAGAGTGTTCCCTTAGTGCACCCTTACGGAGATGACACGTTGGTCACAATGCCATCTACTCACACTAGTACCACTGTTTTCATGGCAGTTAGCTATGACATTTCCTTGCAGCATTTGCAGCACCTCTTGAGATCGATCACTTTCTTTCCAGCACAGGAAGTCATCATGTGTATCCTGGTCCAGGACTGTCTCTTTATGTCAGAATTGTCAAACAGTATATCCTTATTTTTGGTGGCCTCGTATACCAGAACATTCCGTTCTCCTTCAGTGAGGTGCTTCTTTTTCTTTCTACTATCTGCCCCTTTCTAGCATAATTTGTTAATGCCTTCTCAAGGGCAGGCACTACATTGATGCTAGGCTGTTTTAAATGGGCCTCCCCCAGCTTTGCTGGACTAGTGTCAGAGTTTTTTACACTAGTCCAGCAAAGCACCACAACTGTGTTAGAAATTTTGATGCAGCTGTGCTAATGAGCGCCATAGTGCACTGTATTGTAAATACAGCATTACCATTGCAATGTTAGGGGGGTGCAGGGTGGCACAAGCAAACTAGCGCATCATGATAGATGCACCAGTTTGTTGTAAATGAGGCCCATAATGTCATTTCAACCGTCATATATTTTTAGTTATTGTTCTTTTTCCAATTCCATGGGTAAGTTGTGTTGTCTATGTGTATTGTTGTTCCTTTTTCCCTTAAATTATTTTTTATCTTCTGTAACAATGGCCTTTCTTTACTTTTTTTACTTCTAGTTTCTTTTATCCTCCCATTAACAATGGTATTTTGGTAATCTTCAATGAAGTTGCGACTTCTCTCAAACATCTTAGCTGACATCTAATCTCCTTCGATGTAACAGAGCCATTGAGACCTCTGCTCTAAACATCAGCCAGGCTCAGACCAGGGCAAATTGTACAAAATTCATCCATCTTCTCAAACTAAAGTGATTGGAATTAAAGCACCATTTGTTAACACACAAAATATATTTATCAGTCAGAGCACTACAACAAATATGATCTGAGTACAAGCAAGGCAAATCACAACAAATCAACCAATACTATGTCAGCTGATTTGACTAGCACTAAAGAACTATCAAACTGTCCAACTAAAATATTGTCTTTAAAGTGTCAGGCATGTCCGATGAGTCAGCAAAGGAACATATACAATCTTCACTCCCACAGTGACTAGTTGAGTGCCTGAGAATTGGCTCTGAATTTTAAAGAAAATCAGAATGCTAATTGTTAGACCTGACAGCCTTAGGGTAGTCTACCCCAAACCTTTTGCATTCTTCCTCCACTTCTTGCTGATCTCATTTTTGCTGGCCTTAGGACTCTGCACAACTTCCCACTGCTAACAAGTGCTTAAAGTGCATGGTAACATAGGCTTATCCCCAATTGGCATATTTAGTTTACTTGTAAGTCCCTTGTAAAGTGACACTGCATGTGCATAGGGCCTGTAAATTAAATGCTATTAGTGGGCCTGCATTACTGATTGTGCCACCCACTTAATTAGCTCTTCAAATATGTCTTGGGCTTGCGGTTGCAGCCTGGGTGTGCAGTTTCTAAACTGCCATTTCGACCTTTTGCCAGGCAGAAACCTTTCTTATTAATACATATAAGTGACTCCTAGGTAAGGCCCTGGACAGCTCGGAGGATAGGATGCATTGTATTTAAAAATTTGGACATACATGTCCAGGTTTATGTTGTTATGTTTTACATGTCTTGGTAGTGAACACGTATTACATTTGTTTTACACTTCTGCAAGGGCTACATCTGCTATAGGATAACATTGGAGGTAACTTAGTATATTTAATAAGCTGTACTTTCCAAATGGGAGCAGGTAACCAGTTCATTTCATGTCTTTGGAATTGTAACAAAAAATCCTAACATGGTGAAGTTGGATTTTAAATTACAATGTTTGAAAAGTTGACATTATCCGGTCTTAGCCATCCAGTGTCCATAGACCTAGGTCACCTGACTGGGTGTAGCTGACAGTTAAGTTTTGTGTATTCCTCCTAGAGTGTCACCCAGTAGGGAGATTAGTTGTGTCTCGATGGGCCATCATGGACAGGATGGGGTTCAGGAGCTGGGCACTGCACCACTTACACTTGAATAGGTTGTATCTTTCCTCCACAAAAAAGGACTGCATTCCATCCATAGTTAGTCCAGAGTCAGGACAGGGGATGCAGGATGCATGGGGACTTCAAAGGGAAACCTCTAGAAGCTTCTCCTCACTTCAAAGACACAAATCAGTATCAATAATGGTCCTCAAACACCACCACTCATCACACTTCTGGACCTGTGGACACTCTGCCAGGAAGAAAGACTGCTGTGTTGCTGAAAAGACTACCACTCTGCTAGGCTGCTGCCCTGATGGACTGTTGCCCCGCTGTGCTGACCTGCTGCCTTTGTGACTGGGTGAGAATGACTGGACCTGCATCTCCTGAAGCCGGGTCCCCCAAGTGATTCCAAAGGCTAGTTTGCTGACCTCCTGACTTGAACCACAGGGACAGAAGGTTCCAAGAACCTTCAACCCAGCACCTGGACTCTGCCATCTGTGAGTCTACCTGGCTAAGTGGTGGCTCCTTAGTCCTGGACCCTTGGATGTGGGCCTCAGGTGCTCCACCAGCCTCTGGAGATCCAGCAGAACCAATGCATCTTGTTTGCTTCACAGCATAGCCCCTAGCAGAACTGCTGCTGCGTGGATCTGAACTGTCGCAAAGATCTGCTTCACAGCCCACTGCCTCATCAGAACTGCCACTGTATGGTGCATCCTCAGCACAGGCCCTCACATCCCTCTTTGACGGCAGCCTCAATGACAACGCCGGACTCCGCAACCTTGCAGCCATAGAGCTCCTCAGAACTGAAGCATCACCCCGACTGCCCAATACATCCTCAACACCAGACTATGTATTGCAAGCCATTGTCAATGAGATCCTCAATGAAGGTACAGGACACCACACTACAGTCTCACTGCATCTCAGAACCAACATATCACTTTTGCTGTGCGACGCATCATCGATGCGGATCCCCCACAAAGCTCTGTAAACCAGGATTTAAGATTTAAGATACTCTGTTCAGCAGGCCTTTAAAGGTCACTGTTGCTGACCCGCCCTCCATCGCAGTAAGCCTGAACTTGTGACTTTGTCCATGACCAGATATCCGAAGTTGACGCTTTTTGCTTTTTGGTGCTATTTTTACTAAAATCCTTAAACGTGCATATCTCTGCTTCTACTGATTCAATTTTTTTTGTTTTGGTCTTGTTTTATTTAATAAAATGTACTTTATTTTTCTAATCTGGTGAAAGATCTTTATGTAGTGTGTTTTCACTGTGGTACTGTTTGAAGTGTTGCACTAATTTGTTACACATTGACTCTGAGTAAAACATGACTGCTCTGTGCCAAGATACCCCAGGGTTGAGCACAGGTTACTTTAGGGTTTGCTTGTGGCTTCTTCCTGAGAAGAATTGTAGTTGCTGCTTGAGAAGGGTTTCATCCCCCTCAACTATCATTCCCATTTTGTTACACTAATCGTTTTCAAGTGTTTTCTGCTCCCAAAGATTTTCAAGCACCCAAGTTACTCTGTTGCCTCAACACTGAAGACATTGACTTTAAAATAAATAAAAAGACTATTTGGTTACTTGTGCATGAGAAAAAGGATTGCAAAAAATATCTCTCTCTCACAGAAATCATTTGTATGCTTGGCCGATAGGCCAAAGGATGAGGACTAAAACCTCTGATTGACTGGGTTTCTCTTACAGTTATTTGTTGTTGTTGTTTGCTTATCACAAGAGCCTGCCTCCCCAGACAGAGGTGGAGTGTTTCTGAGATCACAGTGAAAAGAGAATCTGAAAGAAAACAAGAATTTGCAAAGGTAGAGGCCTAAAATCTAACAATGTGGTGCAGAGCAGAGCATTCATTTTGTAAATCTAAAATGAAGTGTCTCCTAACAAGCATAGCAAGAAAGCAAAACAGTGGCATAGTGTTCTGACATGCACGACCCTGGAACTAGGGATACATACTAAGGGGAGTCATTGCCTAGCAAAAATGCACATAAGTGTTAAAGTGTGGAAACGTTTACAGTGGAAAACAGATGTCAACTAAAAGGGACACATCTAAAATGGGGACTACATGTAAGCCATGCAACAATAGGACAATACAGTACTAAATCAAGGAAATCAGTGTGCATGTTTGATTTTTCTCTGTGCCTGACCATGAATATGTGTGTTGTAATGTCAAAAAATGTGTCACTCAGTCGTAAAATAATAACCCTTAGAACTCCTCAATCACATACATGTAGGAACATCTTATACACACTCCTAAACACCATGAGCACAAGAACCTTAAAATACATAGTTGAAGATGTTTTTTGTTTATATGAAAGAGTAATAGAAGTAAATAGACAACATATTTTGGGGGTAAATGGAAGCTGCATTTGGGAATGGGATACTTAATAAAAATAGAGCACAAGTCTATGAGTTAGTTTCCCATGGTGTTGGGGTCAGCAACTTAAATGTGTTGAGAATCCTAAGGAACCAGTCAAAGCATGAACTCGGATAAGAATGAGACCTGCAAAAAAAAATATAAAATTCCAAAGCATATATTGTTCCATTCAAAGTTCTAAAATACAGGATTGATGTTCAAGTTCAAAATTAGATTTGCAGTCAATCCTTACTTAGATGCTCTGTTGCAAAGGTTTCCTGGTTGAGGAACAAAATTCCATGCCATTCTCTTCCTCTTCTTCACAGACTAGGTCTACCTGTATCTCTTTCGCAGATGCTGGCACTTGGGATAGTTGGACAGGCCATGACAGCACCTAAGGATCTAAAGACAATGGGGTACATTTTGGGACAGAGGGTGAAGACCTAATACTGGGAACAAAAACACCAATACGGGAGGGTTGGAACCCAGAACCTGTGGACATAGTGACATTCGAGAGGGATGGGAAGAAGCAGAGATCACCCTGTGCCTTTAGATGTGCATTCATTTCATCTGCCCTCTTGCAGGCTCTAAAGATTGCCTACTGGACAGCAATTACCTGGTTCATGACCTTCACCCATTGTCACATACTCAGGATGCTGGCATGAAGCTCCTTGTAAGGACTCAGAGATGTCAGAGGTCAATTCCACCCTTAGCAACTTTTCTTTTGGGTTGTCTACTTGCATGAGGAGAAGGGATAATGATGATCAGCTGAAGACCTCAATGTATTAGGGCCTTCTTAAATGGAGGAAGGGGCTGCTTCCAGCCCTGATGATAGAGGGGCTTTGGTCCTGGGACCCCACATTCATTAATTTTAATAGGCAAGGAAGCGTCCATCATTTTCCCCCTCCTGACATGCAGTGTCCACATAGAGCATCCCATATTGGTCACCACACACTCCACTCAGCATCGCTTTGCTTGGGATCAATTGAATCTCTGCCCGTGTGCATTCTTTCTTCTGGTTGTCAAAAAATGTTTAACCAGTCCTGCTCTTCTTAGTAATTTGACACCTATATCATTCCTGAAGTTCATGGCCTAAATAATAAAAAAAAGTGGTGAACAAGCAGATGTCATGCTTTTTGGACAACAATCGATTTTACGTGAGACATAAGCAGGTTTCCATACGGTTATGGTAATTAGATCACTTTTCTGGCAGTAATGGACTGGCTGGGGATGATCCAGAATAAGGGATACTCCAGGATGCTGCCCTCATACTGCTGGGTGTTTCTGCAGCTTTTGATACTGTGTTCCATTGCTACTATTTTGTTCTGTCTTCGTGAGCTCAGAATCAGTTGAATAACCTCTTTCTTTTCAGATCAGTTACAGGCAGTCTCAATCACTCTTTCTACTTCAAAATTAATTTAAAGTGACTGTAGAGTCCCTCAGGGTGCTTCATTGAGCTATACGTTGTTTAACCTCTGGATAACCTCTCTATCAAAGTTAATTAGATCTTTTGGTCTAGAGATGATGACATGTGCATACAACACCTAGGACATTGTCTGATTAGATGAAAATTCTTATTTTGCCTGCAACTGCTTGACTGCATCTGTAGTTGGATGTAGAGCAATTTCCTACAGCTAAATTCAGCTAAGACAGAGGTCTTGATTTTGAAGGATCAATTGATGGGTTTTCAGGGATCCTATCCTACCTCAGTATCTGTAATGTGCAACCTAGGTTTTATTTTGATAACAGGTTAAACTACTCTGTCCAAAAAGGAAAAAAGATAACTCAGCCTGCTTTTCTTATCTGTGATTGATAAAAAAATATTTTTGCCTTCTGAGTCTAGATTTACAATTATTTGCATCATGGTGGTTTTCAACTTGACCAATGCAATGCACTCCACTTGATGCTCTAGGAGTATTGGCTACCCAAGCTTCAAATCATGCAAAACACGGATACAAGACTTTTAATGAGCCTTCCTAGTTGGGCCTCTTTCTCACACCATCTTACCAACATTATTTGGCTTCCTATTGAGAAGCATGTGGTATTCAAACTGTGGTATTATCAATCTTTATATTGCCTAATTCCTGTATTTATATGTACTTTAGTGAGTATCTACCAACCGACTCATGCTTTTTGTTCTTCTCCTGCTTGTTTACTAGCTATGCCAAAGTTGTGTAAAGGGAAGACAGGTGGATGAACTAATGCTTACACACCAGCCAATATTTTAAATCCCCTGCCTGCATTCCTGCATCTGACAGATGACCATCTGAAATTAGGGAACTTCTTAAAACTCTCTCTGCGCCTGAATGGGAACAGGGGCGCTGCCCCTCAACTGGGTTTCCGCGCTTCTCACAATTGGCTGTTGTGCTGGACGGTGACCCGGAGGCAGAAGCAGCAGAGGGCAAGCAGCACCAGCAGTAGAGGCGGAAGTGGCGGAACAGCGAGCAGAGAGGAGCGCGCCACTGTGTTCACTCGCGACCCCCACTGCCACCGCCACCCCCCATCCTTCCCTCCTCCCGCCAGCTCTCGCTCTCACAGTACCACTGAGGGAAGAGGTGGGGAGCGGAGCGGCAAAGCAGTGCAGTGAGCAGAAAGAGAGGAGCGCACTGCTCCTAGCTGTGTACCGCCCGCCATCCCCAGTGCCAGCTCCCGTTCCCTCCGTACCACTGCGAGAAGAGGTGGGGAAGCGGGGTGGCGAAGTGGTGCAAAGAGTGAGTGGAAAGGAGAGGAGCACCTGCTCCCCACCGTACCACTGGGAATAGAGGTGGAAATTAAAAATCTGGCCAGCGGGCCCCTGCTTGGAGTTTTGAGCGGGGTGGTGCCCTTGCCTTTGCCCTCATGAAGTTGTCGGGCCCTGAGAGAGGCCCCAAGGGAGGCCCCCAGAGGCCAGCCTCCTCAAGGATCCGGGGCACAACTGGGAGGAGCAGTTAGTGGAGTCGAGCAAGTAAAGCAGCTGGTGGAGCCAGCCGAGCAGCTGCTCAGAGGGGCCTGGTCAGGAGGTGATTGGACGTCTGGAGCCTTGGAGTCAAGGGCAGAGGTACAACAACCTAAAGTACTGAATATGCCATGAATAACACTGAATAGCACTGAATGCTGTTAGCTGGAGTAGAACCATACACATAAACATAGGGTATGAAACACAGCACAGCATCACTAGATAAGGACTTGAACAGGATTACAGTTACCACCTACACTCAAGTTTCTCCCTGACACTGTTTATCTGGCTGGATAAGAACAGAAGAATGAGGTCAGGTTAATTAAGAAATAACATGCCCACCATAATCAAGAGGAAAAACAAAAGAGAGCAGAACCCAGATCAAACTACCATGAAAAGGAGGGCAAGAAGCCCTTAGGAGACCATCAGCCCCCCGGAGTCCGAGGCATATTGAACACAAGCTGTAGGAACTCAGTATTGCAAATAACTAGTATGGAAGAGTTGAAAATATATTATCCGGGAACGCGGCCCCTGGGTAGGTGCTGCTGCAGACACCGGCGACCACGGAAATTTTCTGTGAACCGGGCGATGACCCCATGGAGCCTATTCTTTAGTGGAGATGGGCGACTGACAGGAAAGGAAAACCAGTCCGGTTTAGTCCTAGTAAGTGACTGATGACGCCCTGACTGTGAGCGTTAGTCAGCAGGAGTGTAGGTATATTGTTTTATTTTTTTGAGAAACTCTATGATTGAGTAAGTCCTGAAGAAGCGTCACGGAATCCTGTTGGACCAAAAACGACGCGAAACATGTCGACTGCATACTAAGGAGTGTTGGATCATCTCCGTCCTCCTTAACTTTGATTGTTTCTGTGTGAGTGTCCAAGCATTGTCTCTAGTTTCACTCCCTCTATTTCTTTTTAATCTTGACCATTTCCCAACAGCAAGTAATAAACTATTGAGTGAGGGATCTGAGCCAATTTTACTTTTTTCTGTGTATTTTTTCCTCTCTCGGACCCATATTTGGCTCCTCGGTATCATCGAGTATATTAAAAAAGATCTCCGGCAAAGAGCCCCCCCTCAGGGGGTGCCCGTCAGACATTGCAGCGCCGGTCTGACGAGGAGCTGTCCGATGATGAAGCATGACACCAAATACGGTGTGTGAGGACTACTGCTCCTGATTATCAGGACTCTTTCTCTTTCCTTCATTTCGGAACAGTGTACCATATTTTATTAGCACATTGTTGGGAGGGTGTACACTGGACCACCTAATCCTCCTTTTTCCCCCCCTCTTTTTTGAAGAAAATATAGATAGACCAGCCGATTGAGATCCTCCCAAAGGAGGAAGTAAAGCATCCAGTCCAGTCCAGAAGCCGCAAGATAAAGGATTACCATTCTGCCCTAAGAAATGGATCATGCAATGGCGAAAACAAGAGGGAACCCCTGGGCACAAATCAACAAGTCCTAGGTGGGTACCCATCCACCACCCAACTCTAAGAATCAAGGGTCCCCAGAAAGAAGAATGAGGTGGGAAATGAGCTGCAGCCACTTCCCTTATCTCCAACAATAGTGATTGCAGCAAAACGAACCCTGAACAGCAGCGCTGTGGCTGTGGCCCATGCGGAAAAAAGTCAGATAGTAGGAGCCAGTCAAATCTCCAACCAAGCAAAGACTGCGAGAAACAACTGCCTAGATTTAGACCTTGAAGATCCTTAGTCCACATCAAGCCTAGCTAACCTATCCATTCCTGATTTGGAAATGGTAGCAACCGCTGAAGTCTTAGAACAAGAGACACCGCAAGACTGTTCCTTGATCCCCGGCCTGAAGTTCTGTTCATTCCCGGCTTATGAATTGGAAAACAGGAAGCAGGACTCTGTGAAGATAAGTCCAGTAGACCTTAATAAGAGGACAGGGATGGGAAACTTACCACAGGTAGCAAGATCTGGGGCCAGATGTATCATCAAGGTCATTTGCGATTTGGAAATAGCGATTTTTAAGAAATCGCTATTTCCGACTCCCAAAGTGCTATGCATCACATTTGCGAATCGGTACTAGCAATTTCTTAAAAATTGCAAATGCTATTACCGATTCACAAATTGCGATACCGGCCCCATTCGCACCTATGGGCCTGTTGGCCAATATCTGCAAATTTTTTGCATTTCCAAAATTGCGATTTCTGGTTCAGAAATCGCAATTTTGGAAATGCAAAACCCCAGGGTGCTGGGGGCCTAAGGACCCCTCTGCTGCACCCCAAAACATTTTAGGAGGACATGTAAGGTGCACACATGCCAAAAGGGCATGTATTCTTTACATGTACAATGTAAAAATGCATTTTAAATGCATTTTAAAATGTTGCACATGGTTAGTAATTAGCGATTCCTAAATGCCAAAATTGCATTTAGGAATTGCTTCATACATGTGCTAAGGAATCGCAAATAAGGAATCCTTATTTGCGATTTCTAATTGAGAGAGTCTAAACAGGGTCGCAATTTTAAGGAATCGCTATTTTAGCGATTCCTTAAAATTGCGTTCAGAATGTATTTCATACATTCTGAAATGGCATTTTGCATTTGCAAACGGGCATTCACACCGTTTGCGGATGCAAAATGCTTTCATACATCTGGCCCCTAGTGTGAAATCCCAAGTGAGAGACCAAAGAGACGATTATAGGGACACTCCACAATCATCAATAGCAACTAATCTGAATACAAATGATATGTGGGCAGCAATTCTAAACTCCATGCAGGCAAGTAATGGCTCTTCAGTATCACTCAAATAAAATGGCTATTAAGGAAGATCTGTTAAATAGACTGGCGGTGTTTGCTTCGGGAATAGATGGTAAATTGGAAGAACTAAGGGGCATATTTATACTTTTTGGTGCAGAACTGTACTAACGCAGTTTTGCATCAAAACGTTTTGCACCGGCTTGAAACATTCCTGAGCACCAGCCGGGCACCATATTTATGGAATGGTGCAAGCCTGCGCAAAGGGTAGGCTAGCGTAAAAAAAATACGTTAGCCAGGTGGAGGTGGCAGTATGGGAGAAGTGGGTTTTGCAGCAAAAAAAATGAAGCTAGGCTGGTTAAAGTAAAATAAGACTCTAACCAGCCTAGTGTCATTTTCTAACTCAAAACCATCCATACCACATGACTCCTGTCTTAGAAAAGACAGGAGTCAAACCCACCACCCCAATGGCCAGCACAGGGGACCCACAAAACACCTATGGGTTTTGATGCATTCTCAGATGGTTAAACCTGGTAATGCGTTAAAATCTTACGCCGCCCCCAGGAGGCGTAACAAGGAGAACTAACTTTTGTTCTCCTCTTTCTATGTGTGCTGCAGTCTGCAGCGCACATAGAAAGGGGAAAACCTCCATTGGTTGTTTTTGTGCAGGAAGGTGCTCAGAGTGCAAGGGCGCCTGGATTGGAGTTAGGCACTGGTTTGTGTGCCAGCACAGGCAATAGAGACAGTAATGCGCCGTAATTCAATAATACTGTGCATTCCTGCCCTTTCCATTTGATGCAGGGTAGTGCCGCAAGAAAGCATAAGGCGCTACCATGCGCCAAAATGTTGTAAATGAGGCCCTGGTTGTACATTATATGACAATCACGGATTAGATAAAAGTGCAAAAAATTTATATAACACAGTTTATAAAATATTTCACTTGATAAGCTTTACCTAAAATAAATGTGGTTTGAGCAATCAAAAGAAAAAAGCCAGTCATCAAAAATAAGGGTGTACGTCAACAGTGAAGTGTATTTTGAACAATATTTTATATATAAAAAATAGTTCATGTGCCAACATAATAAACAAAAATACATACATTTTAATTAAAATATTATAAATACAATAATTGTGATTTGGTACATTTTCCTATGTGTTCATAGTGTATAGTGTTTTTGATTTCTATGGTAGTGTCTTGTTGAACTAGTAATTGGCCTTTTGTTTCTACTTACTGTAAGGCCTGACTAGAGTCAATTTGAGCTTGTTTATTGTCAGTAATAGTGCTGGAGTATATGCAGGTGTAACTGCGGTAGATAGAGATTGCCTTACTGTTTTTGGTATGTTTTTATGTTCACACATCTCTATCTAAACCCAACCTTGTTTTTTCCTTAACTCCACACACTTTCTAGAGGATAGTCCCCACTTTCATATCACTTCCTATTGTCCTTTCTACAGACCTCTTTATGCAGAGATCTATGCACTCATGACAGAGAACTCTGCACATAAAATATGTGGCAGATATCTCCAGCTACAGATTAGTAAATAACATTTGGTGAGTATATAAAGTAGTACAGCAAGAGTACTGCTTTACGTATTTAAAAATACATCTCTTACTAGGTCCAAATGATTTCTTAATGATTTTCACATTTTAAATAATTCTCTGGTTTTGCTGACAGCCTCCAATGGAGAGAAATTAGAATTAGCGTTTTTTGACAGAACACAGTTTCTGTTTCTGTGTTGGAATTAATGATTTGTTTAGCATATTTTGAGTAATACATATCTAATTTTCAAGGTAGAAATGTTGAGTGCCACAGGTTTTAAGACTACATGGATGAAAATAATGCATATTGAAGTTAATAAAGAATGACAACTTTTAGGAGTTTCAGACAGCTGAAATGTGACGTTACTCGAACAGATGTAAATCCACTATATCTTTGTTAGAACCCATTTGGTCAATCCAGCCATAATAGGAGGAGTGGGTACTCTCCCGCCCCCCAAAAACCTTATTAAGAGTTTGGGAGTTTGGCTAGACCCCCAACTTTCAATGTCACAACATGTTAACAGAGTTGTTGGCACCTCCTTTGCCCTTCTCAGGACTCTGAGGAAGGTCCTGGCGATTCTACCTTTTGCTTCAAAAAGATTGATTATCCAGGCCTTGATAGGATCTCGCATTGACTATGGTAATGCTTTGTTTATAGGCTCACCGAGCTATGTTATAGAAAGTGCAAAATGCAGCTGCACGACTGCTCCTAAAAGTTCCAAAACGACAATCTATCCGTAACGGAATCTCCTCTCTACATTGGCTCCTAGTAGCCAAAAGGATCCAATTCAAGGCATTATGCCACGTACATAGAGCACTACATAATCAAGGTCCTGATATGTTGAGAACATTAGCTTCGTTCTATATACCGAGCAGATCACTTAGATCCTCCTCAGCTATGTTAGTTATAGTCCCAAAGGTGAAAAAGACAATATGGGGAGGAAGGTTGTTGACCTTTCTAGGAGCTAAACTCTGGAACAGTCTGCCACATAATCTCAGATCAAGATCTCAAGAAACCTCATTTCGGAAAGCCCTAAAAACAAGGCTCTTCAGAGCCTAAAATTCATATGATGTTGTGTACTATTGCGATTCTGCGTTGCAACATGAGCGCTACGAGGCCTTCGGGAAGTTTAAGCGCTATACAAGCAATTATAACATAACATAACATACCATGTGAGTAAACTGTACTCAGGCCTAAGATTATTTTGTATGAGTTCTTCTTTTGTTCTCTGCAGATGTTGTTATTTAATATTATATTACCTGTTGAAATGGTAATTTGGAATTTAGAGGGTATTATAGACACGTAGGGGCATATTTAAGAAAAGTGGGGCTGCACACAGTGCAGGGTCACTTTTCTTATTTGATTGCACACTCAAACTAAAAATTCAGTAATCAACTATACGAAGAGCATTGTGTAACTAAGCAACTAGCTCTTCAAAATTGGTTTCAAGCTGCGCATAAAAAATTGAAGGATTTTAACCATACAAACGTGTTAGCTTAAGAAAAGTGAGACAGAAATACCTGCTGTCCTCTGCAAGACTTTGTTAATCAGACGTTTTGTCTTTGCTATCAATACGGAGGGTCTTAGTAAATGAGTGTAAGGCTTTAAATCTGCAAGAATTTAGAACAATCTCTTAGAACTATGTCACAAACAAGGGCGTAGGAGATTGCAAAGTCAGCTAATGTAACACTTTGCAAAATTATTTCTAAACTTTAAAAGATATGCAATGCCAAAGGTTAGACGAGCTTAAGAAAAGGGGCCTCCGTAGCAACCCTTTGTGTTCCTGGGAAACCATCCCTCTCCCACCAAGAGCTGTGAGAGAAGAGCAGCTGCTTGATAGCCGTTCCATGGACTCTGCCATAGAAGCCTCAACCCTGCACCATTTAGCATTTGATGAGAAGCAAGGACTTGGGGAAATATAGCCAAAAAATACTTCTGCATTGTTGTGTTTGCAGCGTGGATGGGTCCAACTGGGAGGGGGATCCTCCCCCATCCAGGCTGCGGTTACCCCTGCGTGTGAAGGAAGAATGGTAAGCACCTGAAGTAAGGGGCAAGGAAATAAAGGGGACTGCGGCCTTTCGCACCAACAATCCAAAACGCAACTTGGTGTCCTACGATTTTTTTTAAAGTGTTTCCTGTGTATGCCATACAGCAGGAAACACAACAAACTGGCAATGAGGGTTGGCGGTCCCACCCTCCATCTGTGTCCGGCGTGTCTGCCTATGGGGCTCAGCACACATAGTGCTAGGCCTGCCTCCATCAGGCTCTTCGTGCTGAGAGGAGGCCGTTTCTCCCTCCTGGGCCTCAAAACAGCTGCCACACCTAGGGCAGTGATGGGTGCTAAACTGCTCTGAGGAGCTCCTGGCCATAGGAAGGGAGGCTCAGGCTGTGCTGCTATTTTTCCCCACCAGGCACCAAGAGTGATGGGCACGTCAAGGGGCATGGGCAATGGCAACATTGTCTGTGGCCTACAAGGACATCCTCTCCCACTGGATCACTCCACCTACTACTTACCCTGCTGTGGATCTCCAAATCGGCCCCTGCACATCAGTGGTAGCACACAAGGCGATCACTTCACGGGTGAGGAGACCGTCAGGTGCCGGACAAGCCACCGGGAAGGGCGTGGTCATTGCCTGTGGTGCAAAATGTTGTCCATACCAATGCTGTAACCCTTCATAATCGACGGCCCACCGTCAGTCCAGGCAGCTAAGTGGAAAGAATGGGTGGAGAGACTGGAAAAGTAATTTGCAGCTGTCGCCCTGGACAATGACTGATACAATCCCATGCTCTTACATCTGGGAGGGGTGGCCATACACAAGATCAGTAAGTCCATCACAGAAGAAGGACCAACGTTCACGTACCAGTCACTAAAGAGATTACTCACAGCCCATTTTGAGCCACTAGCCAACCCAGATTATGAAAGGTTTCTCCTACGTCAGGCTCGACAACTTCCAGAGGAGTCGGTATATGAGTCGGTGGCAAGCACCAGTACCCTGCCAGATGCGGAGGACGAGAATCAGCCCCAAATCATACAAGGCTGTCACTCGGTCAAGCTGAGGGAGAACATTTTACAAGTCCTGGGAATGTCCATGACCAATATGCTCACACTGGGGAGATCAAAGGAACTATCATAGGGTCGCAGAGCTCATATGGAGGCAGCCCTACAAAAATCGGTAAAGACGGAACCCATGAACGCGGTCACCACGGCCCTAGGGGATCGGAAGAAGTCACGCATAAAGTCTAGTGCAGTGACACGAGCATCCTCTATGTGCAGAGGGTGCTACCCCCACCAAGGACAGTGCCCTGCCTAGGGGAAACGGTGTACAAATTGCACCAAACCAAACCACTTCGCCAAGGTGTGCAGAGCCTCCTCCTCCTCCAAGAAGTCAAATCAACACAAGACAGTGCAGGCAGCACAAATTAATACATACGATGAAGCTGATGGGGACTTGGATGACGATGAATCAGAAGGTGTCATACACGTCATACATGCCATGCAACCGGGAGGCAGTCTTAGGAAGAGAATCCCTAAATGCAGCACAGTGGTGAGAGGCAAGCCAGTGGTGACGCTAATAGACACAGGAGCCTCCATCAACATCATGGCCCTCTGGGTACTGAAGAACCTTCAACTTAAACTGATACTCCGCCCCACCACTACCAAAGTGTTCACGTTTGGGTCATCAAGTCCGATTCCTCTAGCAAGAGTGTTCACAAGGGACATCGAGCATGATGCTCAAATGGTTAGTACCAACATCTATGTTACCAAGACCGGGTCAGGCATGCTAGTGAGCTGCCGAATAGCAGAACAGTTGTGGCTGGTGTCGTTTTCATTCAGCATACATCAAGAAAACATTGACAGTTTGATAGCTGAATATGCTGAGCTGTTCAATGGAATCGGATGTCTGAAAGAAAGATTGATATGCCTTCACATTGACAAATCCATACAGCCAGTGGCCTTGAAACTCCGCAGGATCACTTTCCATCTCTGCCCCAAAGTGGAGGAGGAGTTGTGAAAGCTGGAAACAGCTGGCATAATTAAAATAGGAGAGGGACCCATTCCTTGGGTCTCACCGATTGTGGTTACTCGAAAGCCCAAGCAGCCTGGTGAAGTGAGAATTTGCCTGGATATGAGGCTACCCAATGCAGCCATCAGTCGTGAACATCACCTAACACCAACCATCGATGACATTGTGGCAGAAGTGAGTGGATCGAGGTAGTTCTCAAAGATGGACCTGAGGACAGGCTATCATCAACTCATGCTTGACCCTGAGTCCGGGGCAATAACCACATTTTTGACCCACGTGGGACTCCGGAGGTACACCCGCCTCAGCTTTGGAATCTCCAGTGCTGCAGAGGTCTTTCAGGACACTATCAGAGGTGTACTAGCGGGACTGGATGGCATCATCAACGTCAGTGATGACATACTGGTACATGCCCCCACCCTGGAAGGACATCTCAACAGACTGTGAGCCACATTCAAGCGCCTCCAAGAATATGGTCTCACGCTGCACCAAGAAAAGTGTGAGTTTCTTCAGAATCACAATGCTTTCTTTGGCTACCATTTTTCTGATAAAGGGGCGATGCCTGATCCGGAGAAGATGTGTGACATTCAGATGGCCCCTGCCCCTACCTCAGTCACAGGAGTTCGTAGTTTTCTTGGTATGGTCACATACTGTGGCAGACTCATCAAAAATCTGGCATCTATCACGGCTCCTCTCCACGAACGGAGGAAGACTAACACCCCCCTTGGAGTGGGGATCCGCCCAGGAAGATGCTTTCTGTGCCACCAAGAATGCATTGTCAGCTCATACCACGTTGAGGTACTTCGATCCGGTCAAAGAGTCTGAAGTGGCGGTCTACGCGAGCCCAGTGGGACCAGGCGCTATTCTAACTCAACGTCGTGAACAAGGGGAGTGGGCCTCGATGGCCTATGACAGCCGAGCTCTATGGAGACTGAACAAAGACAGTCCCATATTGGAAAAGAGGCTATAGCCGTCCACTGGGGCAGTCTCCATTTTCACCTCTATCTATATGGACATCAGTTCAGGGTTGTGACAGACCACAAACCCCTTTTTCTGCTCTTCAACAGATTCACATCCACTTCTCCTCCTAGGAGAGAAAAGTGGATCCTTCAACTACAAGACTATCAATTCACGGTAATCTATCACTCAGGGTCCCAAAATCCTGTGGATTACCTGTTGAGACATGCTAGACCGGCGTCAGCACAAGAGGTGGATGAGGCAGAAGCCTTGGAAGTGTATGTTAGGTTGGTGGGAGAGCGCTCCAGTCCACTACCAGAGTCCATGCAGGAGTTCACGGAGGCAGCCCAAGAGGATGAATGTCTCCAACTTGCCATAAGAGCTATGCACACAGGGAGGGGGCCATGTCATCAGAGGGATGTCTGCTCCGTAGGCTGAGGCTGGTGGTTCCCTGGTCCTTGCAATCCCGCATAGTGGTTTTAACTCATGCCGCTCATCAAGGAGTAGTCAAGACAAAAGCCAGACTTCAGTGTAAAGTATGGTTCCCAGGACTGGATCACCATGTGGAGAGAATGGTAAACCTGTGTCACATCTGCCGTGGGGCCATCCGAGCCTCCAGCACTGATAATCACGGAACCAGTTCCATCCAAACCATGGAAGCAGGCCAGTGCCGACTTGGGAGTTTGCCTAACAGCCGTCATGTGCTTGTGGTCATTGATGATTTTTCCAAATATCCTAAAGTGGAAATACTGGACACGACCACAGATGGGCAGGTCATCTCTCGGCTGGAAAAGGTCATTGCCACTCATGGTCTCATTCAGGAGCTCAGAACGGACAATGGCCCTCTCTTTTATAGTCAAGAACTTGCAGATTACCTCGTGAAGCATAGGGTTGTCCATAGAAAAATGACACCCTGTTGGCTTCAGGCCAATGGTGAGGCCGAAGGCTTCATGCGAACTTTGAATAAAGTATTGAGGATAGCGGTGGCCAATTACCACAATGTTGACTGTGCTTTGTACACATTCCTAAGAGAGTACAGACTCACCCCCATACTACCGCCAATATATCCCCCTGTGCTCTGTGTATGAACAGACCAGTAGAAGACACCATTCCCCAGTGTAAGGTATCTACAGCCCTGCAGGAGCAAGCGAGTGAAAGATTGTGCCAACGTAAATCTGTCAATGACCGAGTGTCACGGAAGGCGAGCGAGGTCAGTGGTGGGTGACCAGGTGTTGGTGTGGAATAGACATCCCAGTGGGAAGTTTAGACTCCCGCTTGAGATGACGCCATCGACTGTTGTGAGGCTAAAAGGCACCCTCGTCACTGCCCAGAAGGGCCACAAGTCGGTGACTCGCAACATATCGTTCTTCAAACTGTACAGATCTGACACTGCTACTACAGCTACAGATTTTTTACCACCACCCACTGACTCTGATGGCCTGGAGTCGGGGGACTGTAGCCTCAACACCTCGGGCTGGAGGTCCCCACACCTTCAAGGCGAGTGTCTATAAAAGCAGGGGGGCCTTCGAGGGGTCACACCTGATGGATGCAAGGGTGATCGTCAGCTAGAGACATCAGGACCAGGTGGTATGGTGGTGAGTGCTCCACGGGCTGGGTCTGAGAGATACTATTTCTGTCCTAGACCATTAACGTCCAGTCAGCTACAAGACTTCCTATTGACTTAATGAGAAGGTGTGCAGAGATGCCAGGGGAGGGGTGAAGATATGTTTAATATGCTGGGCTCCTAGTAGACGTTTCAGTTCTGTCCTGTAAGGGTTTTGAGAGTTCTTCATTTTTTTTATTTTCCTCATTTTCTATTTGGGGTAAAGGAGGAATGTTGTGTTTGAAGAGTGGACGGGTCCAACAGGGAGGGGGATCCTTCCCATCCAGGCTGCGGTTAGCCCTGTGTGTGAAGGAAGAATGGTAAGCCCCTGACGTAAGGGGCAAGGAAATAAAGGGCACTGTGGCTTTTCGCACTGACAGTCCGAAACACACCTTGGTGTCCCACGATTTTGTTTAAGTGTTTCCCGCTCATGCCATACTGCGGGAAGCACAACTTGCATGATGTCCCACCCTTTACATGCAAAAGACCTTATTTCTTCACACAAACATTTTGGCTAGTTTGACTTTTGCCACTTTGAAATTCATTAACCCTACAAAATGTAAATGCATAAACAATGTAATGGCTAATCATGGCAAGATCATTACTCATCATAAAAAGCTCCTAATTAAAAGTAAAAATAAATCTATGTTAGAACATCACAGCAAACATACAGCAGAATACAACATTGTCATATGGTATTTACTACGTTCAATCAACACAGCATCTCAGTTCAATGAGAAACCAGCAAAGAGGTGCATAGTGAGTATCAAGGATCTCTGAAAACCCTGGAAGGATTCTGCTTTCTTTCAAATCAAGCTCCTGTACATATATTCCTAAAAAGTGCTCTTTCATTGCACAGTATACTGGTACCTGTTGGACCTGGCCCTTTTTGCAGGGTTATCACCAAATGTTTTGCCTTCTTCCCCGTATTTGTTTTTACCTGTTTTTGTTGGCTTTTGGACCCTGGGCAGTCTACTATTGCCAACTAGTGCTAGAGTGCAACCTCCCCCTGTTTAAATTGTATTGGTGATTGGTTTACATATTTGATTTACTCGTAATTCCCTAGTATAGTGCACCAGGTATGCTCAGGGCCAGTAAATTAAATGCTACTAGTGGACCTGCAGCACTGATTTTGCCACCCACATTAGTAGCCCTGCAAACATGTCACAGGCCTGCCATTGCAGTGTCTGTGTGGGCATTTTTAAGCTGCCAATTGGACCTGGCAAATGCACCTGGTTGCCATTCCCAAACGGTCCCTTTTATTACCTGTAAGTCACCCCTAATGTAGGCCTAAGGCAGCCCCATCAGCAGGGTGCAGTGTATTGAAAAGTTAAGACAGGTACTGGTGTGTTTTACATGCCCTGATAGTGAAATACTGCTAATTTTGTTTTTCACTGTTGCAAGACCTATCTCACCCATAGGGTAACATGGGATTACCTTCAAATTTCTTTTAATTGTAATTTTCCATTGGGAGTGAATGGAGCTATGGAGTTTGGGGTCCCTGAACTCACAATTTAAAAATACATCTTTTGGTGAAGCTGCTTTTTTATTGTAAGCTTGAAAATGCACTTTTAGAAAGTGGGCATGTTTTTGATTAACCATTCTGTGCCTCTCCCTGTTTGCTGAATACACATCTGGGTCAGGATGGCAGTTAGGTGTTTGTACATTAATTGTAGACAGCCACATAAAGGGAGCTGAGGTGTGCCCTGCATCATACCCTGATGGCCCATCACCAGGCATATGGGTCTTCCTTAGCTAGTGTGGTTGGATGAGCTGACACTTGCAACTAGATAGGGCTGTGTCTGTCCTTATACAAAGAGTCTCCAACCCCTTGAGTGTGTCTGGGGCCAGGGAAGTGAAAGGCAGGGTATTGTGCACTACAAAGACTTCTCTTTAAATTTTGCCTACTTCAAAGATAGGAATGGGTATAAATACTGGACCTCTGACACCATATAGTTAGAACACTTCTGGATTGAGGACATTCTGCTGGAAAGATGAGCTGGATGCTGCAGGAGGGACTGCCACTCTTCCTGTTGCTTTGTTGTGCTGTCCTGCTGCTTGCTGCTTCTGTCCTGGGAGTGAAAGGACCGGACTTTGTTTCCTACATCCTGCTTCCAAGGTTCTTCAAGGGCATGAGTTGAGCTTGACAGCACCTGGGCTCTTGTTGAGAGTCCTGACTTGTCAAGTGGTGACAAATCCAGTCCCTTGGCCCTTGGAAGCGAGTGCTGGTGATCTTGAGTAGAAAGTCTACGCATCGACTCCCAGCACCACTCTAAATCGACGCATTGCTGGAAGGATCCAATGCAGTGCCTGCTTCGCTGCAAGGAATCAATGCATTGCTATAAATACCTGACACAGCATCGGCATGGCCACTCCAGAATCGATGCAGTGCCTGCACCGCCACTGCAGAATTGATGCAGCGCCAGCTTCACTGATGTATACCAACAAAGTGAGTCTGGATTTTTGAGGCATCATGTTTTGGCACCAATTTCTTCATCGATATCGCACCACAGTAAGGAACCACGGCTGTGTATCTAAAAACCAGCGCATCACCTCCTGAGACAGGAAGGAGCTGACACATCACCTCCTTGTGACAGTAAGGAACAGACGCATTTCTTGCTTTCCAGCACATAAGCTTCCCTGTGCCTGTTCTCGTCTTTGATTTTTGATGCATCTAAAGTACTTTGCCTTAAAACAAATGCATCCATTGATTTCTATGAACTAAACTTGCTTAAACTTTTAAAAGTGATATCTTTACGTGTGTATGTTTTGGATTTTTGATATATAGGTCTTGTTTTATTCAGATAAATATTGGCTATTATTCTGTACTGGTGTGGGCTCCTTTTGTAGTGTTTTCACCGTGTTACTGTGTGGCGTGTTCAAATACTTTACACTTTGACTCTGAGGTAAGCCAAACTGCTCTACAAAAATGTTTGTTATGCCACTCTGCGCAAAAACACAGGCCCATGGTACCTGTTTTTTCTAAATTCACATTCCTGTACAAGTAATAAACACTCCATTACCAAAATTATTCTTATGATTTTTACCCAATTCTGACTTATAGCTCGTCCATACGCCCTCCTTGGTTTGGGAAACTAATCTATGTTGTTTCTTGGTATTTTGGTTCTTACAAACTGATTTGTGAAATATTACTTAGAAAAATACAAGTAATCATTGCTCGAAGAACTAGCTTTCAACATTTGACGGGTTAATTTTGTCAATCATACGTTTTGATTGTAAAAGACCTGTTGAAACAGAATTAGCTATTTTAATTTTACTTTATTTATTTACACTGTTTGATATTTATCGAGTTTTGAAAACATAAGACCATAATACATACAAAGGAGACAATATATGTAGAAGCATTAATATCTGGTTATCTAGCACGTCCTAAAGTTTGAAATAAAGCTTTGAATAATTGAATATTCTTACTTTCCACACTCCATCTGCCCCCCCCCAAATTAATTTAATGCACTTATATTAATTTGCTTTAAACTGTTCGTTTTCTCTGACCTTAAGTTAGACCAATGCTCGAAATGAACACTAATTAACTATTATTGGTGGCACAATGTGTATCACATTTGCCCTCTTGAAATCACATTATCCTTCTGTAGGAAAATTAAACGCGTCAAGTAACACTAATTATACCTCCAAATGACTTGTTTATTAAGGACCATATGTTGTATAGTTCCGTTATGACTGTTAATCGCGTCTCAGCATCCCAAGTGTATTCTATTTCACTTAGTCTAAATTCCAATAATATTTTTGAAGTGTAAGTGTAAGTTCGGGAAATTCCTCCCCTGAAGGATCAAAGCAAAATGTGTGCCACTTTTTTCCGGGCGAGCACATATTTAATTTTCTCAGTCAACTTCAACCCTGCTTTTCCCCAGGGACAGCACTTAGAATACAGAACGTGACCGTCAGGTGCAGTATTACCTGGATATTGAGAAGAAATTAATCTAACGATCCCATCAATAATCATCGAGGAAGAAGCGATGCCCTTCAAAAATGAATTGTATTTAATCCAGATCTGTGCACTAGTGCAGAGTTGATCTGTGCGGATTGATATTTTTCAGGAAAAAAATGAAAAGATGTTTGGATACAGACCTGGGGCTGGATGACAAACTATTTTTAATTAGTGCTATTTTTATGACTTTGGCAGTGAGGCCTAGGCAGGGTTTGGTGCAAGCACCTTTTACCATGTTATGGGATAAACCGATATCTGAAATAGTACTGCGCACATATCTGTTATGTTTTGTTTAGTAGTGATTGTTGTGTTTTTTTGTGTCACCTGCTTAACTGTTTTTTTTATATTCAGCACCATAACGTCCATGTGGAAGAATGCTTTAAAAATAGGAATTAACATACTCAAAAGCTCAAAACAAGGCCTTCCTAATACTTTAAACTATTTATTTCAGTCTCAGCACACATTACAAGTAGTTTTATGTTCATAATAGTTAATCTTCAAATTGTAAAGCATTTGTCCCTTATTTATAATCTGCAGGCTTTTTAATACAGCATCTACAATCAGTGAGTCAGTGTGAATCCTTACTTTTAATGGCAGAAAATTGAATGTACTTAAAATTTATGTCATAATATCATAAGTGCCATTGTTGAGGTTTGAATATCAATCATAAGTATATATTGTTTTTCAAGAACATTGAAGTTTTAAATATCTATAAATTGAATATTCTGTTTTTTAATATAATTTTAAGCCTTTTCCGTAATAATGTTGATTTTTTTATTTTTGTCTTTTCCAACTGCTTTTTATTTTTGATCTCTTTGCTTTCATTAGAATATTTTTATTTTTAAATGTAAATTCTTTGAAATATTTTTGATAAAGTGAATAATCATACAATTTTTTGGTTGTTGGGTTTTATAGGGATTCTGAGTGGGTAGGATTTTTATATTTTTTTAAGAATGCATTTTTGTAATCTACCTGCTCATTTTAATAATCTTAAGTATGTTCCTTCCCATATTGATTGTCAAAATCTGCATGCAAATATTGTATGCTGATGATGTAATAGTTTTGATGTTATGCATATTGTCCCTCAGCGAAATCTAGAAGCACCATAAATATATGCAGGGATAATCTTTTGAAAATAAATATTACTCAGAACAAGGTGTTGACTTTTAGAGGAAAAAAACAGCACATTCCCTTTAATTGGAACCTAGGTGGTACTCTTTTCAACACTATAAAAATGTACCTATATCTCGGGAGAATTATTTCTTAATCCTTAGAAAATAGGTCACATCTAAGGCACATTAGTACTGGGGCATTGGCTCAAATTGGCACTTTAAATACGTTTTATAGTGTATATGGTAAGTGCCATTTTAAAGCTCTTGAAATCTACCGAGTAAATATTTGTCTAATTTTTTCCCATGCTCTTCAGCACATTCCCCTTCATAATTGGTCACTTTTAAATGTGTTGGTAAAG
Organism: Pleurodeles waltl; assembly: GCF_031143425.1. Classification (NCBI taxonomy): domain Eukaryota; kingdom Metazoa; phylum Chordata; class Amphibia; order Caudata; family Salamandridae; genus Pleurodeles; species Pleurodeles waltl. The sequence goes on from NC_090439.1 coordinate 73,296,577, forward strand.
AAAGCTTCTTAAAAAAATAACTATTTTAAGTTAGGAATTCCTATCAGTGCTTTACGGCTAGTATGTGTCCTTATCAGTGCTGCCTCCGTATCATTAGCAAATATAATTAGATGGGCCAAAAATGTATCACATGCTTCTGTTGGCACCATAAGAGACTATCTAAAGCAGGAAACCTTTATTAATAGTCTAAGGGTAGTCATCATTCATTTGCAATGTACAAATGACCACTTACAGACATGGACACCAGCACAATGAAGTTGTCTTTAAAAAATGCCACCATCAGACCAAGCTATAATAGTGGCATTATTCATTGGTTGCCCCTAAAACATGTAATACCTATTGTTATAGTGTGTCTTGTAAGCAAACCCAAAGTTATTAAACAAATTTAAAAACAAAAATCAAAATCTAACATGCAAACAAGCACATGTTAACATGTATCACGCAATATAAATTTACCAATACATATTATTATTAAAATTCCTTTTCACACATGCCCCCCTCTCTACCCCATCCCATAAAATATAACACAATTAAACATTTGGTGCCAAAAACATAAAATGAAACCTTTTAAATGTCATTCAAAATATAATTGGAAGAAATGTTTATTCTGCAAATTTTCCCTTCTAAAAAAAGTTCAAAAAGTCCATACCACAAAATTAAAGTTTTAGCATTTGCATGTTCCCTCAACATAATGAACTTCAAATATACATAAATTTTTGCTAAATTAGGTATTGGTCTTAAATAACCAATCAAACAAGTCATATTTTACTCACTCCTTAATTCCATATATTCATATAGGTTACAGCCATCATCTTATTTTGGTTCTCCACAAGCTGATATACAGGAATATTACAGATTGCCTAATTGGAATCTAAGCATAAAAAATTGTTTTCCTTGAATTCCCCATTGCAGCAACTTTGCCACCTCCTTCCCTCTATTCTTCACACTTACCTGTTTAGACCAGCACCAAATGCCGAAATCACACACAGCCTGTCCTGTCAGCCATATCCTTATGTGTACCATAATCTGAACAATCATCATCATTCTAAGCTCCAAATATCCTATCATGTAAATGTCTTGAAATCATCCAATCCACAATACCCATACCTTCACCAGGCTAGTGTCCTTAGTCAATAACAATTGTGAGTCAGCTCACTCTGTTTCCAATCTGGTCCAGCAAGTATCTTTAACCAATAACAAATCTCAAGACCCTATCACGTAAATGGCTTGAAATCATTGAGTCCACACTCCCTATATTTTCACTAGTCGAGTATCCTTAACCAGTAACAATCGTAAGTCAACCCACCCTGTTTCTACTCTGTTGCAATACAAATCACAAGTCGACCCACATCAGTGAAAGTGCTCAAACTCACCCAATATCAATGCGCCATGTTGGACAATCCACACATTCCATTCATCATTCGCCATGTCAATGGATCCAATTGTATATCCACCTATTCACATATAACATCCTAATATATCCATGTTACCACACTGGTCTTGCAATTATCCTTATCCAAAAATCACAAGTTAGTCTATTCTGTTTCTGGTCTGGCTCGCCAAGTATCTTTAACCAACAAAAATCACAATTCGGCCTACATCAGTTAAATGCTCAAGCTCGTCCAATAACAGCACGCCATGTTCTCTAATCATTGGTTGCCTGTCTGTTGTAATGCTATTGAAAGCTGAACATGCACTAGGATTATTGACTGTTGGTGCAAATGCTCCTATGCAGCGAACTCTTATAAGTAAGGGCACAAATGGTGCCCCTGCACTCTGGAGATCAGGGTATTGATCATAACATTCATTTAACACATTTGAGGACTGTGAAAATCTGAATATATACTAAGGATTTCTAGGGATGGGCTAATGCACTATCAATTGTAAGTTAATGGAGAAAGCTATACATTGAGATAACGAGTCACAAAAGCATTTATGAGTATAGGAAATAATTTTAAACAAGTACTCTTTTGTGAACTCTTACATGCCTTTGAAAATCAGCCTGAAATGTCCTGAAATGTCCAACTTTTAGTAAAAGTACAAAGAGGGGTTGCATTCAGTTGCAAGCATGGGGCACAGCTGCTTTGCCCTGCTTCCTCTGACTCTGTCACCTTGAGTTAGCGAAGCTTGCTTAGTGTCTGCCCATGTGTGGAATCAGCTATGTGTCAAGGTACCATTGAGTGTGATGGAGCAGATATACTAATTCAAAAAATTTCTGATGATTAATGTGTGATTATTATTGAGAAAAATGTGTAGTAAAATTAACATTAAAAAATAACATGTATAAGCGAAAAAGTACCCATGGGGAGTGGTCACCATGTGTATTAACAGATGTTAAATGATGAGAAGATCTATATAAAACGTATTAGTATATCATAACTGGATGTATAACCTATGTTTTATGGTAATTCATATTCTTAAATTAGCCAGACTAAAGGCCTGGTTTTGCTGGGCCCTGCTTGCTCATAACGTAGAGACTTCGAAAAGCCTTGCGAGAACTGCTAACTGAAAGCAAGGACCTTGAAAGGTTCAAAGTTCAGACGGCTCTGCTAGAACATTCTGCAATGTACCAGCGGACAGGAGAAGATGAAGACAATTTGATAAAATTATGTGTAGTGTAGGCTAAATGAACTTTCCCAGGACTTGAACAATAAAGGCACTGACTAAAGAATATGTATGCAACATTTTTGTTACCTGAAGAGCCGGATGAGGTTCTCATCACAAGAAGGACCAATCAAATTTATGGGGCTTGAAGCCCATGCAGAAATAGAGATTTGGTAAATAAAAACTATAGGTTAGAGTTATAACTTCCGACAAGACTGACCAATTAGCAATTAGTGGGACAGACTGGGAGACCCTAATAAAAAGTCATGACAAGGGGAGCGAAATCAAAACTGCGAGGAGAAAGTTGATGACGTCAGGAGATGCTGTCTGAAGTGCTGATAATTAGGCTTATACTCTGTGAGCCTGATACGTAGCTGACCACAGATGTCCTGGGGACTAAGACTGACTCATTGCTGATCCATCCTGAATAGGTAGCTATGAAAATGTGACTGACAAATTATTGTGCCTTTTCTTCTAGGTGCCAATTGCGCTGTGTCTGAATAGATTTTCTCTCTTTAGCTAGATTTTTCCAAATTATTGTTTTATCTAAATTGTTTTCACATGAAGACCCACATGCTGATGCTAATCTTGGTTAGCCAGGCTGACAGGGGAGACGTTGACGATGACAATTGACTGACGAATCATATTGCTGAATTACTCCATTAATGCTGATGATCATCGACTTATGATTTGCATTGTTGCTTATGATTTATTGGTGAGAAATGTTTCCTTAATAAATTAATAAAAGTTGATTAATAATAGCAAGATTAACATTTGATTGGAATTAGGGCGTGGCCAAGATGGCGGCCGGAGCGGACGCTTGAGCAAAGAGCTCCGCTCGCGGCCCTCCTTCTTGCCGAGTATCCTGGTCCCCGGTCGGAGCTAAAATGGTGAGGCTTCCCCCCTCGTGCCGGGGGCAGCCCCCAAGAAAACAGAAACAGCTGCGGATGGCCCCGTAATCGACTGCAGGATCCGAAGGAGCGAGGCGCGCCTGGAGCTTTGGATCGAGAGGTGAGGCGGCCTGCTCGCGGTCGGTGGGACGGCCCGCTCGCGGTCGGTGAGGCGTGTGCGCGGCGGCGAGGTTGCCCCGCTCGGCCTCCCCGTGGGATCGCCGGGGGGGTCGGGGGCTAGTGGGCCCAGACTGCAGTGGGCCCTGGAGGTGGGCTTGTTGGCTGGGGCGCGGCCCCGGGGACGCCGCGGCTTCCGGCTTGGCCGCGTTCTGCCAGAGCAACAAGAAGCTCGGGGGGGCACGTGGCTGTGAGCGAGTCCCCCCTGCTATGATCTAGCACCCCGGACAATTCTCCGTGACCCCCATGCCGAGGACTGGTAACCGCATCTCGCGGTGACGCTGCGGCGGGCGCTTTGGCCCGTGTCTCCCCGCGGGGCCGCGCCTCGGACGTGCCGGCGCCAGGACCGGGCGTTTGGCTTGCCGAGACGCTCCGCCCTTGATCTGGGGTAGCGGCCGGCGAGCGCGTGCCCGGGTGGAGCCGGGGCCCCGGCGTGCCTTCTGGGCCCCCCTCCGGTGGCGTGGACCGGACCGGCGGGGAGGACTCGGGCCAGCGGGCGGCCGCCTCCCCTCCCGCACAGGAAAAAGAAGTAACAGCGCACTGGGCCAGCGACAACGACTTTCAAGCACCAGCCATGATCCAACACAAAGGATAAAAAAGAAGAGGCGGAGGAGTGGAAAAGAAGGGAAAAAAAAAAAGGGAGCCAATAAAATATTAAAAAGGAAAAAAAAAATATATATATAGGAAGAAAATAAAGAAATCGAAGCAAGTAGTTTGTGAGCGCAGGTACATAATAAATTAAAAGCACATAAAACAACCACGCTGGGCCACCAAAATATCAAGCCACAAGCATACAAGTGGAAAACCCATCGCACCTGATCCAGGCTAGAGGCAGTCAGCTCTCTGCCTGGCAACGTGGAGTGGGATGAAGATATAGCAACAAGCGGGCTTCAGACAATAAGTAAACATACTAACTCCTAATATCCCTAAAAATACGCAACCACGCCTTGGACTACTGGATGCGCTAAAATCACCCACTTTGGCGTGCGGGCCCCTGCTTCGCCCCTCCAGGACACATAGCTGATTTCTTACGGCCTAACTCCTCCCGGATGCACAGTGGGCACAATGGTTAAACCTAAGCACTTCAAAACAGGGACCTCTGCGGAGGGAGAAATCCCCCCCTCCGTGGGCCATCCGGACATGCAAAATGCAACGCTGCTTCAACTGAACGAGACGCTACGCACACACTCTCAGCAATTTGATAAAATTATGCAGGCAATCATGAAAACCAAAACCTCGCTAGAAGGGAAAATTGATGCCGCAGTGCTGGAGGTCTCCCTACTCCTAGCTGACCACCGTAAACTGTCTGACAGAGTGCATAATGCTGAACTGTCGCTAAAAACTGTTCAACCGGAGATGACAGACATGAAAAGCAAATTCAAACACATGGAAACTGAGCTGGCGCAGCTACAACGCGAGCTGAAGAGGCCGAGGGGCGCTCAAGACGTAACAATATCAGATTCACTGGCATCCCAGAACGATTGGAACTACCCAAAGCCGAGGATTTCCTAGAAAACTGGCTGAAAGAAATAATGAAAATACAGGATGCCACAAAATTACCAATGATAGAGAGAGCCCACAGAATGCCGGGCAGACCTCCGCGGCCTGGAGCACCACCCCGACCCATGATAGCCAGATTTCTCAACCACAGAGATAGAGATTCTGTTCTTCAACACTTTAGATCTTCCAGTCAAATCAGCTTGGAAAATAATAACATATCTGCATACCCGGACTACACACTGGAAGTACAACGTAGAAGAGCAACTTTTGTAAAGATCAAACAAATCTTGCGACAAAATAACATTACTTATTCTCTTATGTTTCCAGCCCGCCTGCGTATCACCATAGACGAGAAAACGCTCATGTTCCCTACCCCAGAGGATGCATGGACATGGATTCACGCTAAAGGTTTGATCAGCCCACCAACGGAAAAGACAACAACCGAGGACTGGATAACTCCCAGCTCCAGGAGGAAAAAAAAACAAAACAAGACCACATTGCGCCCAACGAAATCGCAAATGGAATCAGAGCAAGCTCAAATATTAAGGGAGACTAGCTCCTTCACCCGACCACAATCCAAAACCCGTAGCGACACAGATGCTACAGACAGCGGATCCCCAGGTGGGGAATCCAGTGCATCCTCCTCCTTCCTTCTAGCCGGCCCTGACCTTACTCCGCGCGTTGCGGATGATCTTTAGGCCTCAGGAGTGAACACGATCTGTGCCACCAACGCGAGTCTGGCAGTGGGACACGCGACCTCCCGCCCTCCTGCGGCCTAGTGCGGTGCTTGGTGGTTTCTTTGGGATGGGACCTGGCCGCCTGCTTCCTTGACTGGGACTAACAGGGTAATCAAAGCGGACGAACTTACAACTTGGACCGCGCAGGTACAAAACTATCCTGGAGACGGGTCGTTACCCGCCCGGCTATACCAAAACCACGCTCTCCGACACCCCAGTCACTCCCGAATGGAACTTAATTTCGCAGTTTGCAGTTTAGGCACCAGTTGTGCCACTATGTTTATCTCCGGGCTTTACCCGAAATATCCTTTTGCCTGTTATTTCTTTCTCTCTCACTTTTATTATTCTCTTTTGATAATGTTATTTTGTAGGCCCGGGGGGGCTAATGGGCGGGGGCGGGTGGCGGGGGGAATTCGTGGGCGGGATGCGCATACTAGACTAGCGGAAGGCTCTGGACGCGTCACGGGATTGGCCCCACTGTACACAAAAACAAGTGTGCAACAACCTAACTCAACATGACAAATAAGGAACCAACGTATAACATAATGACGTGGAATATTAAGGGAATGGCGGGCATAAGAAAGCGCAATAGGATAAACGCACACCTAAAACGTCACCATATCCATATAGCCATTCTCCAAGAAATGCACATTACCCCTGTTGATATCCCCTGGTTGGAAAGGAAGTGGGGCGGACAGGTCTACGGATCGGGAAATTCAACATTTGCAAGAGGGGTTTTGATATGGAGAGCCCCGGGGGTCCCGTACACCATACAGCGCAGCGTCACTGACATAGAGGGCAGGTACATACATTTAACAGACCGCTTAGATGGGGAACCAGTAACACTGAACGGACTCTACGTCCCGAACGTAGGACAAAGTGAATTCCTACACAAAACGATCTCACACTTCTCAAATGACCTCCCCTCTACATGCATCTGGGGCGGGGATATGAACTGCGTTCCACATATAGACACGGATAGATCACACACCCCCATAGCAGCCTCCCCAACAATTAAAAATTCGCAGATGCTGCGTCAATGGATGTCAGATCGCCTGGAGGCACATACACCCCCACGATCGCGAATACTCATACTACTCCCAAGTACACCTCCTCCACACCCGCATAGACCTTATCCTCACTTCCCAAGACATTACCAACAGGATCACAAGCGCCGATTACACCGCCAGGGTAATCTCAGATCACTCCCCTCTCATCGCTCATATCAGATGGGGCAGTCCGCGCGCATGCATCCCAACTTGGCGCCTCCAGACCCGATTGCTACAAGACCCACCATTTCGAGAAGAATTAGCCACACACATATCCTCTTACTTCACCCAAAACAAGGGGACAACGTGCTCTAGATCAACAGAATGGGACGCTCACAAGGCAGTCATTCGAGGAACATGCATCTCAGCAACAGTCGGTGCACATCAAACACTAGTACGCAAGCTTAGTAATTTAGAAAAGGAAGTACATTCTTTCGAGAATGACTTCGCCAGGGGCGAGATTACACAAACAGAACTAGCTGGGAAGCGCTCACAATGGCACGATGCTGACAGAAGACTAGGTCTGTTCGATTATCGCCACTACATAGCTCGCAACCACGCTGAAGGTGACAGATCGGGTAAATTACTGTCATGGCTCATACACAACGGAGGCCGGAAATCCCCCACAGGAGCCATCCGTTTAGAAACAGGACTAATAGTAAATGCCCAGGCCGATACCAACCTAGCCTTCAAAGAGTATTACAGCACACTATACAAAGCTCCCCTTCCCCCACCCGAAACACCACTGAATGAGTTTTTTACTGATATCGAGCTGAATCATCTAACGGTCGATCAGGTTGCAGACCTGGAAAGACCGATCGATATTAGTGAGATACAGCAGGCCCTAAAACAACTGCCACATGGCAAAGCACCAGGCAACGATGGACTGCCTATTGAACACTATAGCATGTTCCCGACTCAAACACTAACCCCATACCTAGAGATGCTGACTGAGGCGCTAGAGTGTGGACAACTACCAGACACATGCCGTGAAGCACTGATAGCAGTGCTACCTAAACCGGGGAGAGACCCTTTGGATGTACGTTCATACAGACCACTATCACTACTGAACACAGACTGCAAGCTACTCGGCAAACCGCTAGCCAACCGCTTGCTCCTGATACATCGTGATCAGGCTGGATTCATACCTGGCCGGAGCACATTTAGTAATATCCGAAACTTATTGCGCCTCATGGCGAACTCACAAACGGACGACTATGCTCAAGTGGCAGTCTCACTGGACATAGAAAAAGCATTCGATGCGCTGGGTTGGCCCTTTCTGATGGAAATATTGCGCCGTATGGGTTTCGGCCGAACATTCATCAGATGGATAGGGGTACTCTACACTAACCCATCTGCAAGAGTTAAAACGGGCGACACGATTTCGCAACCGTTTAAAATAGAGAGAGGAACCAGACAGGGCTGTCCATTATCCCCGCTTTTATTCGCCCTCGCAATTGAACCCTTAGCAGCTCACCTACGTGCGGTAGCCCCTGCATAAGGCATCCGAGACGACCACACATACAGCATAGTGTCACTATACGCAGACGATGCACTTATTTTCTTACGAGATTACCAAGAATCCCTACCTGAAGTGCTGAAGTTACTGCGCAGGTTTGGCACATTGGCCGGGCTCAAGGTAAATTGGTCTAAGTCGTGCATTTTCCCTATGTGCCCTGTCCCTGAAGCACACAGATTACCCTCCAACCCTGGCGAACTGAAATGGTGTTACACCACCTTCAAATACTTGGGTGTAAACATATACCACGACGCACGAGTCCTCAGGGACGGCAACTTGGGGCAGGCGGTCCGATCCATCAGAGGCTCCCTGCCCTTCTGGTGCTCACTCCCACTGTCACCGATGGGCAGAGTAGCCATAGCGAAGATGGTGATCCTGCCCCGATTGTTGTACTTCTTCATGGCCCTCCCACTGGCTCTACCAGCTTCCTTCTTTAAACCTCTGAATAGCCTATTAATAAATCTCGTATGGGGCAACGGAAGACGACGAGTGGCATTATCAAAAATACACCAACCACTAACAATGGGTGGACTGGGAGCGCCTAGATTCGAAATGTACTATGCAGCTTCCCAGTTACAATGGATTTCATCCTGGCTAGGCCGTCCAGACGGAGCTGAATCACAGATGATCATCTCGTCTCTAGGGAACATGGGCTTAATACAATACCTGATGAATCGTGAATCCCCCAAACACCCACGCAACATACTACTGAAAACTGCGCACTGGATATGGGGCCACCATGTGCTCATGAACAATAAAACACCACAATATTTCCCCAGGCTACCATTTTTGGCCATCCCGAAACTTGCCAACATAGCAGCTAGAGTTGGCCTGAACAGATGGCCAGAAAAGGGAATACGCACCATTGGCGACATCTATAATGAAGGACGCCTCCTAACTTTCAATACACTAACTGATAAATATGAAATGGGGCGCGGAAGCTTTATAGCATACGGAGCAGTACGTCAGACACTACGGTCTTGCTGGAACAATGAAAACTCAGAACCAAATGTCTCCCCCAGACTGCATGAGTTGCTAGGTAGCATAGAAGACCCAATAAATGTATCAAGAGCATACATAATCTTAACTTCCTGCGTTGAAAATAAACAAGTACAATCAAAGAACAAATGGGATGCAGTGCTAGCAGAACCCCTGTCACAACCCACTTGGAATCAGGCGCTGACAATGACAAAAGAAGTATCACGCAACCCGCGTTTTCGCTATACCCAGTTTAATTATTTACATCAAACATACTTATCACCTCACCGAATAACCCGTATGTTCCCCCAATCAAAGCAAACATGCCCCAGATGCGCCACTCCCGAAGCCACCTTTTACCACATGACCTGGGAATGCCACCCAATCCGGAAAGTATGGGGAGACATAATAGAACTGCTTGTCGATTGGACAGCTGTTGAACTGTCCCCCACCCCGGAGCTGTGCTTGCTGGGTATAGGTCCAAGCCTCAAAAAACTGAAACAAACTCTAAGATGCATAGCGCTGGCGCTGGTGATGTACAAACGCCTTATAGCCATGCACTGGAAGGCCCCAGTTGCGCCGGGCATCGAACAATGGCGATCGGAGCTGCAGCGCTGGGCCAGGGCCGAGGCCGGCACGCTGCAGCTCCTATCAACAAGGGGCGTTCGGGTCAAAGGTCTTGACACCTGGAACTCTTTTGTTGCAATAATAGAAAGAAAAGATGACGAACGCCCGCCCTGAACACTCCCCCAACAAACATTAAAATCCGCACCCTACAGTCCCAAATAGCTGCAACCCCCTGAGGAAATTCGATTTTTAATACGATCGTATCGACCCGCCATTTTGTGGCCCGCCGCCATTTTATGTTGCCTTCACTCAGGCAGCACAGCGAACGAAGTCCATTCTGCCTTTTCTGCTTATTCTGCAACATGGTGTTCAAAACAGCCTTCTGCCTCTATCTTTACAAGGCTGGTATTAAGGTCTGACCGAGTACACTAATCCCTGTCTGGTTTTCTAATCCTTGTTTCAACTATCTGTAGGCTCACACTATTCTCCGCCGATCTTATCTTATCGTCTGGCCTTCGCTGTCCTTTGCTAGTAATCTCTCATTTCACAACTGTCCTCCAAACGCACACAAACTTATCGCACCACATGCAACTTCGTTGTGGATCGGTTAATGAATTAGTTCAAGGGAGGGGTGACAAACACAGCTGGAGGGGAGGCAACCTTAAGTCACTTGATACTTTGTTTTCCAATTCCTTCTATTGGTGCTGTCTTGTTTTCCGACATTTCTATTGGCTCTGTTCTATCTTTACATTATTCTTACTGGCTCCTTTCTATGTGTTCTGGGAGTGTATGTAGTTAATAAATGGTTTTTATACGGTATATAAGATTGTGCGCCACAAAGTAAAGTGGCAGTCTCCTGAGAACATACCTTGTGTACTTCTTGGACAACTGTACTAGCTGCAGCTAATAAAATCTGATCTTTTACGCCTGACAGAGTGTCCCGTGTCTCTGTTAGTTGAGGCAGGTGAATCCAAGGAGATTTCAGGCGTACCCTGCGCCGCCAGGCCCATAAGGTTCTGGTTCTTCAACTGGCGCCCAACGTGGGGCGGCTTCAGCGGTACCGGTTCTGCCTGAAGGTCGTGAGGAACCCCGCAAGAAAATTCTGGAGGAATCGCGAGCCACGTCAAGCGACCCCTGTATGTCGAAGTGGTCCGAAGGTCTTTTTCAGCGCGGTTACTCCTTCCTGACGGCTACTGACGACTGCTGCCCTGACTGCCGCCCTGCCTTGGCCCTTTCTTTGATGATGTATGGTAAAGCGAGACGATAGACGGGCCTCTGTTGGTGTAAGAAGACATCCTTAGTTAAGTATTTGGTGGGTCGCGCCCACAAATTTTGGTCTTTGTTTTGTCCTTAGGTCCTTAGATTTGGCCATTGCAGTGGCCAAAGCCGAGGGGTAAGTGCATTTGTGCTGTGTAAACTGAAAGTTTTACCCCCTTGATGTTTCTGAACAGCCAGTAAAAATCGTGAGATGTCTGGTCTGACTAAGTTTGGAAAACTTTGTTGCTTTGGTTGTAATAGGGACTCCCAGCTTGAGGACTCCTGTCCGATTCCTTCGGTTGGAACTCCCACATATGAGCTCTATTCTAAACATGGTGTTGGTCCTATTGCCTTTAATAAGACATGGACCCGATATACAAAGAAAGATGGTGTTTTAAAATGGCCAGAAAATGGTAGTTTCGAAACTGATGTGCTAGATAATTTAGAAGCAACTTTATTTAAAAGAAAAGCCCGGCCGGCAATGTTTGACTCTTTTCGCCTTTGGCGTAAGGAAGCCAAACAGAGAGAAATTAAACAAGCGAAACGAGATAGGAAAACACAGGGAATGACGATTATACAGGCTGCTCAGCAATTCAAAGATGATGAAATAGATAATGCAATGGAAATTTCAGACAGACAGCATCGAATGGCAATAGATAAATGCTATCCGACGTTGCCTATCTCTTCCCTTGATAAGAGAAAAGATTTTGAGGAAGATTCCTTAATGTCCCACTTATTGAAATTGCCTCCGCCCTATGTACAAGGTGCTAATGCACCCCCGATGTTACAGCCTGTTCAGCCGCCAGTTGTGCTTCCGCCTGCTCCAGCTTTTCCACATTTGCCTCCTCAAGTATTGCCTATGCCAGCTTTGCCTTTAACTCCTTTGCCTTCTGCTCCTTTGGCAATTCCTAATGCTCTTTTAGTTAATTCACCTAATACCTTGTCCCCTATCCTTATGTCAAATTCTCCATCTATGCGTAAGCGATTTGCAGATACTGTCTCTGGTCTCTTATCACCTTTCTTTGAAGCTTTAAATGTGTCTCCAGCTTTTTCTCGAAGACAGTCTCGTAGTCAATTCCCAGACTCCGAAGAGCGAGAAAAATTGGACTCACTTGCTTATAGATGGATCAAGAAGGGTCCTCAATATAGTACGTCTGATATTATGTCCACCTTTCTGCAATGGAATGCACCTACGCAGAGATATGTTTTTAAAGTTATGTGCGATACTCTCGCTAAAGAATGGGAAGATATGAATTTGGGTTCGGTCCCACAGGATCTGTTAGATGTTCAGGCTGACTTTGACAAAGGACTTATTGTGGGTCCTAAGGTTGAAAACGCTGTCAGAACACTTATTTCTTTCAGATCCCTATTGTTCTCACAGACTTTTCCTGATTCTGATCCTTCAGTTAGGACAGCACTGAAAAACTATCCCATGAGAGAGGTTTCTCCAATATGGAAGGAAGAAGTTGCAGCAGCAGGTGCTAATCCAGCTATTCCTGCGCATTTTCAGCGCATATGGATACATGTCCCCTGGAAAAGGTCTGAAGTTTTAGCACTTAAACAGTCACTACCAGATTCACGCAAAAATCCTGCTGGTTACTATAAAGAGTTGTCGCAAACAGTTGATGCATGTACTATGAATCTAGCAGATATTGACATGTTGATGGGAAATGTAGTTCCACAGACAATATGGGCTAAAATTCGTAGAGAGGATCACGCTCAAGAATTAGGCGGCGATTGGAACGCTATTATTGCCGCAGATAGAGGTCAAGTAGGTGGTGCAAAGCCCGACGCTTTGATCTCAGAACTCCCTGGTAGGATTATTACATTAATGAAAACAATGATGCCTGCTTTGAGAGTTAATTGGGATAAGCTAGCAGCATGTAAACAAAAGAAAGATGAAAGTGTTTCCGATTTCTTTACCCGATTCGAGGAGACATTCATTGATCACAGCGGTCAAGATATGGCTACAGAAGGGGGACAGCGATTATTTGTGGATAAGTTCGTATATAACTTGCTTCCTGAACTATCACACAAGCTAAAAGACTCCGAGAGTTCATGGGCAGTTTTTTCTTCCGCCCAGATATTGGCTACTGCACAATATTATGAAAATAGAGACAAAGAAGAAAGGGAAAAACAAGAGAAAAAGACGAAAGAATTAAAAACTAAAGTTCTCTTGCAACAGGCTTATCCTCCTCGTTATGTTCAGCCTCAGTTTCAACAGCCTCCGCAGTTTCAGAGGTTGTATCAAAAGCCTGAACCATTCATTTCAAGACCTTTGCTAGGTCCCAATCAATGTGCTTATTGTAGGGAGGAAGGTCATTTTAAGAACAGTTGTCCGGCATTGTTGCAGCGTAATGGAGCAACATCTGCTTCACGAGGTCGTGGTGGTCCTCAGTCAGCAAATAGAGGTAGAGGTCGAGGTGTGTTAACCCAAGAGCAGCGTTCTTTTGTTCCTCCAAATTCCGGAAATTACTTTGACCAGCAAAATGTTAGGTCTACACAGTATTACAGTGAGGATCAGTATATTGAAGGAGGGAATGAAAGTCTTCATTTTGAATAGGACAGCCATGGACAAAGTAAGGGGGTTACGTCAATTCCAGTGGATCAGAATGGACCTTATGTTAATGTCACTACAATGGGTGTTTCAGAGCCATTTCTTTTAGATACTGGTGCCATGAGAAGCTCTATCATTCATTCTAAACTCCCTGGCGCACCTTTGTCTGGCTTAACGAATGTATCTGTAGGATTTTCTGGCGCCCCTGTTCGCAATCCAGTTTCTTGCCCTTTGCCTGTTTCAATAGGCCCTTATGATTTAGAAGCTCCGCTTCTTCTGACGAATGGTTGTGGTGAAAATCTGTTGGGTTTAGATCTATTAAAAAGAATGCATGCTACGATATATTGTTCACCTTCTGGTGTATACCTCACTCTAGGACAGAAAATGACTAGTCCAATGTACTTATCAAAAGATCAATTCCCACCTGAATTGCTTTCTCTTCCCGAAACGCTTTGGGCTACGGGTCCGAATGACGTTGGTTGTCTTGAGATCCCACCTTATGTTGTTACTCTTAAGCCCAATGCTGAAATGCCACGTATTCCGCAATACAGAATCTCTACTGAAGGTGAGAAAGCACTTCTGGAAATTGTCCATGATTTGATTCAGAAGGGTGTGGTTGAGGAAACGAGAGGAAATACATGTAACAGTCCTGTTCTTCTGGTTCTTAAACGCACTGATCCTTCTCAGCCTCCTGTTTATCGTTTTGTAATTGATCTTCGGGAGGTAAACAAGATTGTCGTACCGCAGTTTCCTGTAGTCCCAGATATCACTGCTCTGTTGACGATGATACCTTCTACAGCGACTTGGTTTTCAGTTATTGATCTAAAGAATGCTTTCTTTAGTATTCCCATCGCCGAAGAGAGTAGAGATATTTTTGGTTTTTCCCTCGGAGGCCGAAGCTTCCGGTTTAAACGCGCACCTCAAGGTTATTGTGAAAGTCCCTCTATTTACAGTCAAGCTCTAAAATGTCATCTTGATGCCTTTTCCTTACCGTCCGGTGCCGCTCTCATTCAGTACATGGATGACTTATTAGTTGCAGCTGATTCAGAGGAGATTTGCAAAAACGTGACCGTTGCACTGTTGCGTCATTTGTTTGATCTGAATCACAAGGTTTCTCCTTCTAAATTACAATATGTCTGTCGCGAGGTGACTTATTTGGGTCATCTCTTGTCAAAGGAGGGACGACGATTGACCCCCGAACGAATTCAGGCAATTGCACAAATGTCAGTGCCATCCACACAAAGAGAGGTACGTGCCTTTTTGGGCATTACTTCTTATTGTAGACAGTTGTAGGAAGTTGGCTCTGTATGTGCTATTTCAAAGTAAGGAATAGCATGCACAGAGTCCAAGGGTTCCCCTTAGAGGTAAAATAGTGGTAAAAATACATAATACTAATGCTCTATTTTGTGGTAGTGTGGTCGAGCAGTAGGCTTATCCAAGGAGTAGTGTTAAGCATTTGTTGTACATACACATAGACAATAAATGAGGTACACACACTCAGAGACAAATCCAGCCAATAGGTTTTTGTATAGAAAAATATCTTTTCTTAGTTTATTTTAAGAACCACAGGTTCAAATTTTACATGTAATATCTCATTCGAAAGGTATTGCAGGTAAGTACTTTAGGAACTTCAAATCATCAAAATTGCATGTATACTTTTCAAGTTATTCACAAATAGCTGTTTTAAAAGTGGACACAGTGCAATTTTCACAGTTCCTAGGGGAGGTAAGTATTTGTTAGGTTAACCAGGTAAGTAAGACACTTACAGGGCTTAGTTCTTGGTCCAAGGTAGCCCACCGTTGGGGGTTCAGAGCAACCCCAAAGTCACCACACCAGCAGCTCAGGGCCGGTCAGGTGCAGAGTTCAAAGTGGTGCCCAAAACGCATAGGCTAGAATGGAGAGAAGGGGGTGCCCCGGTTCCGGTCTGCTTGCAGGTAAGTACCCGCGTCTTCGGAGGGCAGACCAGGGGGGTTTTGTAGGGCACCGGGGGGGACACAAGTCCACACAGAAATTTCACCCTCAGCGGCGCGGGGCGGCCGGGTCCAGTGTAGAAACAAGCGTTGGGTTCGCAATGTTAGTCTATGAGAGATCTCGGGATCTCTTCAGCGCTGCAGGCAGGCAAGGGGGGGATTCCTCGGGGAAACCTCCACTTGGGCAAGGGAGAGGGACTCCTGGGGGTCACTTCTCCAGTGAAAGTCCGGTCCTTCAGGTCCTGGTGGCTGCGGGTGCAGGGTCTCTCCCAGGCGTCGGGACTTTAGGTTCAAAGAGTCGCGGTCAGGGGAAGCCTCGGGATTCCCTCTGCAGGCGGCGCTGTGGGGGCTCAGGGGGGACAGGTTTTGGTACTCACAGTATCAGAGTAGTCCTGGGGTCCCTCCTGAGGTGTTGGATCGCCACCAGCCGAGTCGGGGTCGCCGGGTGCAGTGTTGCAAGTCTCACGCTTCTTGCGGGGAGCTTGCAGGGTTCTTTAAAGTTGCTGGAAACAAAGTTGCAGCTTTTCTTGGAGCAGGTCCGCTGTCCTCGGGAGTTTCTTGTCTTTTCGAAGCAGGGGCAGTCCTCAGAGGATGTCGAGGTCGCTGGTCCCTTTGGAAGGCGTCGCTGGAGCAGGATCTTTGGAAGGCAGGAGACAGGCCGGTGAGTTTCTGGAGCCAAGGCAGTTGTCGTCTTCTGGTCTTCCGCTGCAGGGGTTTTCAGCTGGGCAGTCCTTCTTCTTGTAGTTGCAGGAATCTAATTTTCTAGGGTTCAGGGTAGCCCTTAAATACTAAATTTAAGGGCGTGTTTAGGTCTGGGGGGTTAGTAGCCAATGGCTACTAGCCCTGAGGGTGGGTACACCCTCTTTGTGCCTCCTCCCAAGGGGAGGGGGTCACGATCCTAACCCTATTGGGGGAATCCTCCATCTGCAAGATGGAGGATTTCTAAAAGTTAGAGTCACTTCAGCTCAGGACACCTTAGGGGCTGTCCTGACTGGCCAGTGACTCCTCCTTGTTTTTCTCATTATTTTCTCCGGCCTTGCCGCCAAAAGTGGGGCCTGGCCGGAGGGGGCGGGCAACTCCACTAGCTGGAGTGTCCTGCTGGGTTGGCACAAAGGAGGTGAGCCTTTGAGGCTCACCGCCAGGTGTGACAATTCCTGCCTGGGGGAGGTGTTAGCATCTCCACCCAGTGCAGGCTTTGTTACTGGCCTCAGAGTGACAAAGGCACTCTCCCCATGGGGCCAGCAACATGTCTCGGTTTGTGGCAGGCTGCTAAAACTAGTCAGCCTACACAGATAGTCGGTTAAGTTTCAGGGGGCACCTCTAAGGTGCCCTCTGGGGTGTATTTGACAATAAAATGTACACTGGCATCAGTGTGCATTTATTGTGCTGAGAAGTTTGATACCAAACTTCCCAGTTTTCAGTGTAGCCATTATGGTGCTGTGGAGTTCGTGTTTGACAAACTCCCAGACCATATACTCTTATGGCTACCCTGCACTTACAATGTCTAAGGTTTTGTTTAGACACTGTAGGGGTACCATGCTCATGCACTGGTACCCTCACCTATGGTATAGTGCACCCTGCCTTAGGGCTGTAAGGCCTGCTAGAGGGGTGTCTTACCTATACTGCATAGGCAGTGAGGGGCTGGCATGGCACCCTGAGGGGAGTGCCATGTCGACTTACTCGTTTTGTCCTCACTAGCACACACAAGCTGGCAAGCAGGGTGTCTGTGCTGAGTGAGAGGTCTCCAGGGTGGCATAAGACATGCTGCAGCCCTTAGAGACCTTCCTTGGCATCAGGGCCCTTGGTACTAGAAGTACCAGTTACAAGGGACTTATCTGGATGCCAGGGTCTGCCAATTGTGGATACAAAAGTACAGGTTAGGGAAAGAACACTGGTGCTGGGGCCTGGTTAGCAGGCCTCAGCACACTTTCAATTGTAAACATAGCATCAGCAAAGGCAAAAAGTCAGGGGGCAACCATGCCAAGGAGGCATTTCCTTACACAACCCCCCCCCAAACGAAAGAGGATGAGACTAACCTTTCCCAAGAGAGTCTTCATTTTCTAAGTGGAAGAACCTGGAAAGGCCATCTGCATTGGCATGGGCAGTCCCAGGTCTGTGTTCCACTATAAAGTCCATTCCCTGTAGGGAGATGGACCACCTCAACAGTTTAGGATTTTCACCTTTCATTTGCATCAGCCATTTGAGAGGTCTGTGGTCAGTTTGAACTAGGAAGTGAGTCCCAAAGAGGTATGGTCTCAGCTTCTTCAGGGACCAAACCACAGCAAAGGCCTCCCTCTCAATGGCACTCCAACGCTGCTCCCTGGGGAGTAACCTCCTGCTAATGAAAGCAACAGGCTGGTCAAGGCCATCATCATTTGTTTGGGACAAAACTGCCCCTATCCCATGTTCAGAGGCATCAGTCTGCACAATGAACTGCTTAGAATAATCTGGAGCTTTTAGAACTGGTGCTGAGCACATTGCTTGTTTCAGGGTGTCAAAGGCCTGTTGGCATTCCACAGTCCAGTTCACTTTCTTGGGCATTTTCTTGGAGGTGAGTTCAGTGAGGGCTGTCACAATGGATCCATATCCCTTCACAAACCTCCTGTAATACCCAGTCAAGCCAAGGAATGCCCTGACTTGAGTCTGGGTTTTTGGAGCTACCCAGTCCAGAATAGTCTGGATCTTGGGTTGGAGTGGCTGAACTTGGCCTCCACCTACAAGGTGGCCCAAGTAAACCACAGTTCCCTGCCCTATCTGGCATTTGGATGCCTTGATAGAGAGGCCTGCAGATTGCAGAGCCTTCAAAACCTTCTTCAGGTGGACCAGGTGATCCTGCCAGGTGGAGCTAAAGACAGCAATATCATCAAGATAAGCTGTGCTAAAGGACTCCAAGCCAGCAAGGACTTGATTCACCAACCTTTGGAAGGTGGCAGGGGCATTCTTTAAACCAAAGGGCATAACAGTAAACTGATAATGCCCATCAGGGGTGGAGAATGCTGTTTTCTCTTTTGCTCCAGGTGCCATTTTTATTTGCCAGTACCCTGCTGTCAAGTCAAAGGTACTTAAGAATTTGGCAGCACCTAATTTATCTATGAGCTCATCAGCTCTTGGAATTGGATGAGCATCTGTCTTGGTGACAGAATTGAGCCCTCTGTAGTCCACACAAAACCTCATCTCTTTCTTTCCATCTTTGGTGTGAGGTTTGGGGACTAAGACCACTGGGCTAGCCCAGGGGCTGTCAGAGCGCTCAATGACTCCCAATTCCAGCATCTTGTGGACTTCCACCTTGATGCTTTCCTTAACATGGTCAGACTGTCTAAAGATTTTGTTTTTGACAGGCATGCTGTCTCCTGTGTCCACATCATGGGTACACAGGTGTGTCTGACCAGGGGTTAAGGAGAAGAGTTCAGGAAACTGTTGTAGGACTCTCCTACAATCAGCTTGCTGTTGGCCAGAGAGGGTGTCTGAGTAGATCACTCCATCTACTGTGCCATCTTTTGGGTCTGATGACAGAAGATCAGGGAGAGGTTCACTCTCTGCCTCCTGATCCTCATCTGTTACCATCAACAGATTTACATCAGCCCTGTCATGGAAGAGCTTAAGGCGGTTCACATGGATCACCCTCTTGGGGCTCCTGCTTGTGCCCAGGTCCACCAGGTAGGTGACCTGACTCTTCCTTTCTAGCACTGGGTAAGGGCCACTCCATTTGTCCTGGAGTGCCCTGGGAGCCACAGGCTCCAGAACCCAGACTTTCTGCCCTGGTTGGAACTCAACCAGTGCAGCCTTTTGGTCATACCAAAACTTCTGGAGCTGTTGGCTGGCCTCAAGGTTTTTGGTTGCCTTTTCCATGTACTCTGTCATTCTAGAGCGAAGGCCAAGTACATAGTCCACTATGTCCTGTTTAGGCTCATGGAGAGGTCTCTCCCAGCCTTCTTTAACAAGGGCAAGTGGTCCCCTTACAGGATGACCAAACAGAAGTTCAAAGGGTGAGAATCCTACTCCCTTCTGTGGCACCTCTCTGTAAGCGAAAAGCAGGCATGGCAAGAGGACATCCCATCTCCTTTTGAGTTTTTCTGGGAGCCCCATGATCATGCCCTTTAATGTCTTGTTGAATCTCTCAACTAAGCCATTAGTTTGTGGATGGTATGGTGTAGTGAATTTATAAGTCACCCCACACTCATTCCACATGTGCTTTAGGTATGCTGACATGAAGTTGGTACCTCTGTCAGACACCACCTCCTTAGGGAAACCCACTCTGGTAAAGATACCAATGAGGGCCTTGGCTACTGCAGGGGCAGTAGTCGACCTAAGGGGAATAGCTTCAGGGTACCTGGTAGCATGATCCACTACTACCAGGATATACATATTTCCTGAGGCGGTGGGAGGTTCTAGTGGACCAACTATGTCCACACCCACTCTTTCAAAGGGAACCCCCACCACTGGAAGTGGAATGAGGGGGGCCTTTGGATGCCCACCTGTCTTACCACTGGCTTGACAGGTGGAGCAGGAGAGGCAAAACTCCTTAACCATGTTGGACATATTGGGCCAGTAGAAGTGGTTGACTAACCTCTCCCACGTCTTGGTTTGTCCCAAATGTCCAGCAAGGGGAATGTCATGGGCTAATGTTAGGATGAACTCTCTGAACAGCTGAGGCACTACCACTCTCCTAGTGGCACCAGGTTTGGGGTCTCTGGCCTCAGTGTACAGGAGTCCATCTTCCCAATAGACCCTATGGGTTCCAGTTTTCTTGCCCTTGGACTCTTCAGCAGCTTGCTGCCTAAGGCCTTCAAGAGAGGGACAGGTTTCTTGTCCCTTACACAGCTCCTCCCTTGAGGGTCCCGCTGGGCCTAAGAGCTCAACCTGATAAGGTTCAAGCTCCAAAGGCTCAGTTCCCTCAGAGGGCAGAACTTCTTCCTGAGAAGAGAGGTTCCCTTTCTTTTGCTGTGTTGCAGTTGGTTTCCCAACTGACTTTCCTGTTCTCTTGGTAGGCTGGGCCATTTTTCCAGACTCCAGCTCTACTTTTTCACCCTGTGCCTTGCATTGTGCTCTTGTTTTCACACACACCAGTTCAGGGATACCCAGCATTGCTGCATGGGTTTTTAGTTCTACCTCAGCCCATGCTGAGGACTCCAGGTCATTTCCAAGCAGACAGTCCACTGGGATATTTGAGGAGACCACCACCTGTTTCAGGCCATTGACCCCTCCCCATTCTAAAGTAACCATTGCCATGGGATGTACTTTTCTCTGATTGTCAGCGTTGGTGACTGTGTAGGTTTTTCCAGTCAGGTATTGGCCAGGGGAAACCAGTTTCTCTGTCACCATGGTGACACTGGCACCTGTATCCCTCAGGCCCTCTATTCTAGTCCCATTAATTAAGAGTTGCTGTCTGTATTTTTGCATGTTAGGCGGCCAGACAGCTAGTGTGGCTAAATCCACCCCACCCTCAGAAACTAGAGTAGCTTCAGTGTGGACCCTGATTTGCTCTGGGCACACTGTTGATCCCACTTGGAGACTAGCCATACCAGTGTTACCTGGATGGGAGTTTGGAGTGGAACCTTTCTTGGGACAGGCCTTGTCTCCAGTTTGGTGTCCATGCTGTTTACAGCTATGACACCAGGCCTTTTTGGGATCAAAGTTTTTACCCTTGTACCCATTGTTTTGTGAAGAGGCTCTGGGCCCACCCTCCTGTGCAGGTTTTTGGGGGCCTGTAGAAGACTCTTTACTATTTTTAGTTTTGGTTGTCTCATCACCCTTCCCCTGGGGAGTCTTTGTGACCCCTTTCTTTTGGTCACCCCCTGTTGAAGTCTTGGACACCCTTGTCTTGACCCAATGGTCCGCCTTCTTTCCCAATTCTTGGGGAGAAATTGGTCCTAGGTCTACCAGATGCTGATGCAGTTTATCATTGAAACAATTACTCAATAGGTGTTCTTTCACAAATAAATTGTACAGCCCATCATAATTACTTACACCACTGCCTTGAATCCAACCATCTAGTGTTTTCACTGAGTAGTCAACAAAGTCAACCCAGGTCTGGCTCGAGGATTTTTGAGCCCCCCCGAACCTAATCCTGTACTCCTCAGTGGAGAATCCAAAGCCCTCAATCAGGGTACCCTTCATGAGGTCATAAGATTCTGCATCTTTTCCAGAGAGTGTGAGGAGTCTATCCCTACACTTTCCAGTGAACATTTCCCAAAGGAGAGCACCCCAGTGAGATCTGTTCACTTTTCTGGTTACACAAGCCCTCTCAAAAGCTGTGAACCATTTGGTGATGTCATCACCATCTTCATATTTTGTCACAATCCCTTTGGGGATTTTTAACATGTCAGGAGAATCTCTGACCCTATTTATATTGCTGCCACCATTGATGGGTCCTAGGCCCATCTCTTGTCTTTCCCTTTCTATGGCTAGGAGCTGTCTCTCTAAAGCCAATCTTTTGGCCATCCTGGCTAACAGGAGGTCATCTTCACTGAGAGCATCCTCAGTGATTTCAGAAATGTGGGACCCTCCTGTGAGGGACTCACTATTTCTGACTAACACAGTTGGAGACAGGACTTGAGGGGTCCTGTTCTCCCTATTTAGGACTGGAGGAGGGACATTGGCCTCCAAGTCACTAATTTCTTCCTCTGTGAGGTCATCATCAGAGGGGTTGGCTTTTTCAAACTCTGCCAACAGCTCCTGGAGCTGAATTTTGGTAGGTCTGGAGCCAATGGTTATTTTTTTGATATTACAGAGAGACCTTAGCTCCCTCATCTTAAGATGGAGGTAAGGTGTGGTGTCGAGTTCCACCACCTGCATCTCTGTATCAGACATTATTCTGCTAAGAGTTGGAATACTTTTTTAAGAATCTAAAACTGTTTCTAGGATCTAATTCAAACTTTTAACAAACTTTTAAACTCTAAAAAGACAATGCTAAACAGGGACTTAACACACAAGGCCCTAGCAGGATTTTTAAGAATTTAGAAAAATTTCAAATTGTAAAAATGAATTTCTAATGACAATTTTGGAATTTGTCGTGTGATCAGGTATTGGCTGAGTAGTCCAGCAAATGCAAAGTCTTGTACCCCACCGCTGATCCACCAATGTAGGAAGTTGGCTCTGTATGTGCTATTTCAAAGTAAGGAATAGCATGCACAGAGTCCAAGGGTTCCCCTTAGAGGTAAAATAGTGGTAAAAATAGATAATACTAATGCTCTATTTTGTGGTAGTGTGGTCGAGCAGTAGGCTTATCCAAGGAGTAGTGTTAAGCATTTGTTGTACATACACATAGACAATAAATGAGGTACACACACTCAGAGACAAATCCAGCCAATAGGTTTTTGTATAGAAAAATATCTTTTCTTAGTTTATTTTAAGAACCACAGGTTCAAATTTTACATGTAATATCTCATTCGAAAGGTATTGCAGGTAAGTACTTTAGGAACTTCAAATCATCAAAATTGCATGTATACTTTTCAAGTTATTCACAAATAGCTGTTTTAAAAGTGGACACTTAGTGCAATTTTCACAGTTCCTAGGGGAGGTAAGTATTTGTTAGGTTAACCAGGTAAGTAAGACACTTACAGGGCTTAGTTCTTGGTCCAAGGTAGCCCACCGTTGGGGGTTCAGAGCAACCCCAAAGTCACCACACCAGCAGCTCAGGGCCGGTCAGGTGCAGAGTTCAAAGTGGTGCCCAAAACGCATAGGCTAGAATGGAGAGAAGGGGGTGCCCCGGTTCCGGTCTGCTTGCAGGTAAGTACCCGCGTCTTCGGAGGGCAGACCAGGGGGGTTTTGTAGGGCACCGGGGGGGACACAAGTCCACACAGAAATTTCACCCTCAGCGGCGCGGGGGCGGCCGGGTGCAGTGTAGAAACAAGCGTCGGGTTCGCAATGTTAGTCTATGAGAGATCTCGGGATCTCTTCAGCGCTGCAGGCAGGCAAGGGGGGGATTCCTCGGGGAAACCTCCACTTGGGCAAGGGAGAGGGACTCCTGGGGGTCACTTCTCCAGTGAAAGTCCGGTCCTTCAGGTCCTGGGGGCTGCGGGTGCAGGGTCTCTCCCAGGCGTCGGGACTTTAGGTTCAAAGAGTCGCGGTCAGGGGAAGCCTTGGGATTCCCTCTGCAGGCGGCGCTGTGGGGGCTCAGGGGGGACAGGTTTTGGTACTCACAGTATCAGAGTAGTCCTGGGGTCCCTCCTGAGGTGTTGGATCGCCACCAGCCGAGTCGGGGTCGCCGGGTGCAGTGTTGCAAGTCTCACGCTTCTTGCAGGGAGCTTGCAGGGTTCTTTAAAGTTGCTGGAAACAAAGTTGCAGCTTTTCTTGGAGCAGGTCCGCTGTCCTCGGGAGTTTCTTGTCTTTTCGAAGCAGGGGCAGTCCTCAGAGGATGTCGAGGTCGCTGGTCCCTTTGGAAGGCGTCGCTGGAGCAGGATCTTTGGAAGGCAGGAGACAGGCCGGTGAGTTTCTGGAGCCAAGGCAGTTGTCGTCTTCTGGTCTTCCGCTGCAGGGGTTTTCAGCTGGGCAGTCCTTCTTCTTGTAGTTGCAGGAATCTAATTTTCTAGGGTTCAGGGTAGCCCTTAAATACTAAATTTAAGGGCGTGTTTAGGTCTGGGGGGTTAGTAGCCAATGGCTACTAGCCCTGAGGGTGGGTACACCCTCTTTGTGCCTCCTCCCAAGGGGAGGGGGTCACGATCCTAACCCTATTGGGGGAATCCTCCATCTGCAAGATGGAGGATTTCTAAAAGTTAGAGTCACTTCAGCTCAGGACACCTTAGGGGCTGTCCTGACTGGCCAGTGACTCCTCCTTGTTTTTCTCATTATTTTCTCCGGCCTTGCCGCCAAAAGTGGGGCCTGGCCGGAGGGGGCGGGCAACTCCACTAGCTGGAGTGTCCTGCTGGGTTGGCACAAAGGAGGTGAGCCTTTGAGGCTCACCGCCAGGTGTGACAATTCCTGCCTGGGGGAGGTGTTAGCATCTCCACCCAGTGCAGGCTTTGTTACTGGCCTCAGAGTGACAAAGGCACTCTCCCCATGGGGCCAGCAACATGTCTCGGTTTGTGGCAGGCTGCTAAAACTAGTCAGCCTACACAGATAGTCGGTTAAGTTTCAGGGGGCACCTCTAAGGTGCCCTCTGGGGTGTATTTGACAATAAAATGTACACTGGCATCAGTGTGCATTTATTGTGCTGAGAAGTTTGATACCAAACTTCCCAGTTTTCAGTGTAGCCATTATGGTGCTGTGGAGTTCGTGTTTGACAAACTCCCAGACCATATACTCTTATGGCTACCCTGCACTTACAATGTCTAAGGTTTTGTTTAGACACTGTAGGGGTACCATGCTCATGCACTGGTACCCTCACCTATGGTATAGTGCACCCTGCCTTAGGGCTGTAAGGCCTGCTAGAGGGGTGTCTTACCTATACTGCATAGGCAGTGAGGGGCTGGCATGGCACCCTGAGGGGAGTGCCATGTCGACTTACTCGTTTTGTCCTCACTAGCACACACAAGCTGGCAAGCAGGGTGTCTGTGCTGAGTGAGAGGTCTCCAGGGTGGCATAAGACATGCTGCAGCCCTTAGAGACCTTCCTTGGCATCAGGGCCCTTGGTACTAGAAGTACCAGTTACAAGGGACTTATCTGGATGCCAGGGTCTGCCAATTGTGGATACAAAAGTACAGGTTAGGGAAAGAACACTGGTGCTGGGGCCTGGTTAGCAGGCCTCAGCACACTTTCAATTGTAAACATAGCATCAGCAAAGGCAAAAAGTCAGGGGGCAACCATGCCAAGGAGGCATTTCCTTACAACAGTGGATTCCGAGTTTCTCTTTATTGGCTAAACCGCTGTTGGCGCTAACTTTAAAAGATACGTGTTGGACTTTTGCTTTTGCAGGGTCATCCCCAGACTTTTTTGCCTCCTGCCTCCTATATTTTTCTGACATGTTGCTGTTGGCTTTTCAACTCTGAGCACTTTACCACTGCTAACCAGTGCTAAAGTGCATATGCTCTCCTGTTTAAATTGTATGTAAGTGGTTTATCCATGATTGGCATATTTGATTTACCAGTAAGTCCCTAGTAAGGGGCACTAGAGGTGCCAGGGCCTGTAAATCAAATGCTACTAGTGGGCCTGCAGCACTGGTTGTGCCACCCACATAAGTAGCTCTGTAATCATGTCTCAGACCTGCCACTGCAGTGTCTGTGTGTGTATTTTTACACTGTAAAGTCGACTTGGCAAGTGTACCCACTTGCCAGGCCTAAACCTTCCCTTTCCTTACATGTAAGGCACCCCTAAGGTATGCCCTAGGTAGCCCCAAGGGCAGGGTGCAGTGTATGGATAAGGTAGGACATATAGTAATGTGGTTTATATGTCCTGACAGTGAAATACTGCCAATTTCGTTTTCACTGTTGCAAGGTCTGTCTCTCTCTCATAGGATAATATGGGGGCTACCTTTAAATATGATTAAAGTGTAGATTCCCCTAGAGAGTAGATGGACAGGTGGAGTTTGGGATCCCTGAACTCACAATTTAAAAATACATCTTTTAGTAAAGTTGATTTTGAGATTGTGAGTTTGGAAATGCCACTTTTAGAAAGTGAGCATTTTCTTGCTTAAACCATTCTGTGGCTCTGCCTTGTTTGTGGATTCCCTGTCTGGGTCAGTTTGACAGTTGGGTTGTTTTTCACCTCACACCAGACAGTGACACAAAGGGAGCTGGGGTGTGATCTGCATTCCTGATTAGCCATCTCTGCTAGGAGGGAGGGGTGGAGTGGTCACTCTCATCTGAAAGGACTGTGCCTGCCTCTGACAATGCTGTCTCCAGCCCCCTGGTGTGTGTCTGAGGCCTTGCCTGGGCAAGGCAGGATTTCACAAGAAGGTGTGAGTCCCCTTTGAAGGAAGGTGACTTCAAAGACTAAAATGGGTATAAGAAGGGCACCCAAACTTACAAACTTTAGAAACACTTCTGGAATCAAGGGGAACCTCTGCCTGGAGAAGAGCTGATCGCTGAGGAACAAGTGCTGCCCTGCCTGTGACTGTGCTTTGTGGAGCTTTCCTGCAGTGCTGCTTCTGCCAGAGTAAGAGGGCAAAGACTGGACTTTGTGTGCCTTCCATCTTGAAGAAGAAATCTCCAAGGGCTTGATGTAGAGCTTGCCTCCTGTTATTGAAGTCTCAGGGATAGCAAAGACTTCTTCCTGCCAGCACCTGGAGTCTCTGGAGAGACCCCTACTCTGCTCTGTGGTGCCCTTCCAGTTCCTGGGACCCTGAAAGGAGAGGCTGGCAGCCTAAGGACAAAAATACACGCACCGAGCACCGTGCGGAGAAAAGATCGACGCGAATCCGATCGCGGCTGAGAAAACGACGCGACGCCGGCTCCGCAGCTGAGAAACGACGCCGCTGGAAACGCGACCGGAGAATCGACGCCCGGAGCAGGAGAAACGACGCGCAGCATCGCTGACGAAGGCTGAGAGATCGCAACCAGCGCCGCGGGACTTCGGACCGTCGCGTGGCTGGCTTGTTCGACGCGCCTCGCCGAGCCGAGCTGTTTTCGACGCATATACCCGTGCCGGGTTATTTTCGACGCACACCGCCCGTGCGGGGTTATTTTTGCCGCAAACCAGGTACATTTTCACGCTAGCAGCGCTAGTGTGTTGTTACAACTACCTAAAGACTCTTTTTATTTTAAACCTTTAAAAAATCATAACTTGACTTGTGTATGTTGGATTTTTGTCGTTTTGGTCTTGTTTTGTCTAGATAAATATTTCCTATTTTTCTAAACTGGTGTTGTGTCATTTTGTAGTGTTTTCATTAAGTTACTGTGTGTGTTGGTACAAATACTTTACGCCCAGCACTCTGAGGTTAAGCCTACTGCTCTGCCAAGCTACCAAGGGGGTAAGCAGGGGTTAGCTGAGGGTGATTCTCTTTTATCCTAACTAGAGTGAGGGTCCTTGCTTGAACAGGGGGTAACCTGACTGTCAACCAAAGACCCCATTTCTAACATTGGTGACCAGCGGTCGGGATTTGGACTTGTATTTGTACTTGACATACAGTAATTAAGTGTACACTACTGTTTTTGATCTCAGACCACTACGTGACCACATACTACTTGTCTTGTGATTCTGCTTTTTGTTCTCTGATGTCCTCCTGGAAGTATTGATAATATTTTTGGACTTTGTTTTTTGGTTGTGAAGCCTTTGCAGAATGGAAGTCAATTTCTGGCACCTATTTATGTATAAAAAGTGGCAGCTTAAAGCATTTTGCATGGAAAGGGGACTGGCTGTGAACAAGAAATCCAGAAGGGAGGATCTTGAGTCAGCCCTGTTTCAGTATGAATTGAAACGTTGTCAGGCAGCACCACCAAATGAGTCTGAGGAGGATGACTACTCCGAAGAGGAGGGAACAGAAAGAGATGAGTGGCTCCTAGCTCGAATCCGGAGTCTGGAAGAGCTAGATGCAGAGCTTGAGAGGGCTGAGGAGAAGAGAGCCTTAGTCCTGGAAAAAGAAAGGATTGCAGCTCAAGAGCTGAGCTGTGAAGAGCTGAAGCTGGAGGCCATGAGGGCTGAGTCCAGTTCAGATGGTGGCAGCAAAAATCTTGTATCCAGTACTGCTGAAGAAGTGCACATGCCCAGAGATGTGGTGCCCTACTTGAAGGAGGGAGTTAACACACGCCAGGAGGTTCAGGGGTATGAGGTAGCTCCAGTGATGCACAGGGTCCCTGAGGTGGATTGGGGAACTGGCATGGGGAGTCATATTCCTACTGGTGGGAGGGACACTCTACTGACTCTAGGTGAGAGTGACAGGGAGAGGGGTTCCCCCCAAGTAGAAGTCCTGGTTATGGAGTGTGAAGACATCCCAGAAGAGTGTGGGTTGAGTGTCAGGGACAGTCAGGTACTGTCTCACCAGTCTCAGGAGGGTGATGTGGGGTGCTTTTTCAAAGCAGAGTCACTGGATGGTTGGGTGAAGGGTACTTTGGTTAATTCATGTGAGGGGCTGAGTGATGTAATTGCTGGAGAGCATATGTCTAGTCCTTATTTTCCAGAGCTATGCCAACACCAGGTGGAGTGTGAGTTCTCTGACCCCAGGGAGCTTACAATGGAGGCAGACTTCTGGGTGAGTACCAGAGAGTCTGAAGAGGCATTTGGGGGTGCTCCTGAGAGGAGTGGTCTAGGTAGTTCCCAACCAGGTGAGGTAGGGAAGGATTGTAGTGTCCCAGGTAGGTCCCAGTGTAGTGGGATGGGTGAGGGACCCCATGTCCAGTCTCAGAGGAGAGGGAATGGGGATGGGTTGAGGCCCAAGGTGCCCGAGATCCGGTCCCAGGTCCTGGAGGGTTCCCTGCGGGAACACCAGGAGGGGAGCCTAGCCTGTACCATAGGGCCATCTGTTGAGGGAGACCCCACAGTGTCAGGAGAACTTGGGGGGGCGGCTGTAGCCACCGTCCCACCAGTTCTGGTGTCTGGCAGTACCACTCCTAGTGAGGGGGTGCAGAAGTCCAGACAGAGGGTTGAGAGGGGGTTGCGGACCCCAGTGGAGAACCTGGAGGGTCAGGGGTCAGCTCTGAGAGCAGAGCCCCCCATGAATGACCTTGGTGAGACCATTTCTGGGTTGGGGGGAATCC
Organism: Pleurodeles waltl; assembly: GCF_031143425.1. Classification (NCBI taxonomy): domain Eukaryota; kingdom Metazoa; phylum Chordata; class Amphibia; order Caudata; family Salamandridae; genus Pleurodeles; species Pleurodeles waltl. Next base: position 73,325,950 of record NC_090439.1, read on the forward strand.
AGACTCTGTCAGATGGGCAGAGGTCAGGAGACCTGCGCCAGCCAGACTCTTGTGTGGCCCTTCGGGACAGTGTGTCCCTTGAGGGGGGTAAGTGTGCCCCCCTGGAAGTCCTGGTGTGCCAGGCAATGGTTCAACCGCAGGGTGGTGACTCTGGGTTGAATGATCAGGTTCAGGGGGTAAACTCTGACCTGATGGGGGGTAAGTGTGCTCCCAAGGAAGTCCTGGTGTGCCAGGCAGTGGTTCAACCGCAGGGTGGTGACTCTGGGTTGAATAATCAGGTTCAGGGGGTAAACTCTGACCTGATGGGGGGTAAGTGTGCTCCCCAGGAAGTCCTGGTGTGCCAGGCAGTGGTTCAACCGCAGGGTGGTGACCCTGGGTTGGATGACCAGGTTCAGAGGGTAAACTCTGACCTGGTAGGGGGTAGGTATGCCCCCCAAGAAGTCCTGGTTTGCCAGGCAGTGATCCAGTCTGTGGGTACAGGCCCTGGATTGGGAGGCCAGGTTAAGGGTGTCCCCCCTGACCTGGAGGAAGGGGCTACTGCTAACAGTGCCCCTACCATGTTGTCTTCTGGGGGGGCCGCTCCTAGTTGGGTGGTTCAGGACCCCAGAAGAGAGGGCAGGGGGAGGGAAGCCTCACCCCTGGCCCTGGTCCAACCTGAAGGTACAGACCCCAGGTTGGAGGATCAGTTGCAGGTTAACATCCCTGCACTGATGGAAGAATTGTGCAGGACTGCTTCTACAAGCACCCTGACAGTTTTTGACTCTGGGGGTGCCGCTTCTGCAGGGAGGGTACAGAGCCCCAGAGGGGAGGACCAGGGTCAGGTTGTCATCCCTGACCTGGTGGAAGAGAGAGTGGTCAAAGGGTGCCAGGCACCTGGGGCTACCACCCCCCACTCTCCACAGTCACAGTGGTTAGAGAGGCCTGAGGTCGGGCTCTCATCCCTGACAGTTGTCTGGGGCCACTGTGGCTTGCTGTCCTGGTGGACAGAGTTGCCCCTGGGGGGGGAAGGACGAGAGTCACACCCCAGGGGTGGAGTGGGCAACACCATTGTGTTGGCCCTGGTGGTACTATCTGCCCATTGCAATACATCTGTGAGCAAAGTAAAGTTAGGTGTTGCACAGATGGTGTCTGTAGATGTGGAGAAGGGTTCCCCATGGGTTAGCTTAGTGGGCCCTGAGAGTATGGACAGAGGGATCCAACTGGAGTCAGGAAGGCGTAGAACTGGAGCATGCCCCTGCTGTTGTGGGCCTGGGTCCCTGTTCTATCGCCCCAATCAGGGAAGTACATCAAGGTATTGATTGTTCTCCCCTGGCTTTAGGCTGGTAGGGGGTCGTGTTGGACTTTTGCTTTTGCAGGGTCATCCCCAGACTTTTTTGCCTCCTGCCTCCTATATTTTTCTGACATGTTGCTGTTGGCTTTTCAACTCTGAGCACTTTACCACTGCTAACCAGTGCTAAAGTGCATATGCTCTCCTGTTTAAATTGTATGTAAGTGGTTTATCCATGATTGGCATATTTGATTTACCAGTAAGTCCCTAGTAAGGGGCACTAGAGGTGCCAGGGCCTGTAAATCAAATGCTACTAGTGGGCCTGCAGCACTGGTTGTGCCACCCACATAAGTAGCTCTGTAATCATGTCTCAGACCTGCCACTGCAGTGTCTGTGTGTGTATTTTTACACTGTAAAGTCGACTTGGCAAGTGTACCCACTTGCCAGGCCTAAACCTTCCCTTTCCTTACATGTAAGGCACCCCTAAGATATGCCCTAGGTAGCCCCAAGGGCAGGGTGCAGTGTATGGATAAGGTAGGACATATAGTAATGTGGTTTATATGTCCTGACAGTGAAATACTGCCAATTTCGTTTTCACTGTTGCAAGGTCTGTCTCTCTCTCATAGGATAATATGGGGGCTACCTTTAAATATGATTAAAGTGTAGATTCCCCTAGAGAGTAGATGGACAGGTGGAGTTTGGGATCCCTGAACTCACAATTTAAAAATACATCTTTTAGTAAAGTTGATTTTGAGATTGTGAGTTTGGAAATGCCACTTTTAGAAAGTGAGCATTTTCTTGCTTAAACCATTCTGTGGCTCTGCCTTGTTTGTGGATTCCCTGTCTGGGTCAGTTTGACAGTTGGGTTGTTTTTCACCTCACACCAGACAGTGACACAAAGGGAGCTGGGGTGTGATCTGCATTCCTGATTAGCCATCTCTGCTAGGAGGGAGGGGTGGAGTGGTCACTCTCATCTGAAAGGACTGTGCCTGCCTCTGACAATGCTGTCTCCAGCCCCCTGGTGTGTGTCTGAGGCCTTGCCTGGGCAAGGCAGGATTTCACAAGAAGGTGTGAGTCCCCTTTGAAGGAAGGTGACTTCAAAGACTAAAATGGGTATAAGAAGGGCACCCAAACTTACAAACTTTAGAAACACTTCTGGAATCAAGGGGAACCTCTGCCTGGAGAAGAGCTGATCGCTGAGGAACAAGTGCTGCCCTGCCTGTGACTGTGCTTTGTGGAGCTTTCCTGCAGTGCTGCTTCTGCCAGAGTAAGAGGGCAAAGACTGGACTTTGTGTGCCTTCCATCTTGAAGAAGAAATCTCCAAGGGCTTGATGTAGAGCTTGCCTCCTGTTATTGAAGTCTCAGGGATAGCAAAGACTTCTTCCTGCCAGCACCTGGAGTCTCTGGAGAGACCCCTACTCTGCTCTGTGGTGCCCTTCCAGTTCCTGGGACCCTGAAAGGAGAGGCTGGCAGCCTAAGGACAAAAATACACGCACCGAGCACCGTGCGGAGAAAAGATCGACGCGAATCCGATCGCGGCTGAGAAAACGACGCGACGCCGGCTCCGCAGCTGAGAAACGACGCCGCTGGAAACGCGACCGGAGAATCGACGCCCGGAGCAGGAGAAACGACGCGCAGCATCGCTGACGAAGGCTGAGAGATCGCAACCAGCGCCGCGGGACTTCGGACCGTCGCGTGGCTGGCTTGTTCGACGCGCCTCGCCGAGCCGAGCTGTTTTCGACGCATATACCCGTGCCGGGTTATTTTCGACGCACACCGCCCGTGCGGGGTTATTTTTGCCGCAAACCAGGTACATTTTCACGCTAGCAGCGCTAGTGTGTTGTTACAACTACCTAAAGACTCTTTTTATTTTAAACCTTTAAAAAATCATAACTTGACTTGTGTATGTTGGATTTTTGTCGTTTTGGTCTTGTTTTGTCTAGATAAATATTTCCTATTTTTCTAAACTGGTGTTGTGTCATTTTGTAGTGTTTTCATTAAGTTACTGTGTGTGTTGGTACAAATACTTTACGCCCAGCACTCTGAGGTTAAGCCTACTGCTCTGCCAAGCTACCAAGGGGGTAAGCAGGGGTTAGCTGAGGGTGATTCTCTTTTATCCTAACTAGAGTGAGGGTCCTTGCTTGAACAGGGGGTAACCTGACTGTCAACCAAAGACCCCATTTCTAACAATACGCCTCAGCCTCTTCCGTGGACTGACGAGTGTCAGAAGAGTTTTACTGATTTGCGTATTGCTTTGTGTTCTGCTCCTGTATTGGGTACTCCTGATTACAGTAAGCCCTTTACGCTCTATGTCCACGAAAGAGAGGGTTGTGCATTGTCAGTCTTAACGCAGCGTTTTGGAGATCAACAGCGACCATGCGCATATTTCTCAGCTACGTTAGATCCAGTAGCTAAAGCATTGCCTAGTTGTCTTAAGGCGACAGCGGCAGCAGCAATTTCTATTCGACAGTCTGCTGGAGTAGTGCTAGATAATACTCTCATTGTTATGGTGCCACATGCAGTGGATACTTTACTAAATAGGACAAAAACGCAGCATCTTACGAGTGCTCGGTTGTCCGGATATGAGCTGACGCTTTTGGCTAGTCACATACACATCAAACGATGTAATACCCTGAATCCAGCTACTTTGTTGCCTCTTCCAGAAGAGAGAGATGTCTCTGAACAGCATGATTGTTTTCTCCGTACTGAAGAAGAGACTAAGGGTAGAATTGACCTAAAAGACACGCCATTAGTGAATCCAGATGGAACACTATGGGTAGATGGTTCTTGTTTCAAGCTCCCGAATGGAGATACAGTTTCAGCCTACGCTATTACTACTTTGCATACGATTGTGGAGACAGCACGCATTAGACATAATTCAGCTCAGGCAGCTGAATTGATAGCCTTAACTAGAGCGTGTGTGTTATCCAAAGGAAAAAGAGTAAACGTGTACACTGATAGCCAATACGCTTTTGGTGTAGCGTTTAACTTTGGGCGCTTATGGAAGGAAAGAGGATTCTTTACTTCCCATGGTACTAAGATACAACATGGTCAATTAGTGACTGAACTTCTTGAGTCACTTACAATGCCTACTCAGATAGCAATCGTGAAGTGTAGTGCACACAAAAAGATTGTGGACGATGTTGGTCGAGGAAATGCATTTGCAGATGAGGTAGCGAAAAAGACAGCCAGAGACAACACAAGTCGAATGTATGTTGCAGGTCCCGCAAACTGCGTAAGAGAAAAGGGAATGTGTGAAGATACAGTAGAGAGTGTGAAATCAATTCAAGGAGAGACTACGGAGAATGAGTTGAGAAAGTGGAAGGAAAGTACAGGAATGTTAGATGAGATGGGATGTTGGGTTGAATTATCAGAACATCAACGTTGGCTGTTACCAGATGCTTATGTACTACCTGTAGTTACTATGGCACATGGTCCAGCTCACCTAAGTGCAAAAGGAATATGTAAACTTCTGGCTCCAGTGTGGCAAAATGAGGGGATCCCAAAGTGTGCAAATAATGTAGTAAAACATTGTATTGTTTGCTTGATGTACAATCCGGGAAAGGGAACCCCAACCCCAGCAGGTCATTTTGCTCCTCCAACATATCCATTTGAGGTGTTGCAGATCGATTATATTCACATGGAACGATGCAACAACCTCAAATATGTTCTGGTGGTAGTATGTGCTTTTTCTAGATGGGTAGAAGCCTACCCTCTGAAGGACAATACTGCTTTATCAACTGCCAAAATACTTTTGAAAGAATTCTTCCCTAGGTTTGGTTTGCCGCGCATTGTCTGGAGTGACAATGGGAGCGAATTTGTGGGTCAAGTCATGCAAAAAGTTTGTGCAGGTCTTGGCATAAAACAGAAGTTCCACGCGGCGAATCACCCACAGTCGGCTGGTTTAGTAGAATGCTACAATGGAACCTTGAAGCTTAAAATTGCTAAGGTGCAAGCTAGCACAGGACTTAATTGGCCTGATGCTTTACCATTGGCTCTTCTGTCCACCAGAACAGCAGTACACTCTCGTTTGGGGCTTAGCCCTTACGAAGTGATATTTGGTCGCCCAGCTAATGTATGGGGAGTTCCTCGCCCTAAGAAATACTCAGACTTGCCATACCCGATGTTGATTGACTACTTGCATGACCTTACAACTAAATTGCGTGTTCTTCATCAACAGGTTCAGAGTGCTCTACCAGAGGCTTCCACAGACCCAGGTCATTCCATCCGACCAGGTGACTGGGTCTGCACGAAAAATTTCCAACGACAGAGAAATTTGGAGCCCAGATGGAGAGAGCCACGCCTGGTTCTTTTGACCACAAGAACAGCAGTTAAAGTCGAAGGAAAGAAAAACTGGGTGCATGCCGTGCACTGCAAGAAAGTGCCTTTGCCCTTGCCTTTCGATCAGTGGGTCCGTAGAGGCATCAGTGACTCTGAAAGTGAGAAAGTTCCGCAATTTGTACCATTCAGTGATGCGCGTCTAATTGGAACACTTTCTGAGAAAGAGGACGACGACATCCTTCAAGAAGCAATACCATCGCATCGTCGCTTGAACACGACAAATCCAGGAACATTGTTTCAAAACCAGACTGCCTCTGGACAGGAACGCTATAATTTGAGACCAAGACCAAAGAACTTGTAAATTTCTCTCCTATGTAGTACTCTATCCCGGTTGCAGGGTCACGGTAGGAGTCTTAGTTACGACCTGAGTAAGTGGCAATAGGCCTGCAGGACCTCACAGTGTCATAGGACGGTAGATAATCGTGACTACAGTGATTAAGGAAGATTGCCGTGAGCATCCACTTAGAAAGATGGAGGCTACATTAGATAAAAGAGAAAGTAAAAATGTAAAGAATAATTGTAAAGAAATATGTAGTCGTTGTAGTATTGCTCTATGCGTCATTATATTGTCGTGTATTCTTTTGGCATCTGTAAACTGGATCATTATTACTCTGCAGCAAAAAGTTGTCTCTTCTCCTACCTCTACATCTTCTTCTACTATCTCTCCGCACCTATTTCACACTCTTCCCCAGCATGAACTCATCAGAAGAACTGAATACTTTAACAATTCCTTCGTCCAGTTGTTACATCAACATCAGTTAGTGATCAATACAACTGACTGTTGGGTGTGTGGACTCATACCACATACGGTAGAAAAAGGAATGCCATATTTAGTTCTTCCATTCTCCTATGAAGGTTCCGCTTGGGCTTATTTTGTCATTTTCAATAATGCATATCAAAGTAAAATTAAACAACCTGTCAGTTCACATAGTGTTGGTTCAGATCTCAGTCATAATTTATTGATAAAGGGAATGGTAGCTATGGCTAAAATCATGGAAAAAAGTGAAGCTTCCATAGATGAAAGAAAAGCATATACCAATTGGAACATAACTAATTACATTTCCAGCCTCAATGATAAGGTTGAGCAAGGAAAATCTCCTCCGATACGGGTCATACCCCAACAAGGAAATTTCTGTCTGCAAATAAATGGTAGAACTCCAAACACCGGACAAAGAGAAAGTTTATGTTCCCATACATATGTTTATTCAGCCCTGAATTCACTGCCGTTAGTACCATCTCAAGGTACATACTTCGTTTGCCACGATAGGGCTTATACATGGTTGCCAGCTGATTTCTCTGGTACTTGTTATATAGCCTTTCTTCTTCCCCCTACATACACCGCTCCTGCGAATCATCATAAAAATAGATATGGCAGAGGGATTGTGGATTCGAAAGACACAGCAGGACAAGAGGGAGGAGATTTCCTCAAAGGATTTCTTCCCTTCTGGGGTCCAATGGCCAACAGCAGAAATATAAGGCAATTGGTTCGTGTCGTAGAAACCACCATAGACATCACTGTAGGAGCTTTAAGTAACATTACAGCTGAACTACAGGCTGATCGTCTTATGACCTTGCAGAACCGTGTTGCCTTAGATTTTGTTCTTGCGGACCGTGGTGGAGTATGCAAATTGATCGGATCAAGTTGCTGTATTTTCATACCTAATGACGCTCCGACAGTATACCAAGCTATCTCTAAGTTACACATAATCTCCGAGTCGATTCATCAGGACGAAGGAGATTGGTCCTTTTCAGAGTGGTTTTGGGGATTACTGTCCAAATGGGGTTGGAAGGTATTGACATTCTTTGGAGTAATTTTAGCTTTTATATTCTCTTGTTGTCTTTGTATGCACTGCGGTCCTGCCATCTGCAACCTATGTGCTACTGCATGTATTCCCAAACCCAAGTCACAAAGAGCAGAGAATATCAAAATGATGGTACAGCAACAGCTTGATGACCTCATGGCCATAGACATCGACTCAGATTAACATGAGTTTGTGTATCTTGCCTGAGTTCTGGCAAAAGGAGGGTCTGAGGAAATTCGATTTTTAATACGATCGTATCGACCCGCCATTTTGTGGCCCGCCGCCATTTTATGTTGCCTTCACTCAGGCAGCACAGCGAACGAAGTCCATTCTGCCTTTTCTGCTTATTCTGCAACATGGTGTTCAAAACAGCCTTCTGCCTCTATCTTTACAAGGCTGGTATTAAGGTCTGACCGAGTACACTAATCCCTGTCTGGTTTTCTAATCCTTGTTTCAACTATCTGTAGGCTCACACTATTCTCCGCCGATCTTATCTTATCGTCTGGCCTTCGCTGTCCTTTGCTAGTAATCTCTCATTTCACAACTGTCCTCCAAACGCACACAAACTTATCGCACCACATGCAACTTCGTTGTGGATCGGTTAATGAATTAGTTCAAGGGAGGGGTGACAAACACAGCTGGAGGGGAGGCAACCTTAAGTCACTTGATACTTTGTTTTCCAATTCCTTCTATTGGTGCTGTCTTGTTTTCCGACATTTCTATTGGCTCTGTTCTATCTTTACATTATTCTTACTGGCTCCTTTCTATGTGTTCTGGGAGTGTATGTAGTTAATAAATGGTTTTTATACGGTATATAAGATTGTGCGCCACAAAGTAAAGTGGCAGTCTCCTGAGAACATACCTTGTGTACTTCTTGGACAACTGTACTAGCTGCAGCTAATAAAATCTGATCTTTTACGCCTGACAGAGAGTCCCGTGTCTCTGTTAGTTGAGGCAGGTGAATCCAAGGAGATTTCAGGCGTACCCTGCGCCGCCAGGCCCATAAGGTTCTGGTTCTTCACCCCCAGGGATAGCGCGCAACCACCCCACATCGGGCTGGAAGCAAAATATCACATAGCTGAACCTAACCGCAAAGCTAACCCAAGTATAAATAACAAAAAAGTAAACAGGCAGGAGACCTAGTGTGACAAAACGGCGTAGAAGTATAAACAAATAAATAAAAACGATAAGGAACAAAAATATATATATAAAAGCGGACAGGAGCAGGGGGCGTCTGCATGAAGCTGGTATAACCTAACAGATGGTTACCAACCAGTAATAACACCAGCACACAAAGGGGCTCACGACCAATCGCCCGCCCGCGTTTCTTCCCCTCCTCCTCTGCCCCCGCTTTCCCCGCCGGCCCTCATCCCCCCCTCACAGAAACCCGTTTCCTTTTTTTTTTTTTTTTTTTTTTTTTAGTGCAACAGGATGCTTTAATATGATGTTTAGCCCGGACTATCCCCCCTACCCTGGCTCGTGGCTACACGGACCCCCTGGCAGTGGCGCGGGAGCGGGCGGAGTGCACCTTAGCCCAGGCACGGTACAATAGCCGTCTAGGGCGACGTGATGAACGCACCTGTTGCAAATGTTATTCTCATTGACAGTTTTCATTTGTGTAACTTTGTTGTGTGATAATAAATAATAAAAACACATTTAAAAAAATAAAACATTTGATTGGAATTGTAATCAATAGGGAATAAAAATTATTAACCTTTTTCATGAGTGATGGTTATTTCTGTTTAATATGGTTTTCTTTTTGGGTTCTTTAAGTGGTTGATATTATTTACTGATGTTGATTATTGGTTCAGTAATCACTGCATAATTAGGATACTCCATGCGATTCAAAAGGTTAATTGACCTATACGCGTCCCCTTGTAAGTTTACTTACTAAGGACCAGGTGCGCTAGCAGTTTTTGGTAGCAGCTTGATGATTAGTTTCCTTGGAGAACTAGTTATGTGGTGATTATTGGTTATGGTACTAGTTTAAGTTTAGGATTAGTTGTTTGTATTTCATGAGATTTGAATTTCATTTTTCTGAAATGACAATTGTAACAAAGATGATGTCCCCTTAAGCCCAGAAATGACTTTCCCGGATCCTGTTAGTAAAGTTGGGTATCTTCTCGGCGTCTTTTGAGATAATGTGAGATAGGTAGGTCGAGCTTGCATAGGCTTAAGCAAATCGCAGGTGAATTTTGAGGTATGTAAGGTATAGTAGGGAGTCTCAGAGCTCCAATTGAGGTTAGTAGGGGTGTCCGTACTCCATAGTATGAGAGTAGGGAAGTCATCGAACTTCACATGTGTGTGGCGCTTTGTGCTAAAAAATTATCTATGTGGTTGTTGGTGATGTATGGACCCTGCATGGTCTAAGGCTCCTGAGTATATTGACAAGTGTAGGAGACACTTGGTTATATGTTGTAATCTGTCTCGTTTAGTAGGTTGGACTGGCGCGGTCAACAAGTCGGTGTGTGTGGTAAGTGGGTAAAAGAGATTTTGACTGAGAATTGGCAAGTTCTATGCGCACCAGAACAGACTCATTGATCAGTTGAGAATAAAATTTGCTGGTCGAATTTTGCTTGCGAATGTGGGGGACTAAGAAAGAGGAATAGCTATATGAGCCAAAGGAGCTGTTAGTTAAAATCTATAAAGTCTCTGAAGTGATTGTGTCTCTTCCTGTAGTAAACCAGCAGGTTTGTTTTCAGTTATTAGGTTTTTGGTAAATGCTCGCAATAATTTGCGTTAGTTGAGTAAATCGAGTTTAGAGGATGAGTCGCAAGGCTTTGTCAGCCGCTGTGTGTGAGTGTGATGTCAGAGTGTGCCGCACTGGGATAGGTTGGTTGGTGAAGGAGAGCCGTGACCGGATTGGCAGCTGTTCGTAAGAGGCAATTGGTTGAGTAAGCAGGTGAAGGGAATATTGGGAGTAAAAGTCATTTCATTATTGAATCAAAAGTAAACAGGATAGACAAAATTAAGTTTTTCAAGGCATTTAGGAGTGTGATGAAGGGTGATACTTATTTAAGGCGTCAGTGGGGAGCCGACCCCACCGGAAAATACTCCGGCTTAGATTGTGATGGAGGAGCGAGGTGTAGCCCTGTGTTTGTCGTTGAAGCAATGGTGCAAGTTAACTAAAAATCAAGGTTCTTTAGCGTTTCCGGAGCATGGAACGTTTAATTTGAGAATTTTTGATCAGTTGCAGATGTCATTGTATGACATGAACCCATTACCGAGACCAGCACAGATTGAAGCCTTAGCGGTTTGGGAGCTAGTGGCTAGGCAGCAACAAGAGATGAAGTTCAAGAGGAGGATGAAGCGAGTAGAAAAATCATTAGCTGAAGCTAGATGGGATTGGGAGCAAAATAGATGGAGAGCAGTGACATTAAAGGATATCAAATTGTTCCCTGTAATTACAGAAGGAGGGGCCATATGTACGAACACATTTTCCCATTGACACAGAATGGGAAAAAACGTTTGCTACATCTGGCCCGAGAGGAGGTAGAGAATGAAGATAATGCTAAAGAGGATGAGAGTGGAGGAAGAAAGAAAAAGAGAAAGTCCTATGTAGATGATGATGATTCTGATGTTGAGGATCTCATTATGTAGTTGTTGAGAGATAGACCTTCACCTTCAACAACCTATGTGGGGGGTCCAGGCACTAATGCTACTGCCACTACAGCTGCTCCGGCGCAAGCACAGGGAGCTGAGGGAGCTGTACAGGCAGAAGGCGGACAATTACCAGGGGTAGTACAGAGTACACCTAATGCAGGAACTAGTACTGTAGTTCAGGCGCAGATACATCCACCTTCGGTGCAAAGATTTATCCAGATGTGCCAGTTCTTGAGATAGTCTCGAACATCATGGTGCCAAGGGAGCAAGTGCTTCCGAAGCCAATGCTGATTCAGACAGATCCAACACCAATATTGTTGCCTTCAGCTCAATCACAGGGTCTACCGAAGTTTACACCACTGACAGGAACGCAGTCAGCTCTCACACCAATCAAGAATCAGGCAATGGGGGTAGCATTCACACAAGGTGCAGGTGCTAGAGCAGCTCCAGATGTAATATCACTACCGATTACTGTTGGTCCGGTGGTGCCTTTATTTGCACAAAAGAAATCAGATGCAGGAGAGCAGAATGAAGTATCACAGAGCCTCGTAAGGAGGGGAGTGAGCGATTCTGCGCAGCTAATGTCGCCTGCAGAGCAAACTTTCAACAGATCTAGACTGCTAATGGATCTTAGTCCACTTGTAGCACTTCCAGATGCAGTGAATGGCCCGAATGCGAGTCAGAGTTTGAGACTTCTGACACCGCAAACTTCAAGTGCAGTAGTACAACAGCTACCAGTATTGAATGCAAATAACATTTCATTGCAGGGATTATCAGCTCAGCAATTGAGTGAATGGTTGGACAGTTTAAACACTCCTCAGAATGCATCCAAGCGTGAGGATCAGATAAATCGTGTTAGACTGCACATAGAAGCCCCCAAGTTAGTTGAGGGAACAATAGGTGTGAACAGATTAGAATCTTACACAGAAGAATAGCTGAGGTATTTATGCCCAAAGATTACAAGAGAAGTGAGTAAAATACATCAGAAGATAGCAGAATTAGCAGGAAAAACATGACATTAACATTGAGAAGACAAAGCATTTGAAACGCAGCTACAGATTCGATTTTGAAGAAAGGGTTTCAAACACATGAGATCAGCAGGAATGGAAGCACACTTGAGAGAACTGTTGCAGAGTGCCCAGATTTGGAGAGCATTAGAGAAGTGGGAAGGAAGATGGACCAAGAAAAAAGATAACAAAAGCGGGATTCCTAAGAAGGGGCGGAAGGTGTTGATAAAGGGGAATCAGTCAAGATGCTTCCAATGAGAGAAATTCCAGGAGGGCAGTTTGTTCATGTCCCGTGACACAGGAGTGACATATTGTCATTTACAAACGACTATCCAAAATTGAGAGAAAAGCCAGTTGAATGGTATTAACAGACAGAAAGATTTGTGAAACTTTCCAAAAGTCTGTGGGAAGACTTGAACACGTTATTGGAAATAGTGGTACCAGCAAACCTGTGGGTTGAGTGTAAAATGGCAGTAGACTGGCCAACAAGCGAACCAGAAAGGGATAAGGTAACAGGTGCACCTTCACCCGAGGTAATGAAAAATTAACATAAGGTGATTGAGTTTCTGAAGACGGGGATTTCCCCCAAAAACATTGATTGGCGGCGGATTGATAGAATGGTCCAAGAGTCTAAAGAATCAATACACACTTACTATGAGAGATTGTTGAAAGCATTCAAAGAGTACAGTGGTAAGAAAGCAATTGAGCCGAAAGACATGTTGCATTTTGTGTCCAGGTTTGTCGAAGGTTTTAGAACAGAGGTGGGACAGATGATTAAGAATCATTTGATTTGCTGGCAAGCAAAACCGTTTGATGATGTGTTGCAATATGCAAAATACTGTAGTGCCGAGATTGAGTTGAAACAAAAGAAATTGAAAGAAAAGGCGATGGTGATGCAAATAAAAGTAGCCCAAACAGGAGCACAGGGAGCTTTAGTACCGCCTATGCCGCCGCAACAGAGAGCTGTTATGTTCCAACCTCAAGTGAGGGGTAGAGGGCGTGGAATGGACATGAAGCGCGGTCCGGACATTGGAACTGTGGTTGTTCAGAATGACATGCAAGGCATGAAAAGGATGTTACCATGTCATTTGTGCGGAAACATGGGACACTGGAAGTGGGAGTGTCTGTTGATGGTGCAGATGGTGTGGTTCAGCAAGGTGACGTCAGTACATTTCAAACTATGAAAGTCCAGAGAATGAAGGGGGTTGTTCATAATGCTCAAAATCGAGGACAGAATTTCCTACCAGTGCAGCAAATGCAGGTGCCGAGTGCACAATTAGGTCCATTACCGCCAGGACAGCAGCAGGTTCCCATGGTACCTAGACAGCAAATGCAAATACCTCAAGCCCCGATGGAACAGCAACAGGTGATGCTTACTCAGCAGGTCACTGGTCAAAGACAAGATAATAGTAATAACACAGTGCACCAGTTTCCGTTTTTTTACGGTGAAGATGAAATAAACGAAGAATGGATGAGTGATAGTTTGGATGAAGGAGCCTGTATGCTTGCTGCATCCCTAGAAGTAGATCAGAGAGGGCCTTTTGTGAAGGGAAAAGTGATGGGTGACAAGGTCTCATTCTTGGTTGATACGAGAGCTACGCGCTCTACAGTAAGAAACATAGAAGTCCCAAATTTATCTCTTTCAGGCAGGACAGTTCAAGTTGTGGGGGTGGAAAACAGACAGTTGACAAATCCAATCACGGAACCGGTGCAGGTTGAAATTGGAAATTATTTGGGAATGCATAGATTTGTGGTGTGTGATTCGAGTCCCGTAGCCTTACTGGGTAGAGACTTATTGTGCAAGACCAAATGTTCCATCAACTGTTCAGACACGGGAATAGAAGTCCAGACAAATAGTGATGATGAAGAAGAGCAGGCATCCGCAATGATAGTTAGCAATGCCTATGAAGAATACCCATTGATGGAATTTTTCCCAATGTTTACTGTAAAAGAATTGCATGCAGATTTACAGGGAACTGTGAAGGAGGAAGTCTGGGATTTGACAGAAAAGGAAGTAGGTCTGATTAATGGAGTGAAGCCGATTAAAATCACTTTGAAGCCGAATGCAGTATTCCTGCAGCTTCCACAGTATAACATGGCACAGGATGTTTTGATGAAAGTGGCACAAATAATATGAGACTTTTTAAAACAAAGAGTTTTGAAAGAAGTGCTGAGCAGCCCATGTAATTCGACGGTAATGGGTTTGAAAAAGCCATGTGGGAAAGTACGAGTTGTACAGGATTTGCAGAAAGTGAATGACATGGTGGTTAAATGCTGTCCGATTGTGCCCAATCCAGCAGTGATACTGTTTCAGATTCCTTGCGATGCAGAGTGGTTCACAGTGGTAGATCTGTCACAAGCTTTCCTTTCTGTGCCACTTCATGAGGATAGTCAGTTTCTTTTTAGTTTCAAATTCCTAGACATAGTCTACAGCTGGTGCAGGCTTCCACAAGGGTATACGGAGTCACCATCACTGTTTAATCAGATCCTGAAAAAGAATCTGGAGTGGTTGGAATTGCCATGCCAATCGACTCTTGTATAGTACATTGATGACTTGCTAATTGCATTGAGAACAAGGGACAAGTGTAAGCATGACTTGATTGCCCTGTTGAATCATTTGGGAGAGTTTGGACATAATGTCTCACCTGTGAAATTACAATATTGCCAAAAGTCAGTGAAATATCTGGGACACCAGATTGAGAAGGGATTGAGGAGAATTTCCAGGGAGAGAATTACTATAATCCTGCAGAGAAATTCCCCGACTTCACAGAGAGATGTCAGAATGTTTCTGGGGATGGTAGGGTACTGTAGACAGTGGATTCCGAATTTTGCTGAAGTAGCCAAACCTTTACAGCAGCTGACACATAAGGGAATTACAGATCCTATTACCCTAGATGAGTACCAGATGAAAGCTTTCACAAATTGAGAGAGAGTTTGTGCAGAGCTCCAGCGTTGGGAATGCCTGATTACACAAAGCCTTTCACATTGTTTTGTCTGAACGTGATGGTTGTTGCAGGGGCCCCCAGGCAGAGCCCCGTCGCGCATTTCACTGCCTTAATTTCGGGCAGTGAAATGCTACTGCACCCGCTGCACATCAGCATTGCTGCCGGCTCAATTACGAGCCGGCGGCAATGTTGATGTGCCTTGTCCGCTGGCCCAGTGGAAAAGTCAAAATATGGAGCCAGCCATACCACCAGCATTGGCGGTATTCTGGCTCCCACAACCTCGGCGGTCTGCAAGGCAGACCGCCGAGGTTGTAATGACCCCCAATATTTGATGGGAGTCAGACTGACAAGGTATGAGACAAGCATATTGGGTGCTCCAAATGTAACATTGAAAAGATGTACAGTGCTGAATCTAGCAACATTACTTCCAAGTGATACTTTCGAAATTGAAAAGGAGGAAGATATTGAACATGATTGTCTTGAAGTAACTGAACTGTCTACAAAACCGAGGCCTGATATTAGAGACACGCGTTTAGAGGAAAATGACCAAATTATTTGTTGATGGTTCGTGTCTCAGAGATGGAACAGGCACACTGAGAGCAGGATATGCTGTGTGCACAATTACAGGCACATTAGAAGATTCAAGGCTTCCGGGTGTGTATTCTGCAAAAGTGGCAGAACTAGTAGCTCTTACTAGGGCTAGCTATGTCTCTGCAAAGTTAAGAGTCACAATCTACACTGATAGTCAATATGGATTTGGAATTGTTCATGATTTTGGCCAATTGTGGTCGCAGCAAGGTTTTATGACCTCCACTGGCGACTCAATAAAAAAGTTGTTGCACGCATTTCAGTTACCTGAAGAAATTGCTGTGGTGAAATGCAGTGCACACCAAAAGACACAGGATTACATTTCCCTGGGAAATGGATATGCGGATCAAGTTGCAAGGTTTTGAGCATTGAACTGCATATCCTTTAAGTACAAGTGGGAACTAATGCCTGAAGAAGAAACAAATTGTGCAAGTTTTGCCTTGAAAATGATTGACACTTTAGAAGAATTGAAAATGTTGCAGGAAAATGTAGACAAGGAAGAGAAAAGGCTTTGGTTGAAGTTTAAGTGTGTTCAAAGACCTGATGAGATTTGGGTTTCTGAGGAGGGCCAGATGGTACTGCCAAACAGTTTATTGACTCAGATGGCCAGGTACTATCACAGTCAAGCACATATTGGAAGAGATGCCATGGTTAGATTATTCAAAGTTGACTGGTTTAATCCAAAACTCAGACAAGCAGCAGAGGTAGTATGTCATAGGTGCGTAATCTGTCAGCAACTAAATGTGGGAAAAGGGACAGTGGTGAATTTGAGCCACATTGGAAAAGCAGGAGGACCATTCAGCCGAATGCAGTTGGATTTCATTGAAATGCCTGCGTGTGGTGGGCTGAAGTATGTGTTGGTGATTGTGAGTGTTCAGCCATTGGATTGAAGCGTACCCCACAAGTAGGAATGATAGTCTCACAGTTGCAAAGCTGTTGCTTAGAGAGTTAATACTACATTTCAGATTCCCGATCTCTTTAGAATCAGATAGGGGAATACACTTCAATAGCAAAGTGATCAAACTCTTATGTGCACCATTAAACACTGAGCAGAAACTACTTTGCAGCTATCGTCCAGAAGCATCAGGACTTGTAGAGCAAATGGATGGTACGTTGAAATCAAGAATTGCCAAAATGTGTGCCGAAACAAATCTGAAATGGCTAGACGCATTACCTTTAGTGTTGATGTCAATGAGAAATATACCTGACAGAAAGACAGCACTGTCACCCCATGAGATTCTCATGGGCAGAGCAGTGAGAGTGCCTGCAATTCCAACAAATGCTCTTGTCAATATTACAGATGATATGGTGTTGGAGTACTGCAAAGGTCTGGCTGATGTGGTTCGATCTTTCTCTCAGCAGGTGCAGTCCATTACACTGCCACCCATCCATGACCCAGGTCACAATCTAAGAACTGGAGATTGGGTCGTCATCAAAAAGCATGTTCGAAAGACTTGCCTAGAGCCGCGTTGGAAGGGCCCATACCAGGTGGTGCTGACAACCACAACAGCTGTGAAGTGTGCTGGACTCCCTAACTCGATACATGAGAGCCATACCAAGAGAGTGGTGAGTCCGCAAGATCATGAAGAAGTGTTGTTGAGAGCACCAACAGCAGCAAAACTTCCTGAGCCAGAGCAAGTTGAGCCTGAAGTTGACCCAGAGCTGGTGGATGATGGGTCAATTACACCAGTAAGAGACAAAGGTGCAGGAGTACAATAAGCGGAGCAAGAGCCTAACCCAACGGAAGCGACTGGAGAACCAAGCACAGGAGGGGTTCTCCCAGAAGTAGACGGTGCTGAAGCACAAGCAGATCAAGTGCCAGACCAAGGGGGGGAAAGAGTTGAAACGGATCAAAGCCAAAGTGATCCGACTCCTCCTGAACCTGTTGCAGGTCCATCAAGAGAAAACACCATAGATAGAGGGACAGAGAAGAGTCCAATCTTAAAGAGATTACTGACAGAAGGAACAAGGAAAGGAGACAATTGGCCTAATCTCAAATAGGCAAGAAGAATTGGTTGGTTAGAAATGAACCAATAGAGGAAGAAATAGACACTACGAGAAAAGACGAATTGAGTGAAGGAGAACTAGCAGAAGAACAAAGGTTGAAAAGAAAGAGAGTAGCAAGTCAAAGATACGCAGGTACTGAGTGGGCATATACAGCAACAAGTGAATGGCAAGATGAGTTAATGTCCTTTTGTTTTGACAGAGAAGTTCCAAATCAGAACTTTGATGCAACCTGAAGGGAATCAATAGACTGAGTTGTTGAGTTGATCTGAAGGAAAATTTAAAAAAGAGATTGTTGAAAGGAACCTGGAAAAGACACTGATATGACATTTGAAATTGATGTGACAAGCTGCTAACCAATTTTGACAAAGGGAGAAAGGATTCCTGCGTATGAAATTGAATTGTGAGAAAGAAGCATATTTTTGATTTTTCAATTTTGACTTTTTCCTGTTGCACATTATCTAAGAGTTATTTCTGCTTTCTGATTCTTTACAGATCATGGCTGAATTAAATAGTAGCATTAGAAATATTAAACATTGTAGATATTTGACTGTTGGAGTGTCAATTATGTGTGGAATAATGTTCATAATAATGATTGTGGGTATGTCTATTCATGAGATGAAAGAAGTTGCTATTGCTCCTGTTCATGAGACTACTACACTAAGGCCCTCATTACAAAATTGGTGGTAAAAGCTGCTTACCGCGGTGCAGAAGACTGCCAACACACAGCCGCAGCAGCGGAATTCCGCCACGGTCATTATAACCCACTGCTCAGAATCCGCCAAAATTCAGACACCCACAGAAGTCCGCCACACCAAAGGTCAGTGATAAACTGTCGAAAACAAAACCTCAACCGTCACGCCAACAGAAATACGCCCACACTATCACGAAACACGAATCCACGTGACGGTCTTTCAACTGCGGTATTCCATTCCCACCACTCCCACACACCCATTACAATATAAAACTCCCACCCACATCACCCACAAACCCCTACGACAAAATTACTGAACGAAGGCCAGAGAGAGACACTACAAACAACTACCAAGCATCCACAGGCACATAATACCATCACCCACATAACTTCCATACACCTCACACAACACACCACTAAATATCACCCCACTTATCACTACACACACCACCCCACACATCACCCACACCACCCCATGGCACGGCAAAGACACCCCAGGTTCTCTGAGGAGGAGCTCAGGGTCATGGTGGAGGAAATCGTCCTGGTAGAGCCACAGCTATTCGGATCACAGGTGCATCACACCTCCATTGCTAGGAAGATGGAGCTATGGCAAAGAATAGAGGACAGGGTCAACGCAGTGGGACAGCACCCAAGAAATAGGGATGACATCAAGAAGAGGTGGAACGACCTACGATGGAAAGGTGCGTTCCGTGGTTTCAAGACACCACCTTGGGGTTCAGCGGACTGACGGCGGACCCCCACCTCCTCCCCCACAACTAACAACATGGGAGGAACAGGTCTTGGCGATTCTGCATCCTGAGGACCTCGCAGGAGTAGATGGAGGAATGGACTCTGGTAAGTCAAATCTCAACTATTACATCCCCCACCCTACTTGCATGTTATCACATACCCCCACCCTCACCCTCACCCCCATCACTCCAACTCCTCACAAATGTCCCAATATCACAAACCACACATCCCAAACCCTAGCCCTGCATGCAACAACAAAGCATGGACACCCATCAGCAAAGCATGGCCACTGCACATACCCATACACCCCCCTAAACCACCATAACACAAGGACCCACAAGGCACTGAGGTACACGGTCACCCACCCATTGCAAACCATGCCACACACAGATGTAATAAACATCCTTTTATACCCCTGCAGGACCCCTGCCCAACGTCACCGGACAGGAGGGTCCACACGTGTCCACACCACGAACAGAAAAGGCCCCCAGTGATGACAGCAGCTCTGTCCAACTGGATCTAGATGACCAGCCCGGCCCAACGGGGACCTCTGGACAGTCGGTTCCCCTCACACAGTCACAGGCCACCACAGAGCTTCCCCCCTCTGGAAACACCAGCACAGCACAGCACCCACCCAGCGGGCCCACACCTCTGTCTCCAGGACACATTAATCAGCAGTGTGTCCACCACTACAGGGAACCCAGTCTAACCCACCACCCCAACAACAACAGGGACCTGGGGGCAGTGGCATTGGGCACACAGTCCAGGGGACCGAGGCCCAGGAACACAGGGGAACTGGGAGGGCTGCTGCGACAGGGGGAGGACAGGCCAAGGGAACCCACTCTCCACGAGGCCCTCTTCAACATCATGGAAGCCTACCACCATTCCCAGGAGACGATGGCAACGGTACTGGCCAAGTTTCAGCAGACCCAGCACCTGCAGGAGGAACAGTATTTGGGCTTCAGGGAGGAACTCAGATCCATCAATTCCACCCTGGGCACCATCGTAGGGGTGCTGAAGGAACTCCTCAACACCAGGAGGGACACTGTGGCACAACAAGGGGCCCCTGACACTAGCCTGGACGATGAACTGCCACCACCTCCACCGGCGCTAGTGAACAGGAGGCACTGCCACAGGACCACCACACCAGCACCCCACCCCCTGTAGAGGATGAACCACCCCACAAACGGTCCCTGAGATCCAGGACAAAGACAGAGAACGATGCCAAGACCCCCGCCAAGAAATGAGACCACACTGAATGTCATCCTTCTGTCCCACTTTGTCACCCTGTCCATCCTCAAACTGCCACAGCTCCACTTCCTATGCCCATTTGGGCAATGCACATGTGAGACTAAGACTGGACTCTGCCATGGACATTCCTCCACCATCACCCCTCACCATTTTACAACCCCCTCCAATATTGAGCACTTAAATAAACACCCTTGAAGCACAAAACAATCTGGAGTCAGTCTGTGATTTCGAAATAGTGTATTAGCAATTACTGTGTCAAAATGCTCTATAAAATGTAATGTCAACATACCTATGTCACACAGCTCTAGTCCATGAGGAAACAAAGCAGATGTCACACAGTGGGACCACATCTGTGAAATCGTAAGGGAAAATAACAACTCAGTGACCATCCACTGGGTGAAAACGACAGACAGTTGCGAGGTAGTAGTGTTAAAGTACATGTAGTAAGCAGGTTTGTCTTCTTACCTGTGTCTCACTGGAAATATTGCAGGATCACCGAGTTCCTGTTGTCGATGTCCTCTTCTTCTGCTTCCTCGTCTTCACTGTCCACAGGGTCCACAGCTGCCACAACACCGCCACCTTGACCATCCTCCTGCAGAAAAGGCACCTGTCGTCGCAAAGCTAAGTTGTGAAGCATACAGCAGGCCACGATGATCTGACACACCTTCTTTGGTGAGTAGAATAGGGAGCCACCTGTCATATGGAGGCACCTGAACCTGGGCTTCAGGAGGCCGAAGGTCCGCTCTATAATCCGCCGAGTTTGCCCATGGGCCTCATTGTAGCGTTCCTCTGCCCTTGTCCTGGGATTCCTCACTGGGGTCAGTAGCCATGACAGGCTGGGGTAACCAGTGTCACCTGCAAATGGTGAGGGACAACTGTTAGACACACACTAACCTGTAGGGATATCCCCAGACAACCATTCCCACTGACTTGCTTCCAGGTGCTCACCTAATAGCCACACACGGTGCCTCTGGAGTTGCCCCATCATATAAGGGATGCTGCTATTCCGCAGGATGTAAGGGTCATGCACTGAGCCAGGGAATTTGGCATTAACATAGGAGATGTACTGGTCTGCCAAACACACCATCTGCACATTCATGGAAGGATAACTCTTCCGGTTTCTGTACACCTGTTCAGTCCTGCGGGGGGGTACCAAAGCCACATGTGTCCCATCAATGGCACCTAAAATGTTGGGGATATGTTCCAGGGCATAGAAGTCACCTTTCACTGTAGGCAAATCCTCCACCTGAGTGAAAACGATGTAGCTCTGCATGTATTTCAGCAGGGCAGACAACACTCTGGACAACACGTTGGAAAACATAGGCTGGGACATCCCTGATGCTATGGCCACTGTTGTTTGAAATGACACACTGGCAAGGAAATGGAGTACTGACAGCACCTGCACTTGAGGGGGATTCCTGTGGGACGGTGGATAGCTGACATCAGGTCTGGCTCCAGCTGGGCACACAGTTCCAGGATTGTGGCACGATCAAGCCTGTAGATGATAATCACTTGTCTTTCCTCCATTGTCGACAGGTCCACCAGCGGTCTGTACACCGGAGGATGCCACCATCATCTCACATGTCCCAGCGGACGGTGCCTATGAAGGACAACAGCGAGCACAGAGTCTATCAACTCAGAGGTACGTACCCACAGCTTACACAGAACACAAATCATAATCCGAAATTTGGCCTGTATGAGTGTTGAGGCAAGGCCTAGGTGTGTGTGACGCAGTTAAAAATTATGCCATGTGGGCCCCAGAAATGGCGGCTGCCTGACCTGCAAAGTGGGACAATGGAATGTGAGGTAACTGCGTTGTACACCGTCGCGGTAGGCGGTCGAAGACCGCGGCACGCCACAATTCTGCCTTGGGTCCCAGGAGCCAATGACGATGTACGCCGGCGGTGACGGTACTCAACGCCGCGGACGTGACCGCCATTTTCTATCTGTTCAATCACTCGATACCTGATCTTCGACAGGAGAGGACCTACACTGCAAGTGCTGCTGTGACCTCGGTCTGGAAGAGACAATGGCTTGTGTGTCTGGGGAAAGGGCCCCTGCCTTCACATCGGAGGAGTTGGAGAAACTCGTGGATGGGGTCCTTCCCAGTACACGCTACTCTACGGTCCTCCAGACAAACATGTAAGTACACTGTTACCCTGCTGTAAGGGCAATGTCTGTGTGGAGTGGGGTGGATGAAAGATGCGGGGGAGATTGAGGCGTGCATGAAACGACGGTGAGTGCATGTGCCACATGGCAAGGTTAGGGATGGGGGCCAATGGCTGTGATGGTGCAGTTGGTAATAACTTTTCTTTTCCCCCTGTACAAGTCATGTAGGTCAGCGCCCATCAGAAAAAGGATATTTGGCGTGCCATAGCCAAGGATGTCCGGACCCTGGGGGTCAACCGCAGACGGAGCACCCACTGCCGTAAGAGATGGGAGGACATTCGCCGCTGGAGCAAGAAGACGGTGGAGGCTCAGCTGGGGATGGCCTCCCAACGTGGGAGGGGTTCCCGTCGCACTATGACCCCCCTGATGTTCAGGATCCTGGTGGTGGCGTACCCAGAGTTGGATGGGCGCTTGAGGGTATCACAGCAGCCACAAGGGGGTGAGTACACTCTCATTCTGCAGATTTTGCGCGCAGTGGAGGTGTCAGGGTGGGGGAGGTGGGCTGTGGGTTTCCCTAGGCCAGGGCGAGTGTGCTAGTTAGATCCCCTTGTTCTGACAGACCCTGTGGCACCCCACCCCACCTGTGTACAGTGCCAAGTACACCTAGTCAGGCTCCTGTGTCATCCATGTGTGCAGATGTCGGCCATAGCCTTGCAGGCCATGTCCGAGGGATTGAACAGTGGAGCAAAGTGCGCGGCGTAGTGCAGGGGGCTTCTGTGTCTGTCGTGTCCGCCAACGGTAGCGGTAATGCATGCACTCAACATATCTTTCTTCTGTCGTCCCCCCCCTTTTTGTGGTCTCCCTGTTCTTGGGTGCATTAGCATCATCAGGCGAAGGAGCAGTGGCACCGGAGCAGGAGGGAGCTGCATCCCAGATGGCCCTGGAGGGCGACACTACGGACTCGGAGTTCACCAGTGGGACAGAGGGCGAGGGGAGCTCACCGGTGGGGACAGGAGCTGAGACCAGTGATACGGACTCGTCCTCTGATGGGAGCTCCCTTGTGGTGGCGGCAACATCTGTGCCCCCTGCATCTACAGGTACAGCCACCACCCCCCCTAACAGGACCGCCCTCCCAGCAGCCCCTCAGTCTTTGCCCCGTGCCAGCTCACCCAGGAGGTTGGGCATCACCTTCGCCCCAGGAACCTCAGCTCCTGCCCCATTCAACCCTGCTCCCCTCAGTGAGGAGGCCATTGACCTACTCAGGTCCCTCACTGTTAGGCAGCCTACCATTTTGAATGCCATCCAGGGTGCAGAAAGGCAGTTGCAACAAACAAATCCTTCCTGGAGGGCATTCATTCTGGTCAGGCAGAGCTTTTTAGACTCTGGCCTCAGCACAGATGGCAGCCATTGTCCCTGTCTCTAGCCTCCCCCTCCAACTTCCTCCACCCAGACCAAATCCCCTTTACCTCAGCCTATCCCAAGCACACCTTCAGACCAGCATGTACACACGTCAACACACAAGGGAAGCTCTGGCAAAAATAAGCACCACACATCTCACAGGCACTCACTCAAACATCACACACATGCAGACACACCAACATCCACTGCCTCCACTGTGGTCCCCCTCCTCCTCGTCTCCCTCCTCCCTCCCAGTCTCATCTACACTCACACCAGCATGCACTACATCTACAGCCACTACTTCCATCACCAGCACACACACCACCACACCCCGCTCACGTGCAGTCACCACCCCCACTGCCATTCACACGTCCCCTGTGTCCTCTCCCAGTGTGTCTGTGATTCCACCTCCCTAGATACACAAACGCAGGCACACACCCACCCAACTGCCATCCACCTCACGACAGCCTACAGCACATGTACCTTCACCCAAAGTCACCAAACAAACACCTCCTATAGCCACAACCTCTTCCTCCACTCCCAAACCCCCTCCAGCTACCTGTCCAGTGTTCCCAAGAAACTTTTCCTGTCCAACCTTGACCTCTTTCCCTCACCTCCCCCACCCCGTCAGTCTCCTAGGGCCCGACTCTCCAGGTCACAACCTAGCACCTCAGCCACAACATCTCCGGGACCAGTGGTGCCTGTAGTCACCTGAATCTGGAGTGCACCGGCCACCAGGGCAGCCAGTGTGGCACAGAGCCACAGCAGGACAGTCCCCCACCTGTGAAGCATCAAAAGTTGGCCAGTGCCCGGCGGGAGAGGGGGATGACTCCAGCCACCAAAGCCGCTCCCAGGGGTACAGGTGGGAGTCAGCTGCGACACCTTCCAAGGTGGGGAAGGGCCACAAGAAAGTCAGCAAGTCTGAGAAGAGCAGCACGGCGGAGAAGACCGCCATCATCCCCGCAGCCTAGGAGGTCACCACCATCATCCCGCGGCCCAGGAGGCCACCACCATCATCCCCGCTGCCCAGGAGGCCACGGCCATCATCACGCTGCCATGGAGGCCACCGCCAGCACCAGCCCTGCTACCCAGGAGGCCACCGCCATCATCCCCGCTGCCCTGGAGGCCACCGCCAGCACCAGCCCTGATGACCAGGAGGCCACCGCCAGCACCAGCCCAGCTGCCCAGGAGGTCACCGCCATCATCCCCGCCGCCCAGGAGGCCACCCCCAGCACCAGCCCTGCTGCCCAGGAGGCCACTGCTAGCACCAGCCCAGCTGCCCAGGAGGCTACCGCCAGCACCAGCCCAGCTGCCCAGGAGGCCACTGCCATCATCCCCGCTGCCCAGGAGGCCACCTCCAGCACCAGCACCGCTGCCAAGGACACCGCCGCAACAAGCACTGCTGAACAGGGCACCGCCGCCACAAGCACCGCTGAACAGGGCACCGCAACCACAAGCACCGCTGAACAGGACACCGCCGCAACAAGCACCGCTGCCAAAGACACAGTCGCAACAAGCACCGCTGGCCCATGAGCGCCAAGGGCACTGACACTACTGAGTCTGTCACAAGCAGGATAAAGCACTCTGGGCACAAGGCCCCCTCCAGAACCAGTGGAGAGATACATCCACTACCTCTGTCCTTGGCAGGATGAAGCACTCTGGGCACAAGGCCCCCTCCAGAACCAGTGGAGAGTTACATCCACTACCTCTGTCCTTGGCAGGATGAAGCACTCTGGGCACAAGGCTCCCTCCAGAACCAGTGGAGAAAGGCATCCATCTTAGAGACCGTGGCTTTGCACTCCCCAGGATGAAGCAGTGGGCAACCCATCCACTGTAGAGACTTGAGAGACTGTGGCTTTGCACTCCCCAGGATAAAGCAGTGGGCAACCCACCCACTGTAGAGACTTGTGAGACAGTGGCTTTGCACTCCCCAGGATAATGCAGTGGGCAACCCACCCACTTGAGAGACTGTGGCTTTGCACTCCCCAGGATGGAACAGTGGGCAACCCACCCACTGTAGAGACTTGAGAGACTGTGGCTTTGTACTCCCCAGGATGGAACAGTGGGCAACCCACCCACTTGAGAGACTTGAGAGACTGTGGCTTTGCACTCCCCAGGATGGAACAGTGGGCAACCCACCCACTGTAGAGACTTGAGAGACTGTGGCTTTGCACTCCCCAGGATGGAACAGTGGGCAACCCACCCACTGTAGAGACTTGAAGACTGTGGCTTTGCACTTGCCAGGATGGAACAGTGGGAAACCCACCCACTGTAGAGACTTGAGAGACTGTGGCTTTGCACTCCCCAGGATGGAACAGTGGGAAACCCACCCACTGTAGAGACTTGAGAGACTGTGGCTTTGCACTCCCCAGGATTGAACAGTGGGCATGTGGCCCCCTCGTGGATTTGGCATCGTGCACTCAACCAGCTGAGGTTCCCCGCCCATTTCCCTTCCCCCTGAGGATTGAGTGTGGGCCTCGCCCATGCCGTGTGGTCCCAGTGTTCCAGGGACTTCAATGGAGCACTACCTGGACTACTATTCTTGGTGTATATATTTGTTTATAGTGTATATATATTTTTGCGTCCTGGATTTTAATAGATTACAATGGTTACACTCATTTGCTTCTGTCTTTGCATTCTTCCTGGGGGTTTGGGGGTGTAACTGTGATGTATCATGCTGTATTAGTGTGTGTGTTGTAGTGGGTAATGGTGGGGGTGAGGGTGTTGCGTGTGTGTGTCCCTGTTTTTTCCCTCCCCTGTGTCGTAGGTGCAGCACTCACCGCTGTCTTCGCCGCTGGCCTTCGTGCTCCTGGTAGAGGAGCAAGAAGATGGGGGCTGGCAGGATCTGGAGCTCGGGTTCCATGGCGTCCGGATTGTGTAGAGGTTAGCGTTTTCCCTTCGAAGTCCTGTTTCCGCCGTGTTTTTGTCCATGGTGAATCCACCCCGGAAAAGGTGGCGGATTGGTAGGTTGTGATACTGTGGGCGGTACATTGTCCTTCGCCTCTCTGTTGGCGGTGACCGCCAAGCTGTTTGTTTGTACCACCGTGGCAGTCGGAGTGTTAAAGTGACTGTCTTTGTTGGCGGTTTCCGCCACGGTCGTAATTGCAAATTTTTTACCGCTGGCCTGTTGGCAGTCTTACTGCCGCTTTAACACCGACCGCCAGGGTTGTAATGACCACCTAACTGCTTTAGAAAGGTTCAAGCTAGATGAAAAATATTTGCATGATTATACTAATGCACGAGGAGAGCTTTCTTCTAATGTTTTCTACCGGTTGTTGAGAGAGTATGTGGAGACGATGGATGCAAAGAATTGTGTTGTGTGTGCGCAAATTCCTTCCTCTGTGGACCATAGTCTGCCCATACCATACATCATAACTTGTAGTTTGCTATTAACCAGATTTTATAATCAAGAATATATTCAGTATTTTTACTCCAATCACGACCTAGTGTTTTCTTTTGTACCCATCATTAGATATTTGAGCACAATAGCTAAGGAGCATAATATAGTATCAGTTAGAGAATTCTTTGAGCCAACACTAACTTTTGGAACTGCTTATGCTCACCGTAATATTCTGACCTGTTTACTAACTCCGTTGGAAAAGAGCTTTACAGAGCATACTGACAATAGAAGAAAGCCATTAAAAGAGAAATTAGAAAAAGGGCTGTAGAAAAGGACCTATAAAAATTACTATGCTTACACTGCTATTAAAACACAAGGGAGATTAGCTTTAGATGCATTACACGTGGGGAAGCTTTGTAAATATAGGCCAAAATCATGCACAACACTTTATTTGTGGGAACGAGTGAATGCAGGCATGTGTTTTTGTTTCAGAGTAAATGGACTTTTATGCTGAATGGTGCGGACCCTGGGATTCCTGGGATTTGCTACATTTGTGGTACTACATATGCTTATTACCGTCTTCCTAGAGGATGGTATGGGACATGCTATTTTGGGATAGTTGTCCCCAAGATTTATCAGATAGATGATTTTAAGAAAATACCATAAGTGACTGAATTGCATCATGTGCGACACAGGAGGGAAACCGCCTCTGCAATTGTCGGGGATATTTTTGGGGCAATAATTCCTTCTGTAGGAGTTCTTTTGAATGCAAACAAGATATGAAAATTGTCTACTATTGTGGATAATATGCTGACAAACTTTACAGGGGCAATACTCCTGTTAAATACTGAATTGGCTGCAGATGGAGCTATGATGTTTCAAAATAGGCTTGCTTTAGACATAATTTTAGCGAAAGACGGCGGAGTCTGTAAAATGATTAATGCTAGGCATTGTTGTTCATTCGTACCTGAAAATGATAAAGAGATAAGAGACTTACTTACTAATTTAACTAATTCAATCAAGGATTTGAAAGAATTGAAGGAACCATGGTTTGGGAAAAGGTTGGAAATTAATTTGCCTCTGTGGGAAATTGTTTTAGCCAAATTTGGAATGGGGTAGTATGGAAGGTTGTCCAGGGAATATTAATTGTGATTGTGATGAGAAGATCTATATAAAATGTATTAATATATCATAGCTGGATTCTTAACCTATGTTTTATGTTAATTCATATTCTTAAATTAGCCGAACTAAAGGCCTGGTTTCGCTGGGCCCTGTCTGCTCATAACGCAGAGACTTCGAAAAGCCTTGCGAGGACTGATAACTGGAAGAAAGGACCTTGAAATGTTCAGAGTTCAGATGGCTCTGCTGGAACATTCTGCAATGTACCAGCGGACTGGAGAAGATGAAGACAATTTGATACAATAATGTGTACTGTAGGCTAAATGTACTTTCCCAGGACTTGAACAATAGAGGCACTGACTAAAGACTATGGTGGTCATTACAACCCTGGCGGTCGGTGTTAAAGCGGCGGTAAAACCGCCAACAGGCCGGCTGTAAATAATTTGGAATTATGACCGTGGCGGAAACCGCCAACAAAGACAGCCACTTTAACACTCCGACCGCCAAGGCGGTACAGACAAACAGCGCGGCGGTCACCGCCAACAGACAGGCGGAGGACAATGTACCGCCCACAGTATTACAACAGGCCAATCCGCCACCTTTTCCGGGGCGGATTCACCGCGGCTAAAAACACGGCGGAAACAGCCATTTCAAAGGGAAAACGCTCACCTCTACACACCCCACGAGGAACGACTACACCATGGAGCCGGAACTCCATATTCTCCCTGCGATAGTCTTCCTGCTCCTATACGAGGATCAACAACGCCGGCGGCGAAGACCATGGTGAGTACTGCACCTACGACATAGGGGAGGAGGAGGGAAAAACACAGGGACACACACAACCAACATCACAACCCCCACCCCGACCTTCACCCACTACAACACACACAACAATGCATATCCAAACATTACAGTAACAACCCCCAACCCCCCCGGAAGAATGCAAAGACAAAAGGAAATGAGTTGAACCATTGTAATATATCAAAATACAGTAACAAAATATATACACATATATATATATATATATATATATATATATATATACATTAAACAAAATATACACCATGATTAGTATGCAGGTAATGCACCATTCATTGTCGGTGGACCACTGGGCCCAAAATTCATGGGCGAGGCCCACACTAGATACCTGATCAAAACGGAGAGAACACTGCAGGGACATCAGATAGAAATACAACAAGCACCTCAGGGGGAAGGGAAAGGGGGGCACCTCAGCCGGATGAGTGCACCACGCCAGATCCACGAGGGGGCTCCATGCCCATTGATGTATCCTGGGGAGTGCAAAGCCACAGTTTCACAAGTCTCTACAGTGGGTGGTTTGTCCACTGTACCATCCTGGGGAGTGCAAAGCCATAGTCTCTCAAGTCTCTACAGTGGGTGGGTTGCCCACTGTACCATCCTGGGGAGTGCAAAGCACAGTCTCACAAGTCTCTACAGTGGGTGGGTTGCCCACTGCTGCATCCTGGGGAGTGCAAAGCCACAGTCTCTCAAGTCTCTACAGTGGGTGGGTTGCCCACTGTACCATCCTGGGGAGTGCAAAGCCACAGTCTCTCAAGAGGATAACAGTCTCCACTGGTTCTGGAGGGGGACTGGTGCCCACAGTGCTTCATCCTGTGCAGGACAGACGGAGTGGATGCATGTCTCCACTGGTTCTGGAGGGGGACTGGTGCCCAGAGTGCTTCATCCTGTGCAGGACAGACGGAGTGGATGCATGTCTTCACTGGTTCTGGAGGGGGACTGGTGCCCAGAGTGATTCTTTCTGTGCAGGATAGACGGAGTGGATGCATGTCTTCACTGGTTCTGGAGGGGGACTGGTGCCCAGAGTGCTTCATCCTGTGCAGCACAGACGGAGTGGATGCATATCTCCACTGGTTCTGGAGGAGGACTGGTGCCCAGAGTGCAGCACTCACCCCATGACAGTCCCAGTTGCGTCACTGCCCCTGCCGCTAATGGGCTAGCGGTGCTCGCCTTGGTGGTCTTTGCCCTGTTCGGCGGTCCTTGCCCTGTACAGCGGTGCTTGCCATGGCGGTCCTTGCCCTGTACAGAGGTGCTTGCCATGGTGGTCTTTGCCCTGTTCAGCGGTGCATTCAATGGCGGTCTTTGCCCTGTTCAGCGGTGCTTGAGTTGGCAGTTTCTGACCTGTTCAGCAGTTGCTTGCCCTGTTCAGCGGTGCATTCCATGGCGGTCTTTGCCCTGTTCAGCGGTGCTTGAGTTGGCAGTTTCTGACCTGTTCAGCGGTTGCTTGCCCTGTTCAGCGGTGCATTCCATGGCGGTCTTTGCCCTGTTCAGCAGTGCTTGAGTTGGCAGTTTCTGACCTGTTCAGCGGTGCTTGCCCTGTTCAGCGGTGCATTCCATGGCGGTCTTTGCCCTGTTCAGCGGTGCTTGAGTTGGCAGTTTCTGACCTGTTCAGCGGTGCTTGCCCTGTTCAGCGGTGCATTCCATGGCGGTCTTTGCCTTGTTCAGCGGTGCTTGAGTTGAAATCTGCCTCATAGTTTTTCCCAAACTCTACAGACCATTAGGTGCTACAAGTAAAAAAAGTTTTAATAAGTAGCAGAGGTGCAAAACAAAAACAGGTGACTGCATCTTTCCAGCTTTATTCTAAATATTACATAAGTGATAAATGTAGAAAGCGGTATTAACAGGTTAGTGTAGATTTACAATCCACAACCAATTTGGAAGATGGTTAGGCTACGTGGTATGATAAGTAGCAGGCTGATTCCAATTTCCAGTGCAGGTTTCTGCACCAGTTAATATACCCACCCTCACATTTGCAGATACCAGCTCTCTTTAGTGTGTTTTGGGAGCAATTAGGCAAGGGTGTTCCTAAGCTTGGCCTCTATGTTGCAGGGCACTGTCAAGTGACACATTTGCCCGCATTTGGCAGTGTCAGGGATTTGTTTGTCAGATTGTTCCATGGTGATAAGGCCGATATTCCCAGGTTATGGACTTTCGCTTATCAATTCAGTGCATTCTGTGAGAAGCATTCTTCGTTGGCCTTCATTGAAGTCCAATGAACACCTGACAATGATTTGTGAAAAGTGTGATAACATGGATTCTGGTTGATCGAACATCTCTACTTTAGGAGCAAGGTATGGTAAAGACCGCACATCTATGATTTGCTGGAGCCAGCCTTTTCACAGTAAGTTGTATGCTTCGCATGCCCAACATTCCCTGACGTACAAACATTATTGAGGTGCATTATTCTATTGCAAAGCAACACTGTTTTTTCTGGTCATGCAGCTTTTGTGATAAGTGATTAGAACCCCACCACTTTTCACCAGTAAAAAATTAACTATCTTTACAATAGCTGGTCATGTTATTTCAGCTGCACAAAAGGACAATTTCTATATAGAAATTGCTATTCATAAAGTGCTCTTCCTTACCATACCACATATAGCCGTATGCTTGTCAAATTTGGTCCATAATCTTCTCCATATGTTGTACTAAGTGGATTTTGATCTTTTACTACATTTATACTTAAAGTAGCAGTTGCATTTTTCACAACCCATATCACTTTATTTAAGACAGTGACAACTGTGTCCAGCCCTCCGACTCTGAAAATTGTTCCATCACCATTGTTGTTGTTCTAATCCTGAAATAAAGCATGTAATGAGAACTGATTCAACATGATTGCACTGTTACTCAGCGTTTATCATGACCCTTGAGCTTCTATGTGTTTTCATGTTCAGAAGGCATACTTCCACAGCAGCTTATAGAGACCATATGTGACTAAAGACTCCAGTGGGCCTGAGGCTCCATCAGGAGGTTATACATCAGTAACACCAAGTCCTTAAGCAGGCAGAGAGTCAGACAAGATTCAGGACAACTGTAGATGTAGTTCCTCTGATGTTACTGAATGTGCCTAGGTCCAGCATAGCATTTGAAGGAGGAGATACGATTATGTTTTTGAAGGATATCCTTGAACTAATCTATTTCTCCCACTGATGTGAATACACTTTTTTATTCAAAAGTGAAGTATTTTAATAACTATAAACCTTCTAGTCTAGTAAACCTCACAGACAATAATCAGTTCCAATGCACAGTGAAAAATGTTTTGCATCCAGAGCAAGATCTCTCCTACAAGAGTGTTCACACACTTGAAAACTTTATGGAAATGTTGGCAGGAAACAATCAAAAGTATTAGAACCAAACAGGTCTTTCAGCAATCAGAGATGATGGCTGGGCCGATGGTTAGCTCCAAATTTGATGAATGGTAATTTGTCAGGGTGTCAGAGGTGATATCCTCCCTGATCTTGATGGACAAAGTTCTCTCTGTCAAATTCTAAATCAAGGTCTATGGTTTTTTTTAGTTGCAGCTGAGTATTGGCAGTTAGAGATTGCGGTCATATGTACTAAGATAGGATTTGCAAAAAGTGTTTGCAATGTATGTACAAACCTTTTACAAATCATATGATAGT
This sequence comes from Pleurodeles waltl, assembly GCF_031143425.1. Lineage (NCBI taxonomy): Eukaryota > Metazoa > Chordata > Amphibia > Caudata > Salamandridae > Pleurodeles > Pleurodeles waltl. The sequence goes on from NC_090439.1 coordinate 73,358,604, forward strand.
ATGCTTATTGACCTATGTACTAATAGATTGGGTCACAAAATACCAAAAAGTTGTGTCACAATTCGACTTAACCCTGAATAATTATGAGGTAAGATGCATATTGAGACCCACTATTATTCGCTGCCATCAAAGGCATGGTGGCCTGCTGAATACAGCAGACCAACATGTCTGTGATTGCTTTCAAATAAAGCAATACTTTTGGAATGCAGCCCATTTTCCATGAAGGAAAATGGAATACATTTAAAAAAAAAAGAAGAGTGTCTCAAACTTTTTTTGGACTAAGCCATGGCCCCAAATACCACTACTTACTCCTAAAAGATACTTTGGTCAACATTCACAAAGCGAACCGGGTCCCTTGGCGACTCTTTCCAGCTTGTGAATGGGGTACCACTACCACTGTGTAATTTGTAAAATATGAATGTTTTGTGCCCTGATTTTAATCACAAAATACATCATACTATGATTCTCCGTATGGAAAGGATAGCCTAAACATGCCATACATAGAGAATTGCTCAATGGGCTTTGTACAGTGTAAAAGCTATTTTTCAGCCACAAAAGCTTTGATTTAGTGGATCAGGGCCTTTGCGAAATTTGTACATCTGGCCCTCCATATCGAAAAGTACAACTATCAATAACATGACTATTTTACTTTCCTGAAAAGTGGGCTAACTACATCTTTCACTTCAAGACTTAGGCCCTCATTATGACTTTGACTGTCCCACCACGAGACCGGCAAAGCTGTGGGCAAGACGTCACTGCCATGCGGTGACACTCCCCTGAGCGTATTACAATGAACCTGCCTGGCTGACTGGCTGGAACATTGCAATATGCGTTCCTGTTGTGATGACCAGCGGGAACAGTGCTAGGATATTGGCCTCAGCACCTTTAAGAATGCAGCAGTCAATATCTTAGTACTCCAGCACCCTCAGAATGCACACTGTCTGTAAAACAGATAGTGTGCATTCTGATGGTGCTGGACAGGGGGCCCTGCACTGCCCATGCCATGGCACCCTTTGGCCCCCAGCACTGGGTTTCAACAAGCTTTTTCATGGTGGGGTCCCCACCATGAAAAGGCTGGTGAAAAGTGGGGTTGTAATCAGCCAGGACGCACTGAGTTCATCGTCACCCTGACTGGTTACAACCCCGACTGCCGTCACTACATTGGGAACCATGTTCCTGGTGGGAAAGACAGTCTTTAGGCGGGTCCTAGGTACCCCAGCCTTGTAATGAGGCCATTAATATATGATGATGCAGTGCTGATTTTCGTGATAACAGGCATGATTCATCAAATGTTATGAAAATGTCAACAATCTGCCTTCCATACATTCATGTGCATAATTTAAATATATTGAAGATTTTTAATGACTCACAAAAGTCCACATGCGTACGGCTCAAAATCTAAGCAAATTGTGAGGTTCTGAGCATACTCCTTCTCTTCTCAGATTCCCCATCAGATTGCTGAAGGGAAATTGATTGCAATGAGCAAATGTAGCTGATTTGCACAATTGTACAAAATGCATATTTTCCTCTTATGTCCACAAGAACAAACAGTGTTTCCTTGTGAAGAACTCCCTTGAACTATCTCCCCTTGAAATATGAGGGTGCCTCTTTCTTTACCTCACTCTTGAAATGCATTTATAAAGGGTCTGGTCATTGAAACAGTAAATTAACAAATATGTTTAGTGTTGGAAACTATCTTCGAAATATTTGTGAGTACTTGCAAACATGCATGTTTGTGGGGTGTTCACTGAGTTAAATACACCAACCACAACATAATCAGGCCCTATGTCTTTCTAAAGTTTTGAAGCACAAAATAAAATAGCACCTATTAACCAGGCAGACTGTTCACATTCTGGTTAATTTTATGCATTATGCAAACACCTTGTAACTAGTGACGGGGGAAATTACTAAACAAATTTGGAAGCAGGGAAAGTTCCCCCTTTTTTCCATCTGCACAGTAGAATTAGGGTTGCTCTGTGGTCAAAAAGAAAACTAAGCCTAAAGCCCCAAACAGTGGATTTTAGGAACACTGTTGTTGGTGGGGCAATGTATCTTTATGATAACTGCAGTTAGGTCATTACAGACCCGGAACACTGCCAGTACTCTTGAAAGCAGCTTCCGTGGCAGGGAAGCCAGTGGGTGGTGAATGCCTGTAGGATGCATCTGGCACTCTATCAGGAAGGAGCCACAAATAGGCTTACCTTCTGAGGTTCATGCTTTGACACACTGTCAGTGCCGGGCATTGTATTTAACTTAATGCAATTACTACTGAGGTAGTTCTGTTGCCCCACTCTTCACAACGCTGAACATCACTAGTATTCCCTGCTCCTCATACTACTGCACTGCTACTTGAGCTGCAGAGCACTAGGTCAGCATTCTGCATTTTATTTAAATATAGGGAGGTGAAAACAGGCGGAAGTGTCTTAGAATTTGCATCTACTTATCACAAATTAAAATCACGATCTCTCTCCAATTCTTGCTATCCTCAGATGACTGTAGGTGTGAAGGATTCATTTACCTTCAAAGTTCATTAGGAGGGGCCTGCACATCAGCTATAGGTAGGAATTTCCCCCTCTCTGAGACTTCCCATGAAGACCATCAAGTCAGATGTGCCCATCTGGCAGCAACTAGTGTTTCCAACCTCTAAATTTGCCTTCTACATTACCTGAACTAGAAGAAGCTTGGTTTCAGCCTATGAAGGTCTGCTTGTCACATTTTCCATTTTGTATTTTTTATCTCTGTTTAGGTTCCTAGTTTCTGAAGTCTCTACCAACTAAACAGCACTCTACAAGCTGCAGATACCTCATAGATAGTCTCCTTCTTGCCAAATGTTATAACCTCTGCCAAAGCTTGCAAGGGCCTTATTGACAACCCACAGTTGTCAATGTGTAGGGAGGTGGGCCTAATTTGAGGTTTCCTGCCTTCTTTCTGCCCGTTTTGCTTCCTCTCAGCCCCTACTCAAGTATTGAATCACTCTCACTTCCTCAATTGAGGGTCCATTTGTACTGAGCTGCATCTCACCTTCCAGTGAGAAAACCTTACTGCCTACGCTAAACTTGGGAACTAGGTTACTACGGATCTTCCAGGTTGGAATTATTCTCCATTCACTGTTCATTCATACATCATTCCTGCAGACAGTCACCCATGAACTTCCTGGGAGCCTTTTAGAACAAAGTGCTTGAAGGGTCCTGGTGGGTCACTCAAAGACAAATGTTTCTGGAGTCCTTCTCTCATCAAGAGCTCGGATCAAGTCAGGAGAGTGTCCGATAGGCAGGCTAGACATTTTTATGCAGCGCAACAACGAACTTGTCTGTGCTGTGTTGAGAAAGGAGTAAAAACTGCACAAAGCCATCTCCAATAAGATTGGCTTCCTGCTGCTGTCATTCTCTGCACTAGCACTCTAATAAAACTGCCTCATGCGATGCACAGCCTTGAACCATGGTGAGATGAGTCTTAACTATTTAACATAGATTTTGTTATGGACATATTTACCCTTGCAGTACAAAGTTCAATGCTTAAACAAGCTTAAAAGGAACTCACATTGATAGCTTGTCATGCACTTCAACACACGTGCAATGACACAAAGCCAGGTCTGGCTATTCTAGTGGAATGAGCTTTCGGTCAAAACCTGCGGTTGCCTTAGTAATGCCCTAGTAATACCCATTGATGCACAGCAACACACAGATGTGCAAAACATTTCTTATGCTCAGAAAAGGGCACCTTTCTTGTGCAAAATACTTAAAAAGCAAATACCAGTGGGATCACTTTGCAGTGGTGGAAAACCTTAGTAAGTTTTGGCCTCCATGTTTGATGGGCCCTGAGTGGTGTTTGAAGTCATTGATGTCCTGGGCAGTTTTTTGAGGGAAATATCCTCTTAAGGGTTCTGACAAAGTCTTGGGTCTAGATTTGCTGTTATGAACACATGGTGTGCTGTGTAACAATTTGCAACACTTTGTTGCCCAAATGGCAGAAAATAGCACAACACCAGATTTAGAGCATGCTTTAGAGTTCCAAACGTGACTGATATCCCATCCTCTGCATTACGAGTGCCACAGGATATAAAGCACTTGTGAGCGGGGAAGCCATCATGCTGTTGCTAGATTACTTTTCATCCTTTGCCAGAATCAAATGCTCACTGAGGTCAGTGGATCTTTGGGCCCACTAAAGGGTGTATGTGAAAGGGGATACCGTAAGGATGACTCGCAGTCAGCGGTTTCTATGAATTTGTCTTTATTAAGTGATACTAATATTGCATAGTTTATAGTTTTGTTTGTTTCTTTGTTCTGCCTTCTGGGTTCACAGGGTGTTCATATTTTTCAGCTGCTTCCTTCCAGATGGGTTCTCAGGAGGCTCATGTGGAGAAGAAGCAGATAAAGACAACTGTGAATGGATTGGTAAGTTTCTTTCTGTTTTTTTTTGTTTTTCCTAAACTATTTTCTCTTTCCTCTGACCTCTTTCATTGTCTACTATTCTTTCCTTCGGATTCTGCTTCCCTTCTCTAGGTCTGTCTTTTCTTACTTTCATCTTGACTATCTTCTATTCTTTTATTTCCTTTTTTTTCTCTCTCTCTTTCTCTCTGGGTCTATCTTCTGATTGTCGTCTTGGCTATCTTCCAATCTTCTGAGATTGTGTTGTCTCTCTCTCTCTTTTTCCTCTCTCAGTCCCTGTCTCTGGGGAATCTCTCCTTTTCTAGACACTGTTGTTCACAGATTTAATAGTAATACACAAAAACAAATAAAAAAATAAACCCAAACTAAGAAAAAAAAAACTCAGACATTCTTCTGTCTTGTGTTTCCTTTTCGTTTGTTCAATTTGTTTAGGTAAAGTTCAGTGATGCCGCTTCTTTATCTACCCACACTTCTTTTACCGAAGAAGAAAAGAAAAATAATAATCAACAAAAAAAACAAAAATCCAATACCAATACTTCTCTACAGGCTTAACGTATGTAACCGGCCTGTTCCCCTCCCGCCTCTCACTCGTACTAGCCAAAAATGATTAGTCCTGTGTCCTCTGCAGGACCATACCTGCCAAGGCCACGCTCTCCCCAGAGTGTGGCTGGATCTCTGGTTTGGCCGCCTCCTGATCCTCCGGACTCGGGAGCGAGGAGGAGACCGCCGTCGTTGGGTGCCACTTGCTGGGCCAGGCGTCTGCTGTGCAGGTGTAGTCTTGGACGGTACGTCTGACTTCTCCGGATTTTCCTCCTCGTGCTGACCCTTGATGTGTTCCTCCTGGTGCTGCCGCTGCCGCCCGGGTTACGTCGAGGAAGGAGTTACACATCCCCTAGTCACCCGGATGTTGTCACGGATTGGCGGGTGTCAGTAACGCATCCGGGTCAGGCAGGCTGGATGCAATGGTGCCCGGGGTACTGCGGGATCAACACCGTCTCGATTGGCCCGTGACATTGTGGTAGAACCATTGCGCAATTTCAAATACAAACCAAATAGATTACACAGTATGGCCAATGTGGTCATACAAGGAAAAGTCCAGTCAGGCATCAGGTTAAGGGATTTATTACAAACTCAAGCTGAAAGTCATGTCAACAACTGTAAGAACAAGATTTTGAAAATAAACAATCACCAACAGTTTACCAAGGCGACAAAATAAAGGTAAGCAAAGTAACATAAGGATTACAAGACTCTCAAGATCATACAAAACATAAGCAACAAAATATGTGAGTTAGAAAGACAACCTTGCTCATTTCTAAATAGCATTAGTACAGTTCAAGTTACAGAGTTAAAGAGTTGAGCAATAAAGGGTGAGCATACTACTAAACAAATTAGGGAAATTCATGTGAGGGGATGAACACATGCAGCCAAAAGATAAAAAGCACAGAGAGGGCACAAATAATTTGAAAAAATTAAGCTGAGTCATCCAATGACTAATTAAGGTGGGCAAAACGGAAGTAAAAAGTGAGAGCATCAGCATATCAGAACCTCGGCCAAGGGCATAAAGGGAAATCTCTAAACTCTAGCAGGACATCTCAGAGGGCAAAGGTAGAGAGGAATATACCTCTTCAATGGGCTCGGCATACAAGGTTCTTCATCTGCTTCTGTTTGGCACTGCTTAAGACTGCATCTGGACTGTCTCAGGACTGACTCAGGTCTCTCTCAAATCCAAGGGCTCATCAGTATATCAAAAGGGCCACATTAATCTGATTCATCAAAGTGATCCATGTTATGTTGTAAGGGTTGCCATCCAATAGAAATCGATCACCCGGCTCCAAAAGTTACATTGCCATATTTTCCCACGTATGTCATGAGAACACCATCTTTCCGTCCAACCCGATGCAACGTTACAACAAATATTTAAACTTTTAGTCCATAGTCCAGGATGTTTCTGCTTCAAGAACTAATCAACACATTTCTCTGTGTCTTAAACAATGCATTATTCTATTACCAATTAGCTTCTCATGGGAAACAAATGTGAAAGTTAATTTTGAACTAAATGACACTGTGATTTCTGCACAGCCACAAAATTAAACTATGCCTTATTTAAGCTAACACGAGAATTAAAATACCATGTTTACATTCAAATAAAAATGTATATCATTATGCAAATTGGAGTTTTCTACATATATGCAGTTGATTACTGTTCTTGTTACATTAATCCAAAACGTATTATTTTTGCAGGCACATTTCAATAGGTGTGTTGCACTACTAAATTTTCACAACTTTTCATACCTGATTTCAAATAGAAATCATTAGAAAATCAATATATTCTTCATATATTCTGGTAATGCAGTCTAAATTACATGATTACATCACTTCAGTTCAGTTATTATTAAATAATACTCAGATACCAGCAAGCTTTTAAACATTGGGTTAAACGAGTATACTTTTCAAATTTTAAAATGACTATGGCCCTCATTATGACATTGAAGTAAAGCCCGCTTACCGCCGTGGTGACGGCCACCAACATACCCCGTGGTGGCGAATTTCCGTTCGCCATATTATGACACACACACACCAGTCTGACAGAATGCTGCCACATACACAAATCTGCCAGACCCAAAGGTCAGTGTTAAAGTAGCGATACCAACACCCATACCGTTACTCCAACAGAACAACGCCCACCACATTATGACCCAAGAATCACCACGGCAGACATTCAATGGCGATAAACCATTGGCGGTACATACCGCTGCGCTCAGAATTACAATTCCTCATTGAATAATATAGGGCTCTATGGAGTACAGCCGCCAATGGTGATCTGCGCTGGCTGTGACGTGCACACCACCGCGGACTGCTATTTTCTGATTCCTCACTTGTTTCCTGACCTTCAACAGGAGAACTCCTACACTGCATGTGCTGCTGTTACCTGTGTCCGGAACCTACCATGGTCCGTGTGACTGAGGAAAGGGCCCCTGCCTTCACTTTGGAGGAGTTGGAGCGATTGGTGGATGAGGTCCTACCCCAGTACGGACTGCTGAATGGGCCTTCAGACCAACAGGTGAGTACACCTTAGGCACAATGCATGTGTGAAGTATGAATGAAAATGTTTGTGCAAGCATCGTGTCATCGGGGGGGGTGTCTTGTGGTGGTGTACATGGTGCGTGCTGGCCGATGTGTGTGCCAGCGGTGATGGAAACAGGATTGGTGGGCCATATGCGTGAAAGGATGGATTGTATGTAATGGTGTCCTCCTGTCAGTATTACCTCTGCAGGTCAGCGCCCATCAAAAGAAGGGATTATGGCGTGCATTCGCTAAATACCTGCGGATCCTGGGGGTCTATGGCAGGCAGAGCACCCACTGTCGGAAACGGTGGGAGGACCTGAGACGCTGGGCACAGAAGACCGAGGAGGCCTAGCTGGGGATGGCCTCCCAACAGGAAGGGGTGCCCGTCAGAACCTGAGCCCCCTGATGGCCCGCATACTGCCAGTGGCCTACCCAGAGCTGGATGGGTGCTTGAGGGAATCACAGCAGCCACAAGGGGGTGAGTACAGTGGGAATTATTACAATAATTGGCAGGTGGCATGGGGTCTGGGTGGTGGGGGTGAGTTAGTGGGTGCCTCTAAAGCCAGGCCAGACATTGCAGCATGATTGAGCTCAAGGGTAATGGGTGTGTGGCAAATGCAGGTAAGCTAGCTTGTTAGCATTCCATGTCAGTCAGGGCTTTGTGGGTACCAGGAGGGGTGCAGTTGACGGTGTTTGGCCCTCATCTTGCTGTGGCATCTAGCCAAATCACTGACAGTGCATTGTATAGTTGTCAAGCCCGATCCCTGTGTGTGACAGTGCTGTGTATGCAAACTGTGGTGTTGTTGCAGTAATTGACCCAGTGTTTCCTTTTCCTCTCTCCCCCTATTTTCTTCGGTCATCCTGTCCATGTGTGCATTAGCATCATCTGGCGAGGAGCAGGGACACCAGCGACAGAGGGAGCTGCATCCCACAGGACTCAAGAGGCAGAGTCCACCAACGCTGAGTAAACCAGTGGGACAGAGGGTGAGGGGAATGCCACGGCAGAGACAGGAGCTGACAACACAGACTCAGATACCTCCCACGATGGAAGCTCCCTGGTGGTGGCGAACACCTCTGTGACCACCCCAGCTGCAGGTACAGGTGCCACCCCCTGTACCAGCACCGCCCTGTAGTAGCCCCTCAGCGAGTTGCCCGTGCCCGCTCACCCAGGTGGGTGGGCATCTCCTTCGCCCCAGGCACCTCAGGCCCTGCCCCAGTGAGAACCTGCTGCCTGAGTGAGGAGGCTATTGACCTCCTGAGATCCATCTCTGTAGGGCAGTCAACCATTGTGCATGCCATCCAGAGGCTGGTATCCCAGATGCAGCTATGCAATGCATTCCTGGAGGGCATTCACGGTGGATTGGTGGCCCAACAGAGATCGATTCAAGCTCTGGCCTCCTCTCTGATGGCAGCCATTGTCCCTGTTCCTACCGTCCCCCCTCCAACTACCACTTCCCAGTCCCAGTCTCCTCAACCCCAACCCATCCAATGCACACATACAGAAGAGCATGCACACAAGACAACACACAACAGTGGCACAGTCAAACACAGGCACCACACTTCATCCCACAAGCACTCACACAAACACCAGACAGCTGAAGACACAACCACATCCACTGCCTCCACTGTCTCCCCTCCTCCTCCTCCACCTCCCTCACAATCTCGTCCACACTCACACCTGCATGCACTGCATCAACATCCACCACCAGCATCACCACACCAAGCAGCACACACACCTCACTAGCAGACACCTCCACAACACACATGCACGTGTCCCATGTCCTCTACCACACTGTCTGTTCCCCCCTCCTAAAGGACACAAACCCAAGCACTCACACACCCATCAGTCATCCACCTCACATCGTCACACTGCCCATGCACCTGCACCCAAATCCAGCAAATATACATCTATTACAACCACTCCCTCAACCTCCACTCCCATCCCTCCTCCCTCACCCCGCCCCACTGTCCCTAAGAAGCTTTTCCTTGGCTAACTTGACCTCTTCCCTCCCCATCTGCCCTGTCCTGCTCGTAAGAGCAGGGTCCCAATGACCCAGCCCAGCACCTCAGCCAAACAGTCCACACAGACAGTGGTAGCACCACCCAGTCGTGGTGGCAAGTCAGTGAAGGGTCCCACTCCAACAGCCAGGAAGGTTAAGTATCCCACACCTCCCGCCATGAAGAGGAAGAAGCCTGCACCTCCTGCCATGAAGGGGAAGAAGCCCTCGACTCCTGCCCGGAAGGCTAAGGAACACATACAACCTGACATGAAGGGGAAGAAGCCCTCAACCCCTGCCAGGAAGGGTAATGATCCAACGCCTCCGGCCATGAAGGGGAACAAGCCCTCAACACCAGTGGAGGCTGTCAGGGTGACACCACCACCAGTGGTCACGGGGGCCCCCACCCACCAGCTGAGGAAGTGAATCCCTCACCTCCAGCAGAGGCTGCCAAGGAGGCACCGCCACCTGCCACCACAGTTCAGCCCTCATCCCCAGTAGAGGCTGCCTGGGAGACACCTTCACCTGCTGACACTGTGCAGCCCTCACCTCCAGATGACACAGTGCAGCCATCACCACCAGCAGAAGCCATGTAGGTCGCCCTCCAGGGATTGCTGTACAAGGGGCCCCTCCAGGAGCAGTGGGCATGTTCCCACCTGAGAGATCGTGACCTTGCACTCCCCAGGACAGAGAAATGGGCATGGAGCCCCTTCCACAACCAGTGGGAAAGTCACCCACTCCAGAGACTGTGGCCTTGCACTCCCCAGCACAGAGTAAGGGGCATGGACCCCCCCCAGAACCAGTGGGAAAGTCACCCACTCCAGAGACTGTGGCCTTGCACTCCCCAGGAGAGAGTAATGGGCATGGAACCCCCTCCAGAACCAGTGGGAAAGTCACCCACTCCAGACACTGTGGCCTTGCACTTCCCAGGACAGAGATGTGGGCATGGAGCCCCCTCCAGAACCAGTGGGCGTGTTCCCGTATTCTCCTGAGGAGCCCTCCCCACCCCCCATCACCCTGAGGTGCCTGCCCACTTGCAAACGGATGCCCCTGCAGAGTTCTATCCGGATGAAGTCAGGATTCGAGTTGGGCCTTGGACTGTGCCCTGTGGCCATGTGGGCCCTTAGTACATTGGACTGGGCATTGGCCCTGTGTACATATCTGTTTCTAGTACAATTGGATTATTTAGCAGCTTTTTATAGCAATACATTCTCATTACCACATTCTTGTTGTCCTTGCATTATTCATCTGTGTATCGTGTGCCATTGTTTTTTGTCTGCAGCTGGTTGTGTGTATGGTGTGTGGTGTCAGGTGTGTGTCGTGCATATGTGTGTCACTCTTGTTTTCCTCCCTCCCTTGTGTGCTAGGTGGCTGTACTCACCGCCGTCGTCTTCGTCGGCGTTGGTGTTCTAGGTGGAGCATGACGTAGATGAACATCAGGAATACTTGCAGTTCCGGTCCCATGGTGGCGTTGTTTTTCCCTGTGTCTCCGATGGTGAGTCTTTGCTCTTCTGAGCAGTGTTTCCACCAGGCTTTTGATGGTGTTGGTACCGCCCCAGAAATCGTGGCAGATTGAAGGGTCAAAATATGGTGGGCTGTACTTTTCTCTTCCGTCTGGCTGTTGTTGGCTACTGCCGTGGTGAGTGTTGTTTATGCCCTGGCGGCTGGTGTGGTACATTGGCTGTCTTTGGGAGTTTTCTCCGCGATGGTCATAATTTGATGGTAATTACCGCCAGCCTGTTTACGGTATTATCACCACTTTATCACTCACCGCCAGGGTCATAATGAGGGCCTATGTGTTGTCAATTCTACATTTTCAAATTCCTTCTTCTAAGTTAACTTGCTGCATTTTCTAACATATTTAAGTTAATACTATAGCATGAAGGACATGCCAGTGTTTCAGCTCTAATACTGTTATTTGAAGGTGCGCCAGCTGTGTCAAAGTTAGGATCTGTACTAATTTACAAAGCCTAGCACAAATTCATAAACGTAGGAATAAGCACAGTGGATAGATATGTAAGATGCATGCAGTAGGGTTAAACCATTAATGCTACATGTAGGTGTAACAGGTGAAATACCAACGGACCTCTTCCTCGAGTCTGCCTCTAAATGGCTTTAGAATCTGAGGAAAGACAGATCACACTATTATCGACGTTTTGTGCCAAAACAGAGATTTTTGTGCTGGTCCACCCCAAACAGACCTCCCTTGCATACATTCGTGGTGGTGGAGCATAGAGGTGGTTTGTGCGCAGTGCAAACGTTATGTTTTAGTGCAAAATAACTTTTGCCTATAAAAGTAAACCCTTCAGTGCTGTTCGTGCCACTCGGCAATACTTTTCGTTGATTCCTTCATCCTCCTCCAATTAGCTCCATACTCAGATTATCTGACATCCTGGCATCCTGTCAGTTAACCAGTCTTAACTCCCCTGTACATCCTATTGTGATGTCACCGCCTCACGAGCCGTGAGGCAGGGTCCCTTAACCCGCTTCAGTTATCAAATACAAAACCCTAGGTCAGCTGCAACCTAAATTAAACCCACCGTACTATCTGTGTGCTGGATGCACATGACCTAAAAAAACAGATGTGGCTGTGCAGAGACCTCATTTCAGCGGTATGGATCACAAAAATATTGTTTTCTAGAGAATCCGATTTACTGAGAACCTTAAGACTTTGAAGTGAATCTTTTTCAAATGTGAGTTGAAAATGTCAGAGAGGAGCAGAAGAGGACTGAGCCGCTTAATGGAAAAATCACAGTGTGAGCTTTTAAGAAGAGATTTAGAAAAAGCAACAGATATATCTGATAAAAAGTGATCAATGTTCCCTCCCCTTATGAGTTGGAAAGTGTAGCCCACATTGGCAAAATGTCATTCATTGTGTTAATCTCTTTTATATGTGACAGTTTGACAGTTTCTACTTCCAGATTTTCATCACAATTCTGCCACCTCAAAGACATACAATTTGTGTGACACATTCTCTGAAGCCGCGTCATACAATTGAATGGTGGGATTCTATTATTCCGGCACTATCGCAGAGATAAAGAAACCCTCGGCAAATGGATGTGTTTGTCACAAAACGAAGAGGGCTTTCATTGTCTGTACATATAGCACGGAGATTTAGGGGGCAGTGAGTTCGAGTGGATCCGGAATCCTAACAACAATCTTTATTTTTTGTGAAAGTTCCAGAAAGAGAAATACAGTGATGATAGTTTTCTATATGCCTGTTAGCATACTTTTTAACCCTGTAATGTGCTTTACTAGTGAAAGGTGTTGGTTGTAATCAAATGATATTTTTTAAACATAAAGCTCAGGTATGTAAGAAAGGTGAGGTCGGATCTTCTGCACAAAGCGAACAGAGGAATTTGTATTTAATATAATTGTTGGCAGCATTAGATAACCTGTGACAGAGGTTGCCACAGGTGACTACCCTTCCTCCTACTGTTCAGACCAATGCATAATCTTTTTAGTGGTGTCAGCGGCAGGGAGATGTACACTGCAAAAAAGAGCACAAATACAAGACATGCAATAAAGCGAATCACTTGTGACAGGAGTTTAAATACCGCTTTTCCAGTGTGGTGTGTCATGGACTGGTTTGCTGTGTGAAGTATGCAGCACGTACCTTTCTGGTCAGATGACGATTTGCAGATACGCCTATAAAGTCTGCAGGTGATGTGAGGCAATTTTTAAAGTTGAAACTTATTTAAGGTTCTTTAGAGCATTGAAAGCCCTATGCACCACTTCTGGAGTCACTTAAGCAAATCATCATCATCAAAATATTTCGCGGATTAACCTCATAAAACACACAATGAAATACAATGCATTGTATATATAATAAAACGGACTTCAAAACATTTACATACTAAAGAACCTCTGATCTCTTTAGTTGGTATCACAATAATCCAACCAGTTCCTCAAAACCATATGAAATCTTCATGCTACATAGCTCAGAGCACACATAACTAAAACACCAGCTTTAATAAAACATTTTTTAGGAGAGTGGATTATGAAGTAATCAGACCGCTGCGCCCCAGGTGGTCTGACCCCCACACTATGACCCTAGTAGTCTAACCGTCATGGTTCCCGATGGGCTGATGATGGTTGGGGTGGTGGTCAGCCATAACGACGCTGAGTTCAGTGTCACTGTGCTGATCATGTCCCTAGATTTCCCCGGCCTTTTCATGATGGTGACCCTGCTATGAAAAGGCTGGTTAAAAACACAGTGCAGGGGCAATGCTACAGGAGACAGCACAGGGGCACTACTACAGCAGACATTGCGCATTCCGAGGGTGTTGGGGACACCATCTGTGTGACAAAATTGGTCTCAATTCCATGAGCAGACGAGGCCAATGCCACCACAAGGTTTCGACTGGGCTGACAGGCGGAAACCTCTGACTTCAGAGGTTTCTGTCAGTCAGCCCAGTGGAAACCTCATAATGGGCCCAGGGGGAAGACCACCACCAGGAGAAGAGGGAATCAAATTGTATCAAACCCGGTGTAAAGCAGACAAGATGTACTTTCCCAGGACTCGAACAATAGAGTCACCGATTGGAGAACAAGATGCAACATTTTCGATACCTGATGAGCCGGGTGATGAGGACATCATACAGTGAACCAATTGACACCCTGAGAACAGCGAAATATTAGAATTCATAGCTTTGTAAAATAAAAGTTATTGGCTAGGGTCACTAGGGTGATTAATTTACCAATTAGGAATTAGAGGATGGACTGGGCAACTTTAATATTATGTCATGACAAAGGGAGAAAACTTCAGATGCTAGAAAGATAACTGATCGGGGAGAGAACTTATTCCGGAATTGATGCGATATTGGGGGAGAAGAGATTCGAGATTCTGTCATTGGGCTCATGCTCCTGGGAGCCTGATGCATTGCTGATCGATTGATGACCTGAAGACGAAGACTGACTTTGTTGCTGATCCATACCGTGGATAGGTAGCTATGACAATGTGACTGATTGACTTTTTGTGCCTTTTCTTTCTAGGTACCAATTGCGCAGTTTTATAGTTTTTCTCTTAGCTAGATGTTTTTCTAAACTCATGTTTTAAACTGTTTTCAAATGAAGTCCCACATGCCAATGCTAATCTGGGTGAGGTAGGGTTCCTATTCTGAGACGTAAACATATACAGTGACAAATGATTGATGGACTGATTTGCTGAACTCTGCTACTCATGTTAACATTTTCATAGTTATTGGCTTATATTGAGGCATTAGAATGTATGTTTTCTGAAGTTCTGATTAAATTATGTTCTTGGTGGTCACTAATTAATTAATCTTGAGTGGATTGAATAAAGTTTGAATAATCCTTATGACTTAGCATTGTAACAAATAGGGAAATAAAACTGATAAAATGTATAATTGAGTTGTGGTTATTCTTGAGATGTTGACGTTATTCACTGATGATTAATGTTTTTGTTTATTGATTGTTGATGCACATTGGTTACACCATAGCTAGGATACTCCATGCGAATCAAAAGGTTCATCCACCCATACGCGTCCCCTTGTAAGTTACTAAGGATCAGGCACGCTAACAGTGCTCACACCAAATACAATGGGCCCGATGTACAAGGAGCCTCAGCAGTAGTGGCAGAGTCTTCACGGTCATTCCAGTGTCTCTACAGTTGTGATGGAATCTCCACAATGAAAAACAGGAATGTGGGTAAACTGTTCCACTACGAACAGAGAAGGGTCTTGAGACTACGTACAGACACCACAGGACTTAATAATGACATCCAATGGTCATCTCTATACCATTAACTAACCAGTAAAGAGGACCTTACTAACCTCTTTCCACCCCCCCTTTTTGCCCTTTCACTTTCCTCACTTTTTCTCCCATGTGAGTGTTTTTCCCTCCCCTACTCCATTTCCCCACATCATTTTGTTTGGTGCTACTCTTCTACTACTACCCATACTTACCCCCCTTTTCCTGCACCAAGTGTCCTTCCTATTCTCTCCCTCTCTCTCCTGTTCTTTCTTTATGTTTCTCTGTTCATTCCAGACTCCTCTATTCCCATTCCCTTCTCCTCTTCCTATTCTCCCCCCCCCTCTTTCTTGTTCTTCCTTTGTGTTCCTCCGTTTATTCCAGACTTATCTATTCTCACTCCCCTCTCCTCTCTTTTCTCTCCTGTTTTCTTCTTCTTTCCCTCTTTTGTTTTCTTCCCCCCTTCTTTAACCTCTGTTCCCTGTTTCTTTCCACTATCTCCCTTCCTCCCCTCCCACCCCACAGCCCCTTGGGCACCCCGCTGGAGGCCGGGTCTCAGGGACCACATTTCCCGCACCCGACAATTCAGAGGCTCTGACCTGCCCAGGACGTGGGCCTTACATATGGGCTCCCCGTCCCAGCACCCACAAGCAAGCAGCTTTGACTGGCAACCCTTAGGTGCACCAGTAGAGATGCCGCCTTTGGAGTACTAAGTTCGTACCCCAGGGAGCATTGGAGACATGCTTACCAGATAAGAAAAGTTCTGTTTTGTTTGTGTCTCCTTTGTCCTGTATGTTGTCTCGCCACAATTATCATGATCCTGAGTGGGGCTGATGTATTATTCACAGCCCTTCTTTTACTTTACTGTACAGCTATAGACTGTGTAACTGTATGCCTCTTGCTTATATCCTCCATCCGATTAATGTTCAGGACTTGCACTTTCTCTTAGCGCTTTTCTGCCTTAACCTACTTGCTTTGACCTGAACCCCTGTTCCACCTCAGAGTGTGACTACAGGGGCAACTCCCCACCCGTGTTCCCAGACGTGATGCAAACAGCCTCTTTATTATAGGGTAAGAAACAATACGTCGAAAACACACACTGAGGGATTTACCATTAGCGCAGTGATGTAATATTCAGAATAGTTATGCATAATTTGTTGTGTTCCACGGCATGATTTTCACACCTCAGTGTGCAGTGATGTGGAGTGAGTTTTCACAAACACCATCTACACCATGATTTGATATTTCACTCACTTTGTAATCCCCTTTTTAGGCCTTCCACAGACATTTCTAACAGGTAGGCCCGTGTGTATTTTAAAACATTTGCTCACGATTTAGCATAGCCTGCTAACTCTAATTACAGCAGGGATCTTTGACCCTCACGAATGCCCCATGCCAGTCTTTTGGCTATAAGAGAGGGAAGAAACATGTTGGTCATAGAAATCTGTAAGACACCTTGAACCATTATGTTCGAGACTGTCACATACTGTTTTTAACCTTACCAACTAACACCTTCATTAAAGCATTGTATCGCATAGGTGATTTGTTAGGTAATCCTAATATCTATTTTCTCTTCAACTGGATCTCTGTTTTATCCAGAAAGATAAAAATGTCAGCACTCCCTCAGAGTTCGTTTAACAACGAGGTTGAGTCCGCCCAGGTGGTCACATCTTACCAGGGTGGGGCTAGGTTGTCAAATGATGAAGCATGACACCTTAATGTGTGTGAGAACACCTAGGCCATAAAGGGAACTCCCCCACTAGTCCCTGAACACTTGAATGTCATTACCATTTCTCATGCCGTTAGAGTAGGTTGCCTAACCGGCAATCTACTCTCCTTCGGAACAGGCCAGAGAGGCCTGACCCTACTATCCCCCACACACTGTGTGTTTTGGTTGAGGAGCCTTGGTCACTGTCACAGCAGCTCTTTCTGAATGAGGCCCAATATGTCTATTTGTATCAGATCTAAGGAGTCTATATGCTACTTAGTGGTTCATTGTGCCATGATTTAACCATAAAGGATGAAGTCGTTCCTAGGCAGACTGCAGAGCCTTTGCCACTGCTGCTGGTCTCTTTCTGAATTGGGCCGCATATGTCTAATTATATAGGATGTAAGGATTCTATATGCTACTTGGTGGTTCATTGCACCAAGATTTAAGCATAAAGGATGAAGCCACTAGCACATGCTTAATGCTCTCAGTAGGGTTGTGTTAGACCTGGCATCCTTAGCATGGTCTTACGCCAGACTTTTTGTCTTTACCTCCTGTTTTGTTGCTGTATCTTTCCATTGACTTTATGACTCTGATACTTTACTACTGCTAATCAGCACTAAAGTGCATGTGTTTCTCCCCTAAATCATGGTAAGATTGGTGTATCCACAATTGTCATGCTTAACTTACCTGTAAGTCCCTTGTAGATTGGTATACCACATGCCCAGGGCCTGTAATGTAAATGCTACTAGTGGGCTTGCGGCACTGATTGTGCCACTCACTTAAGTATCTCTGTAAACATGTCTTAGGCCTGTCACTCAGAGTCTGTGGGTGTAGTCTCACTGACACCCTGACTTGGCATCTAAGACCTCTTACCAAGCTCAGAACTCCCCTTTTTTACATATGTCACCCCTAAGGTAGTCCTTAGGTAGCCCAAAGGGTAGGGTGCCAGGTGAGCAAAATGCAGGCTATGCACCTTTAAGTGTTTCATTTCCCAATACTGAAAAACATAGGGCCTATTACCTCCCACTGGCAGTCTGGAGCCAATGCTGAGCTGAAAGGGAGACCTGTGCGCTTCATAAGAACTCTTTTGTAATCACTCTCACATCAAAGGCACTTGTCAGTATAAGTACTGGGTCTCTTGACCCACTAAGATGCCCTGCTTTGTGAGCTGCCATGCTGCCTGCTGAGTTTTGCCCTACACAAGGAACCCTCCACCTAACTCCAGAGTGACTCCAGGGGCTTGACTGCTAACCCCTGCCATAGTCCAAGGTCTCGGAACCGCTGCCAACCTCAGCACCAGGAAACCTGCCTCTCTGCCTGCACCTGCCATGTTGTAGACTGGGTGCCATGAGGGTGTGGTAGTAGAAATCCCCAGGGTTGCAGCCCGTGCCCTGGTAAAACCGCAACAGTGCTTGGTGACTTTGAGCATCGTCTCAACAGAGCATTGGGACTTCAGCAGGTGAGCTATGCCGGCCTGAGCTCACAGTTTAAGGCTTTGCACTTTGTTCACTTCCCCAGACCCTCCTGCCGCTGTGTAGTGTGGCTGCCCAGCCTGTACTTGAGACCCTGTGGGAGGAGCTGCCGACATCACAGGGGCTAAAAATACCATTCTGTTGGCAGCCGCTTGTCCTGCTCATGGATGAGGAAGATGGGTGGACCCATGCAGTCCCTGCTGTTCATCTTACACTCCTCGCTGGAGAGGGAGCATTACCACATTCCCACTGAGGAGCCCAGCCTGTGAGTCCCGGCCTGAACACCAGCCATGGCCTCGCTTGCATAACCATTTGTCTCTGTGGATCTACTGACATTACCGTAAAGACCCTAATATGAGCCCCACACACTTGAGGGCACTAGGTCACTTGTTTTGGTACATCTATTTGATAACCCTTGCATAGACTCCTCATGGGCTCATATTCCTGACCTGTACCTGATACTGGTTCAACCAAATCTATCCTACAGTATAATCTCTAAATTATTATTTGGATTCTTGTTGCTTTGCTCTGATGGTTATTATATAAAGAATCACTATATTTTGTTGAATCTTGTGTGGAGTCTTTTTGGTGGTGTTCTGCTGTGTTGTTGTGAGTGTGTTGCACAAAAGGTTTACACTTTGCCTCTTACATTAACCATGTCTGCTCTGACCCAGGCTACCAGAGGGTGAGCACATGTTAATTTAGGGTGTGTATCTTACTTACCCTAACTAGAGTGGGGGGTTCTGCCTGGCTTAGGTGTATACCCTAGTCCACCAGACACCCAATTTCTAACAGGTTGCAACAATAATCCCATGTGGAAGTGAAATCCAAAATAGAACACCGTTTTGAGGAGAATTCTTTCACAGGCAAGATGTCAAACCTAAATTTAACATAAAGGATTTTTACAAATAGTGGAACGATCTCAGTTTTTCAAACTCGGGAATGGGCTTGTGGCTCAAAAAACGGCCTGTCAAATTTCCCCAGATGGTGGATTGGGACTGCTGATTCACAACAAAGGCCCAGTATCGCTTGCATAAAAAGCTTTTTGATAATTTCCTGAAAGAGGAGGGATCTGTCCAAATTGTCTGGACTCCTGGTTTAATGGCCCATGATTTCACATGTTGTGTTCATGCTATATGTGAGTTAGTATCTAATCAGTGGCATAACAAAGGCTCCCTCAGCCTCTGCTGTGTAGGGGAGCAATGAGCTCCAGCCCACCCCAGCACAGCACCTTGGCCTGAGAGTTCCTGAGTTGAGGCCAGATGGGGGGTCACCGGGGGCCTATCCTGATCTTTGCGGGGGGGGGGGAGACTCAAGTTTCTTTAAGCCATTGTATCTAATTTAATTATTTCAGCCCATTCAGCTATATATGGTTCAAACTAATGATGGAACCTCAGTTTTCACCCAAAAAGAAGGGCCTTTAGAGCAGCATGGTCCTCTATACTTTTGAGCCCATGTGCTATGCTAGAGATTTAATAATGTTTTAATGAAAGTATTCTCCTTTGGAAGCAGGGCTTGAACAATGGAAGAACCCCAAATGTCAGCCCCAAATCACTCTGGTTGCTGAGCCTCCAACAATAATACTATTTATATATAACATTTGCATAACATTTTTATTAACAGGTTGAGGCAAGAGCAAAGCAGGCAGCAGGTCAGCTCAGCAAATCTGGAATTCAGCAGAGTAGCAGCTCAGCAGAGTGGCAGTCTTTGTAGCATCACAGCAGTCCTTCCTCCTGGCAGAGTATCCACAGGTCCAGAAATGCAGTGATTTGGTCAGAGGCACAGTTCTTATACCCAGTTGTGTCTTTGAAGTAGGGACACTTCAAAGACATTCTTTCTTTCAATATAGCACAAGGGTTGAGGTGATCACTGCTGCACCTTCATCTATAGTTATATTCATATTTGATGACAGAGATGTCCTTGAAGTGCACAAGAGTCCCTGCCCTTCCTGCCCTGCTCCAGACTGACTACAGGGGGGTATGCAGCTCTTTGTGCGGGGAGAGGCACAGCCCATTCAGGTGCATGTGTCATCTCCTACCTCCCTACCTTCCCAGGATAGCCCGTCAACATGCATAAGGCCACTTAGTCATACCTAAGCTCTCTTTGTGTGTGGCTGTCTTGAGGACATGCACAAACCTCCAACTGTCATCGACTCAGATGTGTATTCAGAGACAGCAGAAGGCACCGAGGCCCAAATTTAACAGAAAATGGTGGACCACGACACTGCACCAAAATTGGCAGAGCCATGTTCCGTCATTTTCACAATTCAAGGATGCGCCATATTTATTTGAATACGGTGCCCCCCTGAGTTGTCCCCTGAGCTGCACTAAATTTGCAGCCAATCTCCATCTCAGCCACCCTTGTGCCATAGTGCAAGGATGGCTGCGTTGAAGGGGAGACCTTACTACACAAAAACAATCTTCAATGGCCATTTGCTCTTTCTATGTGTGCTGCAGAATGCAGCAGACATAAAAAGAGCAAAAAACGAGAAGAAATAAAAGTATTCCTCCTCGTTGTGCCACGCTAAAACCACCCCTGTGGTGGCATTAGATTTTCACACTGCCTCAGGTTTACAAAAACTCATAAATCTAGAGCAGCATCAAAATGCAAAGGGTGAGGCTGTGGCATGCCCACAGCAACATTGATTGCTCGCCCCTTCCATGCACAGTGCTGCGTGTGAAGGGGCTGTTTTCACAAGGTGGCGTTAAGCCACAAAAAGTTGCATAACGCCACCTTGTAAATACGGTGCAGGGCATAGCGCCACCAGAGCGTCACAAAATGTGATGCTCCGGTGGTGCTAGGGGCTGTTAAATATGCCCCCATTATTTTAAGTAAGAAAAAGCCAATGTTCTAAAAGTTTCACTTTCAGAATTACAGTTTAAAATCCAACTTCATCATTAGTTGTGCTATTCAATTGTGATCCCTTAGACACCAATTTGGGAGGTGGAGGGACGTCCCATCTCTTCCTACTTGGAAATTACACATATAAAATGTAATAAGGCAATCCCAATGTTAACCTATTGGAAAGATAAGCATTGCAGTAGTGAAAAATAAATGTAGGCGTTTTTTACTACCAGGATATAGAAAACTTAAAAGTACATGCCCAACTTTTGAAATACACTGCATTCTGCCCTTGGGACTGTCTAGGTCTATCTTAGGGGTGACATAGCTATTAAAAAGGAAGGTGTGGACCTGGCAAAGGGGTTACTATGCGAGTTGCCAGTTTCAAACTACACACACAGGTTTTGCAGTGGCAGGTCTGAGACAGGTTTAAAGGTCTACTTATGCGTGTGGTGCAATCTGTGCGGCCGGCCCAATATTAGCATTTAATTGACAGGCACTGAGAAAATGTGGTGCACTCTACATGGAACTTATAAGTAAATTGAATATGCCAATTGTAGATAAGCCAATCTTACCACATTTTAGAGCATGAGCACAAGCATGTTAGCACTGGTTATCAGTGGTAAAGTGCACATAATCCTAATGTCACCAAAAACAAAGTCAGCAAAGCAGCAGGTCTGAAGACAGAAAGTTAGGGAAACCACGCCAAGGATGCCAGGTCTAACAGGAACCAGAACCCGACATGATGTCCCTCCTCAGAACTTTTACTTATTTTCCTGCTTTTTTCTCTTGATCCAGCAGTAAGCAAAGCATGAGACCTTCTCGAGGGGGCTTTACCAGTAAATTCCTGCTTATCAGTCTCCAAAGATGAGCTGAGTTGGCCTTGCTCCTACGTAGAAACATCAACATAAAACATCGAAATTATGTGTCTCAGAGCACTTCTTGAGGGGCGAAGGGGTGGTTCTGAGGGCTTTGTTGTCTGCACAGTGTCACTAAGTGATAAGTCCATCTCAGGCAATCCCAGCCACTAGAGAGAGAGCTGAGTGCTTGGTGCGCCCAGAGAAGCACACAATGGGACGATGCACAGGTGCCTGATAAGTCTATTGGAGCCCTGACCAGCCAAAGAGATAAAAAGATGCTGCTTCCTGAAGTAAAACTCCAGACCTGTGTGCGGCGATGCTAAGTTCTGCAGCCAACCATCTGCTTTCCAGAAATGGAGGGGGCAGATGCCCATTTAGTAAAGCACGTTCTGGTATGAGAATATTGTTGTCAGAATGTCATCTGAAATTAACATCCTGTATTAAATATTGCTTGCAAAAAAATTGCTAACTGAAGGAAATCTGCACCCAATTTGACAATATTTTGTAAAACAATATTAGGAAACAATATTTATGTTTTTCAAAATGATGTTCTGATATATATGGTCAAGGCATGTGGAGGTGGAGTGAGTGTCATCCCAAGGTTGAATGTGCTTCTGAACGAAGTGCCTCCTTAGAATTTTACACTCCATAGCTGTCCATCACCCAGTTAAGCTACATTTTATGTTTCATTTGAGAAGAGGGAGGTGGGCCACAACCTCACAATAAAGTCTAACTCTTGCATTCTAGCAGTCTACATGGCAGCAAACTATGTGACAGCAAAAGCCCCTTTCCTCGACTGTCCTAATTGCCATGTTAGTTTCAGACCCTCATTATAAGTGGGCTGTGTTTTTCCCATTGCCATGCACAAAATGTTTGAGCAGAGATCAGATTCATGAGTTTCACAGTAAGTACAGCATCCCAGAAAATTTCCCCCAGTGAATTTCGGCTTCCTTTGGGCCCAATGTGTCCAAATCTTGAGCACTGCAGTGCACTGCTTTCACCACTGCTGCGTCAAAACAAAATTATGCAGCAGTGGTGCAAAGGGCTTATAAATGAGTATTGGACTTGGCCCTTTTGGGAGGGTCACCCCCAAACTTTTTGCCTCCTTCTAGTTTGTGTTGGTTTTAGGACCCTGGGCCCTTTTACCACTGCTAACCAGTGCTAAAGTGCATATGCTTGCTGTCTAAATTGTATTGGCTATTGGTTTATCCTTGATTGGCATATCTGATTTACTAGTAAGTCACTAGTAAAGTGCACTAGAGGGCCCAGAGCCTGTTAATCAGCACTGATTGTGCGACCCACTAGAGTAGCCCTGTAAACATGTCTCAGACCTGCCACGCAGTGTCTGTGTGTGCAGTCTTGCACTGCCAATTCGAGCTGGCAAATGTATCCACTTGCCAAGCTTAAATCTTCACTTTTTCAACATGTAATTCACCCCTAAGGTAGGCCCTAAATAGCCCCATGAGCAGGGTACAATGTATTTAAAAGGTTGCACATGTCCTGATAGTGAAATACTGCGAAATTCGTTTTTCACTGTTGCTAGGCCTTTCTCTTCATAGGTTAACACAGGGACTGCCTTTAAATATCTTTTAAGTGCAGTTTCCCGTGGGGAACAGATATATATTTGGAGTTTGGTGTCTCTGAACTCACAATTTAAAAATACATCTTTTGGTAAAGTTGGTTTTTAGATTGTCTGTTTCAAAATGCCATTAAATGCCATTTTCTTGCATAACTATTCTGTGCCTCTGGCTGCCTGTGGAATCCACGTCTTGGTCAGACTAACAGTTGGGCTGTTTGTGAATTACCTCTAGACAGTGACACAAAGGGAGCTGAGGAGTGTCTTGCATATTCTGATGAGTTTCCTGGGCTAGAGTGTCTGGAGCCAGGCCTGGGCAAGGCAGAATTTTCAACAACAACAGAGACTTTACTTTGAAGCTTGCCTACTTCAAAGGCAGAAATGAGTATAAGTAGTGGACACAAAACCCTAGACTTTTAGGTCACTTGTGGACCAAGAGGAACATCTGCCAAAGAGAAGAGCTTGATGCACCCACTTTTCCTGCTGCTTTGCTGTGCTGGCCTCCTGCTGCTGCTTCTGCCTAGGAGGGAAAGGACTGGACCCTGCTTTCAGCAATCCTGCTGGTGAAGTGTCTCCAAGGGCTTGGACTTCGCTTGCCTCCTGTTAAGAAATCCCAGGGACAGCAAAGACTTCACTTACTTCACTTACTAGCCTCTGGGTCTACTTGCTGTGGATCCTAGCTCACCAGGTGATGCCTACTCCAGGTCCATGGGTCCCTGGGAGTGAAAGCTAGTTGAAAAATAGTTTAAAACAGGTGCACCTACTGCAGACGACTCCTGGACCGATGCTGCTGCTTGAGCCCATGACACCATTACAACCAAAGCTGTGGTCTCCAATGGAGTGTGATGATACCGTCGACATTGCAGGCCTGACGCCACTGCAGCCTCGGTGATGTCCTGTGAATTTCTGAGTTCGTGATACCAGACTCTGCTACGGCGCTGGCAGCTCTGTGGCGTGACCATTACCCCATGACGTCACCCCAACATGTCTCGACCTGCCAGACATCGACCCCGTCGGCCCCCTCCGGAGTGTAATAAACTGACAATTGTCACTGATGCTGCATCACCTCCCCTGCTCTGCAATAAGGAAGCAACGCTGCACCAGATCGAGTGATGCCTCACCTCCCTGACTCCGTGCACAGACTTGTTTCTTAGTTCCCAAAGGTACTGTACTTGGGGGTCCATGTGACACTGTGATCGGCGCCACTGATTGTTGGGAACAACTCCGTCACAATGCCATGATAACTGCAAATTGAATCATTTGTGTTTCTAAGTGCTATATTCAAGTTTAATCTTTAAAAATTCATAACTTTGCTTACATATGTTTGATTTTTGTTGTTTTGGTCTTGCGTGATTTAGATAAATATTGGCTACTTTTCTAAACGGGTGTGGAGTCCTTTTGTAGTGTTTTCATTGTGTTAATGTGTGTGTTTGTACACATACTTTACGCATTGCCTCTGAGATAAGCCTGACTCCTTGTACCAAGCTACCAACGGGGTCAAAAGGGGTTATCTGAGCTGTGTACCTCCCTTACCCTAACTAGAGTGAGGGTCTCTACTTGGACAGGGTGTAAACTGACTGCCAGCTAGAGACCCCATTTCTAACAATGGGCTCTTATTTCTCTGCATTCTAAAGCTGGCAATCTA
Organism: Pleurodeles waltl; assembly: GCF_031143425.1. Lineage (NCBI taxonomy): Eukaryota > Metazoa > Chordata > Amphibia > Caudata > Salamandridae > Pleurodeles > Pleurodeles waltl. The sequence continues at coordinate 73,383,872 of NC_090439.1, forward strand.
GCAACCAGAGACCTCATTTGCGAAGCCCTAGTGGTACACTGCACCACCGGAACATAATCTTTTTTTTACACTCCGTTGGTACAGTGCATCAGTCCATATTTACAATTAATAATAGTAATTTGCTAGTTCTATGCGTGCCGCAGAATGCAACATACGTAGAAGTAGGAAATCGTCATTATGTAATGATTGTTTGTTTCTATGTGTGCTGCAGAATTGAATAGCTTTTATGAATAACATTGCTGGCTATTCACTTACTAATATTAAAACAAGGGCTAATGTTTGACATTGCCACCATTAGACAGAGCCAGCCTATTCTATTAAATGTCATTGCCATAACAAGCATGAGAAGGGTTACTTGTATTTTATTTTATTCTGTAATATTCAGAACATTTGGGACCAGTTTTACTTTACCCTAGTTTTGTCTTTGCCTAATACAATCTGAGGAATTTGGTGTTGGCATCACCCTCTCTAGAATGATGTTGATTATTTTTGTAAATAGCTTTTTTATTTCCCATGTAGTAGTGTAATCAAATGATTTAACTACACTCTGATTTAGCTATCAGTCATTTGTCAGTTATACTTCTGAAGGAGCTTACCTATTTCAAGGATGTACATAGAGTTCTAATATAGATTCCTAAATAATGAGCCACAAAAATACCATAGGAAAACACTATGGCCCTCATTACAACATTGGTGGTAAATGCCTCCTACAGCCGTGCTGACGGCCGCCAACATACCGTGACCGCGGAGGTATATCGCTACGGGTATTATCACCCACATAGAGAATCTACCACTATACAGACACCCAGACAAGTACGCCAGACCAAAGGTCAGTGATAAACTGGCAGTACCAAAACCCACACCATTACGCCAACAGAAATACGCCCACAGCATCATGACCCACGAATCACCACGGCGGTCATTCAACCACGGTAAACCATTGCCGGTACACACCACCGCGCTCAAAATACACACACACTAAAAAAAACTGCACCACACTGGACAATTCAAACTACACACACCTGGCACACATACACACACCACACCCACACACCCAATCCAAGACAAAACACACCCACCCACAATACCCACAATCCCTTACAACAATAAAAAATATTGCCAACTGAGAGAGAGACAAGCCAGGAGCACCCACTGAAACTGAGCCAAATACACCATCCACGCACCTCACAGCACACACCCCAACACATCACCCCACACACCCTCACACATACCACTCACACTACACCCATAGCACCACAAAGACACCCCAGGGTCTCTGAGGAGGAACTAAGGGTCATGGTGGAAGAAATAATCCGGGTAGAACCACAGCTATTCGGATCACAGGTGCAGCAGACGTCCATTGCTAGGTAGATGGAGTTATGGCGGAGAGTCATGGACGGGGTCAACACCGTGGGACAGCACCCCTGAACAAGGGATGACATCAGGAAGAGGTGGAACGACCTACGGGGGAAGGTGCGTTCCGTGGTTGCAAGACACCAGAGGACTGGCGGTGGAGCCCCACCTCCCCCCCACAACTAACAACATTGGAGGAGCAAGTCTTGGCGATCATTCATCCTGAGGGCCTCGCAGGAGTAGCAGGAAGACTGGACTCTGGTAAGTTAAATCTTTACTATTATATGCCCCACCCTACCTCCATGCCATCACAAACTCCTACCCCTACCCTCACCCCCATCACTCCATCACCTCACATATACCCCCCTATCACAACCCACCCATCCCAATACCAAGCCCTGCATGCAACACCAATGCATGGAAACCCATCACAGGCCTGCATGGACACCCATCACCACAGCATGCACACTAGTGACAATCACTTAGCCAACCCAATCACAACTCACACAAGCCAAAGCTGCCTTGCTAATACCAACCACAGAGGTAAACATATCCCTGCACAAGATGGCACATGCAGATATAATAACACTGCATTTATATCCCCACAGGACCCTCACTCAACATCACTGGAGAGGAGGTGCCACCAACATCCAGTACCCCCCCAGAAGAGGCCCACAGTGATGACAGCAGCTCTGCACGCCTGCATCACGATGACCAACCTGGCCCATCAGGGACCTCTAGATAGTCGGCTACCCTGCCACAGTCCCAACCCACCACAGAGCCACCCGTCTCAGGAAAGACCAGCACAACACCCACCCAGCGGGCCCATACCTCGGTCCCCAGTACATCAATCAATCAGCAGTGTGTCCACCTCTACAGGGACCCCAGGCAACCCCCACAAACCCAAGACAATCAGAGAACTGGGACCACCCCACAAATGGTCCCTGCAATCCAGGCAGGAGCCAGAGAACATTGCCAAGACCCCCGCCAGGAAATAAGACTCTCCTGATTGTCACCCTACTGTCCGGCTCTGTCACCCTGCCCACCTTGAGCTGCCATTGCTCCTCTTTCTATGTCCCCTTGGGCAATGCACTTGTGATACAAATAGACTAGACTCTACCCTGGACTTTCCTCCATCAGCAAACCAGCCCATTGCAATACCCCCTCCACTTATTAGCACATAAATAAACATCTTTTGAACAAATTCATGTATGGAGTCTGTAGATTATATGACACATGTATTAGTTTCACAAACTGTAAACATTGAATTTCTAATCTACTGTGATATAAACAAAGGTATTATCTGTAGTGGGCAGCAGTAAACACACCAGGAGCCAGAGTAGGGCACAGAGATCTGAATATAGAGATGCCAAAGGGTACAGTAAGTGGCCATAGACATAGGGAAATCAGGCTGCCATGTTTAATGTCAAACACAAAACTGCAATGGAAGGTGAAGTTACAGTTACCTGTGTGTCACTGGAAGTACTGTTGAATGAGTGTACTTCTGTTGTCTTCATCTTCTTCCTCTGCCGCCTCTTCGTCTCTGTCCACAGGCTCCACCACTGCCACAAGACCATCTCCAGGCTCATCCTCCTGCAGAAAAGGCACCTGGAATCTCAATGCCAGGTTGTGCAACATGCAACGATGATCTGGCACACCTTCTTGGATGAGTAATACAGGGATCCACCTGTCAGATGGAGGCACCGGAATCTGGCCTTCAGGAGGCCAAAGGTTCTCTCAATTATCATCCTTGTTCGCCCATGTGCCTCATTTTAATGTTCCTCTGCCCTTGTCCTGGCATTCCGCACTGGGGTCAGTAGCCATGAGAGGTTGGGTTTTGACCAAAGTCACCTGAAAACATCGAGGGATATCTGTTAGCCACACACTCACCCATAGGACCAAACCCACCCCATATACCTACATTAATTGGGTGGGGACCATGGGCTCACCTATTAACCACACCCATGCCTCTGGAGTTGAGACATCACATATGGAATGCTGCTATTCCTCAAGATAAAGGCATCATACACAGAGCCAGGATTCTTGGCATTCACATGGGAGATGTACTGGCCCGCCAAACACACCATCTGCACATTCAGAGAGTGAGAATTTTTCTATTCCTGAACATTTGTTCATTTCTCCAAGGGGGGGAGGGACAAATGCTATATGTGTACCATCAATGGGACAATGATGTTGGGGATATGTCTCAGGGCATAAAAGTCAGCCTTCACTGTGGCCAATTCCTCCACCTGGGGAAATACGATGTAGGTGCAAATGTGTGTTTCAGCAGGGCAGACAACATTCTGGTCAGCACGCTGGTGAACATTGCCTGAGACATCCCTGATGCCATCGCCACTGTTGTTTGGAAGGAACCACTTGCCAGGAAATGGAGCACTGACAGGACCTGCACTAGAAGGGGGATACCTGTGGGCTGGCGGATAGCTGAAATCAGGTCTGGCTTCAATTGGGCACACAGTTCTTGGATTGTGGCCCTATCAAGTCTATAGGTCAGGATAATGTGCTTGTCCTCCATTGTCGCCAGGTCCACCAGGGGTCTGTATACAGGGGGATGTCTTCATCTTCTATTCATCCTCAGCGGATGAACTCTAGGGTGAAAATCGGTGAGCAGAGGGTCATATTCACACATATGTGAAAATAAAAATAAATTTCTTACTTTACAGGTAATTCTGCTGGCGTTGTGTGCCGTTGCAGTCGGCGGTCGACTACCGACGTGTAACTTCGCATTGGTTATCATTGGGCCATATGGGTTCCAGAAGCCAATGGCAATGTACGCCGGTGGTGACGGAATGCACCACCGCGGACGTGACCGCCATTTTCTATCTGTTCACTCACTTGCTACCTGACCTTCAACAGGAGAGGCCCTACACTACAAGTGCTGCTGTGACCTGTGTCTGGAAGCGACAATGGCTCAAGTATCTGGGAAAAGAGCCCCCGCCTTCACTTCGGAGGAGTTGGAGAGACTAGTGGATGGGGTCATACCCCAGTACACTTTACTCTATGGTCTTCCAGACAAACAGGTGAGTACACTGTGAGCATGATGTGTGGGCCATGAATGTATAGATTGCTGTGTGTGTAAACCTTGTGTGGGGGGGCTGAGGGGTCCTGGGCAGAGTGCTGAATGTTGGTGGTCAATGTCTGTGCATAAGAGGATGGGAGGGATATTGTGGGCCATAAGTGTAACAGTCCGGACGGTATGGCTAATCCCTTTTTTCTATGCATATTTTCTGCAGGTCAGCGCCCATCAGAAAAAGAGTACTGGGCATGCCATCGCCAAGGAGGTGTGGACCTTGGGGGTCTCTGACAGGCGGAGCACCCACTGCTGCAAATGGTGGGAGGACCTGCGCCGCTGGGCAAGGAAGATGGCGGAGGCCCAACTGTGGCTGGCCTCCCAATGAGGAAGGGGTGCCTGTCGTATCCTGCCCCCTGTGTTCCGCATCTTGGCGGTGGCCTATACGGAGTTGGATGGGCGCTTGAAGGCATCACAGCAGCCACAAGGGGGTGAGTACAGATTCTGAATCATGACTTTGCACATGGGTGCCCCTAGGCCAGGGAGAACTGGCAGGGTAGGTCCCTTGTTGGGAAGGCTCTGAAGCACACCAACCCCAATAGTGTTAGTGGGCATCTACTACTGGGCAGGGTCCTGTGGGTTTCAGGTGTGCAGCTAATGGCGTTAGGCAATGTACCCCATGGGCTGGTGACTAGCTTTCTTAACTGGTAGTGCATGGCCTAGTGCATAGGGCTGATCCCTGTGTGTTGTGTACTCCAACGGTAGTGTTGTTGATGGCATTGACCAAGTGTATCCTCTGTCTCTCCCCCCCTTTTTGTTTTGTCACCCTGTCCTTGTGTGCATTAGCATCATCTGGCGGAGGAGCAGAGACACTGGTGATGGAGGGAGATGCATCCCACATGGGCCTGGAGGCTGGATCCACCGACAGTGAGGGCACCAGTGGAACAGAGCACGAGGGAAGCACCACGACAGAGATAGGAAGGGGACACTACCGACAGCGACTCCTCCTCCGATGGAAGCTCCCTGGCAGACACCTCTGTGCCCACCCCAACAACAGGTACAGCCGCCACCCCTGTACCAGCACCGCCCTCCCAGCAGCCCCTCAGCGTGTTTCCCATGCCCGCTCACCAAGGAGGGTGGCGGCCCAACAGAGACCATTCCAGGCTCTGGCCTCCGCACTGATGGCAGCCATTGTCTTTGTCTCCAGCCTTCCCCCTCCAGCTTCCTCTACCCAGTCCCAATCCCCTCAACCCCAACCTAACCCAAGCACACCTTCAGACCAGCATGCACTCAAATCAACACACAGAAGTGGCTCAGGCAAACACAAGCACCACACTTCATCTCACAGGCACTCATACAAGCACCATCCCATGCAGACACACCAACATCCACTGCCTTCACTGTGTCCCCATCCTCCTTGTCGTCCACCTCCGTCCCAGTAGTTTCTCCACTCACACCTGCATGCACTACATCCTGATCCACTACCTCCATCACCAGCACGCCTATCACTACATGCCCCCCACTGGCAGTCACCACCCCCACATCCATGCACAAGTCCCCTGTGTCTTCTCCCACTGTGTCTTTGAGCCCTCCTCCCAAAGTACACAAAAGCAAACACACACCCACCCAACAGCCATTCACCTCACAACAACATCCAGCTCATGCACCTGCACCCAAAAACAGCAGACTAACACCTCCTACAACCACTCCCTCTTCCTCCACTCCCAAACGTTCACCCTCTTCCCGCCCCAGTGTCCCTAAGATGCTTTTCCTAGCCAACATTGACCTATTCCCTACCTCTCACCCCCCCCGGCCTCCACCTCAGGCTATGGTGGCCAGAACCCAGCCCAGCACCTCAGCCACCAAGTCCATGTCCGCTGTGTTTTCTGCAGCTCTGAGAGGCTCTAAGGAGGCACCCATCACACCAGCCAGTGTGCCACCAACACCTGCCAAGGCCAAGAAGATATCCGCCACCAGGAAAGGCCAAAAAGGGGACAGCATCCAGCAAGGAGAACGAGGCACAACCAGCCAGCAAGGCCAAGGCAGAGACTTCAGCTGGCAGAAGCAAGGAGGCACCACAATCTGCCAAGACAGGAAGGGACACAGAGCATCAGCCAGGGCACTTCAGCCGTACAAGGCTACAGGGGAAGGGCTGGAGCCTCCCTCAACCACTGGCAGGACCGACATCTGCACCGCGGCCAGCACCGCCTCAAGCACCGCTATAAGCACCGCCACAAGCACCGCCACCTGCACCACTGCAAGCAGCACCACTGCAAGCAGCACCACTGCTAGCTGCAGCAGCCCCAGTGGGCAGCCGTCCAAGGCTGCAGGGGAAGGGCTGGAGCCTCCCCCAACCACTGGCAGCACCGCCACATGCACCACAACCAGCACCACCACATGCACCACCGCAATCACCGCCATCTGCACGGCCACAAGCAGCACCACTGCCAGCTGTAGCAGCCCCAGTGGGCAGCCTCTGAGGCTGCAGGGGAAGGGCTAGAGCCTCCCCCCACCACTGGCAGCACCGACACCTGCACCGGCACTGCAACCACGGTACAGCTGTCCCCGCCGGCGGATGGACTGCAGTCGTGCCTCCATGGTGTGTCATGCATCCTACCCACAGAAAATCATGTGGGTCTGACACCCAGGTGAGTGACTGTGACCTTGCACTCCCAATGTGCTGCATCACTGGGCACAAAGCCCCCTCCAGTACCAGTGGACAAATGCATCCACTCACCCTCTCCTTGGCAGGATGAAGCACACTGGGCACAAATCCCCCTCCAGAACCAGTGGAAGAAGGCATCCACTCACCCTCTCCTTGGCAGGATGAAGCACACTGGGCACAAAGCCCCCTCCAGAACCAGTGGAAGAAGGCATCCACTCACCCTATCCTTGGCAGGAAGAAGCACACTGGGCACAAAGCCCCCTCCAGAACCAGTGGAGAAGCCATCCACTATAGAAACTGTGGCCTTGCACTTCCCAGGACCAAGCAGTGTACAAACCACCCACTTGAGAGACTGTGGCCTTGCACTCACCAGGACCAAGCAGTGGGCAAACCCCCCACTTGACAGACTGTGACCTTGCACTTCCCAGGACCAAGCAGTGGGCAAATCACCCCCTTTAGAGACTGTGGCCTTGCACTCCCCAGGACCAAGCAGTGGCGTTGTCCCATCTTCCGGCTGAGGTGTCCCCACATTCCCTGTCCCCTTGAGGTGCCTGTGTGCTTTCGACCTGATGCCCCTGCAATTTTCTCTCTGTATTGAGGCAGGAGTCAAGTGTGTGCTTGGCCTATGTGTTTTGGCCTGTGGGCCACGGACATTTTGGGTGGACATTGTCCCACCTTTTGTATATATTGTATATATTGTAAATACTGTTTTGGACTTCTGAACGTATTTCTAACTATTTCTAATATTTCACTCATTTGACTCCATTCCTATTGTCCTTTTTTTATTCCTGAGGATTACGGGGTATATATGTAATGTTGTTGCATGTATTTGTGTCTATGGTGTTGGGGTGGGGGTGTTGCGTGTTGCGTGTGTGTGTCACTCTCTTTACCCCCCTCCTGTGTGCTAGATGCAGTACTCACAGTCGTCGTCATCGCGGGCGTTGGCGCTCCTGGTGTATGAGCAGATACACCAGCATGGGGAAGACCTGCAGCTCGGTCGTCCTGGTTCTTCCGTGAGTGTGTAGAGGTGAGTCGTTTCCCTTCAGAACACTGTTTCCACCGTGCTTTTGATGGCATTGGTACCGCCCTGGAAAAGGTGGCGAATAGGCCTCTTGTAATACAGTGGGCGGAACTTTGTCTTTCGCCTGGCTGTTGGCAGTTAACGCTGCGGTGTTTGTTGCTACCGCCGTGGCGGTCGAAGTGTTAAAGTGGCTGTATGTGTTGGCTGTTTCCGCCGTAGTCATGATTCCATTTTTTTTACTGCCGGCCTGTTGGCAGTGTTACCACCGCTTTAACACCCATCGCCAGGCTTGTAATGAGAGCCATGTTTTTCTATTTCAACAGTTTTTAGAAGCTCAATGATCATTATTCACATGTTGCTGACCTCACATAACATTTCAAATGTTTAGTGAAATAGATTTTCAATATTCTGCGTAGCTTGTACACTGTGGAAAAGTTATGTTCTTATGTTGTAACTTTTGACTGTCTTCCTGGGATGAGATAATGTGTACTCAGGAACAATAGTCTTCAGTGCTCATGTATCACTTGCAACAATTGTATACTACTGTAGAAACTGGTGACTGAAGTGAGAGAAGATGAGCCAATTTTAAATAGAGAAAATGAAGAAAGGATACTTTTCAGAATGTTGAATATCTTTAATTGGTTCTGACCTGAACCACCACATAGTCTGACCAAGAGTATTCTGGTTAGTTGCTTTCTAGGGATTTAATATAGTAAAACTGAGGTGATATTGTTTAGATTTTTTTTTTGTCTAAGCTAGTGAAATGATGTTCCTGTTTTCCTTAGCTCTTTGTCTATGAATCTGTTGGTTCAGATGCATTAAGGCCAAACATTACTGAACTGTTCCCTTTTATGCCATTGCCCAATGCTCCAGAGGATGCTCCACAGATGAAGACATTGCTGCTTGCTGATCAATTTAGGAGAGTTATAACCAAATGTGCATTTTTCTTTCTTTCAGGTTTTTAGGTTTTCTCTTTCTAGAAAACCCTGCACCATAGTCAGATGTTTTTCCAAATTAACTTTTGTCTTCTTTTATTTTTGCATGAAGCCCAAACATGCTTATCAAATTGGAGTAATAGTTAGGAATGCCAAATTCTAAATTCAACTGTTTCACATAATTGATGGTAAGCATTTAATCTGCAATAACAAAATGCATTCTGTCTCTAATATTCACCTGCTATTGTTGTTATTCTGTATGGTGGTTCTTGAATGTTTAATGATAAATATTCTGTCTAGGTTAAGATTCTTTATGTCAGCTTGTGTTATTCTTGTACTTTTATCATTTGGTCTTGTGTTTGATTTACGTGATTTTAGCAGTCTTAATCTAAAAGGCAATAAATGTTTGAACTTCATTGATTGATTTGAACTTTCATCGATTCATGGCCACATAGGTCATGGTGCGTATAAATCACTAACTTCAAAATTGAAAGTAATGTTTATTGATTTGAAATTGTTAATGTTATCTGTCAGGACGTTATCACACTCCTATCTGAGTCCAAATATTTGTGTTGACCTCTAAGAGTAATTAATGGTTGCCCTATATGTGTCACCTTATGAATAAAATAGCAACAGAAATATAAGGCTGGACATGCCCACATCTTTTCCTTGCTTTTCCCTCATTCTTCTTGCCTTGTCCTTGCTTTTTCCCCCGTTTTATGTGTGTGCTGTTTCCTTTAATTTTATTTGTTTTCACTGATTTCTCCATGCCTTTCCCCCTTTTCTTGGTTTCCTTTCCCTTGTTTTTCTCACATTATCACTGTTTTCTCCTTCTTTTTTATCCCCATTTTTAGGGTGCCTTCTCAGTTCTTTTCACTCTTTCTCATTGTTTTCTCCTTCTTTTTTTCTATTGTTTTTATGTGCCCTCATTTCACTGCTTTCTCTGGGACCTGCAAGTGCCTGGATACCCAGTGCGTGATTAACCACACTTTACAAATTCTGATTGTTTTTAGTGAGAAATTCTAGGCATTAAGAAACAGCATTAACAATTCTCATACTAAAAATACATTTCTCCCTGTGAGCACAACTCTTGCTGTCTCTTGCTTACTAAAAACCCTTTCATGTTGCAGAAAGTTCAAAATAACTATGTGCGGCTTATTCCCTACGAAACTAACATAGGAAAAGAACTGCAACAATGTCCAAAGATTGAAACTAAAGTCAGTTTGAAAATAATAGTTTTCAATAAGAAGATACTTCCTGGACCTGAAATTAAGCAAATGTTTAGGGCTCATATTTATACTTTCTCATATTTTATACTTTCAGATGCAAAACTGTGCAAACGCATTTGTGCATCAAAAAGTATAGCGCTGGCTTGCATCATTCCAGAGCGCCAGCTGGGTGACAAATCTTTGGAATGGTGGAAGTCAGTGCAAAGGGTGGGCCAGCAAAAAAAAAAAAAATATGTGAGCTGGCTGGGGGTGGCAGTAAGGGAAAAAGGGGTTTTGCATCAAAAAATAACGTTAGGCTCGTTAGAGGCAAAAAAAATGCCTCTAACTAGCCTAGCGTCATTTTCTGACGCAAACCGATCCATACCACATGACTCCTGTTTTAGAAAAGACAAAAGTCATGCCCACAACCCCAATGGCCAGCAGTTGGGACCAGTGTCCCCTGGACATGGCCATTGCACCCTGTGCCATGCAGGGTTCCCCATGTTGGGCTCCCCATGGCACTTTAATTCAAAAATAAAAATACTTACCTATACTTACCGTACTTATCTGGGATGAGGTACCCCATACTCTGGTGTCCCTCTGGTGTGGGTGGGGGTGTTCCTGGGGCTTGGGGAGGACACTTGTGGACCCATTCCATGGGGTTCTACCATGGAAATGGGTCCACAGGTCCCCTAGCGCCTGGTCTGACCCAGGTGTTAAATAATAGTACAATGCAAGTTTTGCATAACTATTTAGCCCTCCTCCCACCTATGCATCATTTTAGCACGGGGATAAATATGGGGCTATGGGGTTAGCACCATTTTTTAAATGGGAACGCCTACCTTGCATCTCATTGACGCAAGGTAGGTTCATGCATCTAAAAAATGGTGCAAACTCCAATATTTTGACGTTAGACGGGTCTAGCGCCAAAATATAAATATGGATTTAGTTTTGCACCGAATGTGCATGAAAAAATGACCCAAATTAGCTACTAATGCAGTATAAATATGCCCCTCGGTTTTTAAATTAAAACACCAACAACTAAGCTCATACTTCCGTGTGTGTGCAATTACTTTAACATTATGCTGTCCCCTTCTGCTTGCCAGCGAGAAAAGGAGACAAAGGCAAATGAGCTAAGCCTATTGATGAGCAATATTGTTTTAAGTAAAGTGCACAGAGGGAAATAATGAGACAGCAAACTTCATTTTATTTCATGCACTAATGGGAAACTCACATTTTGAAGCTACTTCAAAAAGGATAAAACTGTAATACCAGGAAAAAGTAACAACATTTTTTGTGTCCAGTGTCCTCTCAGTGAACTTTTTCCTAGGCCCTGAAGTCTTGTGTTATCGTCAGATTACCAGGGTTACTTTCAGGAAGACTGAAGCTGTTCAGGCAGCACATGCCGTTTGTTGTTTAATCGGCGAGCTGAGCACGTGGTAAAGATGAGGTGGTTAAAAGATTGAAATGCAAGTCATTTGCTGGATTACCATTGGCCGCATCATGACAGGGGCGATATCACGATTCCAATCTGAGTTCTACTTTGATGCAGTCCGTTCCATGAAACTCATACATTAACTTGAACAATTAATTAATCCGCTTCAGTCTGCAGACAGTACAGCTTAGAAACAGAGATGAGCTCACAGTTCTGGTTTTCCAACCGCTGTTGTAGACTTCGCATGCACTAACTGGGAGATTTTCAAAGTTAATGTATGCACTGTAAAACAGGCGCAGCCCGTCCTTTAGAGCAGAGGGGCCATACCCCCCACCTTTTGCCCCTCATGAAGAGTGCTGGTCAGGTTGAACAAAGGTCAGCCTGACAGACACTCCTTCATGTTCAGGTCTGGCAGCCAGGAGCAGACATGCGCGATTTGTGCAGACTCCTGGCTGCCTGAGCTGAACTTTGCTTGGCTGAAGAGGTCACTGCTCCTGTGGGCAGGACCTCCTCAGCTCAGCAAAAGTGCCTGGGGGCCCTCCCCGAGTGACAAGGGAAGTGTCACTCATTGACTTCGACCTGGGTGCTTCAGGTTTAAGCCTTGAAGCGCCCAGGGCGAGTGTTCAATCAGTGACACCTCGTCACAGAGTGGGGTGTGGTCCGCAGTCATACTGACCCCATCCCACTCTGTGACGAAGTTGGGACTGCTGCCTTCCCTCATTGGCTGACCTAAGGTCAGCCAATGAGGGAATGAGGAAAGGCAGCAGTCCCAACCTTCCTGGGAACTCCGAGACTGAAGATAAGTGTGTGTGAGTGTGATCTTTTGAAATGAATGCTTGGTGCGTGCTTGCATGTTTGAATGTTTCTGAATGTTGTGAATGGATGTGCGTGCATGCGTGAAAGTGTGTGGGAAAAAATGAGTGTGAGTGTGCTTCCAGCCCGCCCCCTCCCTCCTAAAACTGACAGCCGCCACTGCTGTAAACCGCTCAATTTTGGAACAAAAAATTAATGGATGCTTTGTGCGTAGCCATGAGTAAACTGATTTTTACATATAAATACAGATGGAAAAACATTTTTCCTTTGTCTGTATTTATAAATAGAAACAGAAAAATGGCAATAAATATGTTTAACTTTGCTGCTCTTTGCAAGGGTAAGACAAACCTTTCCGAGTGCAGGGACATGGCTTATCCAATTTCAGCTGAGTCAATAACAAAGGTCAACGCTAAATGGCCATCAGGCCTCCTTTTGTTTAAATATCCTGGCTTGGAGCTATGAGAGGGGTGGGGGCATGAGATGCACACCTAAAAGCCATTGAGGGAAAATAAATGCACGCAGGTTAACACTTCACAGCTACTTAAGAGAGGCATGCTTTTGCCTTTGTTCAATCCCTACCACTATAGTGCTATTTATCCAAATTTAAGGTTTCAGAACGCTTACATCACAAGTTATGTGACAATAAATGATATGTATGTAAATCAATATGTAGGATATGTTACATAAGACTGTGAGGGTTACAAGGGCCTTCATAATTCACTGTGCTATATTAAAAAGATTCAAATGTATTAACTGCAAGTAACAAAAGGATCTCTTTAAGCAGTAACCCATTTACCCATCTACATAAATCGATCTAAACCTACAAACAACCAAGCTCTCATTGCCTATTTAAATACATTTTAAAAAATACCAGCTGCAGCAGTTTTTTTTCTTGCAACAAAATAAAATGTGGATAAATACAGATAAAATGATCACAAAAATAAATATGGATAAATTCAGATGGAAATGTTAAAAAATTAAATACCATAAAACCGTGATGTAACCCGAAGTGCACTGGCACAGTGCAGCGCTCTGCACCTGTTTTTACCCCCTTTGCAATTCCCAATTTGTATACACTTCACTTGGAAATTCTCTGAGTTGGTGCATTAGCTTCAGACATAATAGCTTGGAAACAGGTAGTAGCAGTTGCCTCTCCCTCTTTCCACGCTGTGCTGTGTGCAGCTTATGCCTTTTTGGAGCTTTCATACTTAAGTGTATGCCCTTTAGACACTGCAATGTTTTAAAAACAGGTAGACGGGTCTGCACTGCCTAGCGCAGGAGTTCATGATGTGGCCTCGGTTCACCTACTTATTGAAGTGTTACAATTTTGCTATATTTTTTCAGATTCAGTATAAATCAATGTTTGCATTTCATCTACGTTGAAAACATGCGAACAGTGGGGCTTATTTACAAGACCCTAGCACCACTGTTGAGTAATTTTTGGGAAGCAGTGGTGGCGCTAAACAGTCCCCTACAGTGTGCCACATTTACAAACTGGTGCAATGGGACCATTACACCAGTTTATAAAGCCTTGTGCTACATTACACCTGCACCTGGTATAATATATGCAAGGTAGGCATTCCTACGTGAAAAGCCACGCAGAACTGGCACAGTGAAAGTTACAACATTTCACTGCGTCGTTCTGCAACTTCACTGCATCCAAATTTTAACACCCATTCAGAGCAGGCCTTAAACTGGCACAGGGCTTTTTAACATGGGAGCCTTCCTGGCGTTACTGGAGTAGTGTCATTTTGTTTTTTACTCTACTCCAGCAATGCATGACTTAAGCACCACAGATGCGCCAGAATTTCTGACTCATCTGTGAAAGCATGCACCATAGAGTTCTGTATTGTAAATACAGTGCAGGTGTCATTAGGGGGGCCCAAAGCAGCACAAGAAGTCTGATGCATTTGATGCATCAGAGCCAGAGCGTAGAAATCTTGTAAATGAGGCCCAATGTTGTTCCCAGGCTGACAGGTTGTGTTCTGTGGGTACTGTTTTAAGAAAAAAAAAGTCAGAGTTACACATGTAGAGAAAAACAATGATTTATTTTGTGTCAATATAACTCAAGACCACAAATAGTATTGGAGCAAAATAACATCCCACAAAATATAATATGGATCTTAATAGGACCCCGGAGCACTTTCTATAATCCGGCTAAATTTAAAGCATATTGTTAAAGCAATTTGTGCTTAGACATACTTCCCTTAATATTCAAAAAGAAAGCAGTAAGATGGGAAAATAAAAGACTCCCTACTGATTCTGTATGGTGCACAGCAAAGCTCTAGGCTGGGACTGGATTATGTTCTCCTCTTCCCTCCCTCCAACGGAGAACAAATGGCACTTAATCAAAGGCAACACATGTTGTTTTGATTACTTGCAGACTACCATTCAGTTCCAAACAGCCACATAATTGGTCATTTTTAAATCATGAATACATTAAACACTAGGGTTCAAATCACATAAAGTGAGCTCTGCAAGTGCTAATCTTAAACCACGCCTGGGCCACAGTTTTGGGCTGACTGGTGTTTTTAATATTTACAGAACAAGAGTAGTGCAATTGTTCCACCGTATACATTGGTAGATGGTTGCTTGTCACAGGAACTTTAAATACATTTGTTGTTTTTGGCTAGAAATGTAGCAGTATTTGTTGATCCATCTGAAGTAAATATAAGAGCATAAGATAAAGACATGCACAAACTGGACAATTAAAATATTACAAGGATATAACACAACAGTCAAAATCGAACATAACACAAAAACCACAGTGCAACAGAACATAATTCGTTTACAATAGAGCAGCACAAAAATACAGCAACACAAGAATTAGATAACAATCACTAGTACCACAGAGTGAAACATATCAAATATGCACACATTACAGTTTCTGAAACCTTTTTTTATCTTAATGTGGTAAAAGGCTTTTGCGCCAAACATTACCTAAATTTACCACCAAGGACACGAAATAGAATTAGTCAAAATATTTTCTCATCCTACCCCAGGTCTGCTTCCAAATCTAGTTATGTTTTCCTGAAAAATATTGATTAACACAGAATAATTCTGTACTAGTGCACAAACCTAGATTCAATATTTTGCATTTTTGAAGTGTACTGCTTCTTCCTGTCTGATACTGATGACAGACAGGTGACTTTTCTATCGTGGGATTGACAGATTAATTTCTGGTCAATATTTTGCTAATACTGCACCTGGCCGTCACACACTGTATGCCGTGTGATGTGCTTGGGGAAAAGCCAGATTGAAATTGGCTCAAAAAATTAATGTGTGCTCGGACTGAAGAAAGTGAACCAAACTTTGCTTTGATTCTTCAGACGAGGATTCTACCTGAAGCTTGCATTTAATAAATACCATTGGAATTCAGGTTAGTCAAATAGAATACACTTGGGATTGTGAAGCATGACTGACAGTCTTATTTGAACTCTACAACATAGAGGGTCATATTTACAAGAAATTGGGTCAGGGCAGCACCGCAAGTATTTTTGCAGCACTATCCTATGCCAATTTGAAAGGGCAGAAATGCACTGTATTAACAAGATATGGTGCATTTCTGTAGTTTCCCACTGCACTGACACACAATTGGTTGCCAAGAGCCAATGCAGGCACCCTTGAACTAAGGTGCAAGGGTCTCTGTGTTGCACCAGGATTGTTTTTGTGGAGAGAGGGACACCTTCCTGCACAAAAACAATCCAGAGAGGTGTTGCTTCTTTCTATGTTTGCTGCAGAATGTGGCACACAAAGAAAGAGGAAAAAACAAGGAGACATAAAGAGATTTCTCCTCACTGTGCCTCCCTTGGAGAGGCATAAGGTTTTGACACATCCCCAGGTTTGCAGATTTTTGTAATTCTGGCAAAACCCATGGGTGTTGTGTGGGAAAACCCAATGCAGCACCCATGGCCTGCCCCCTTGATGCAATGTAACATTTGGAGGCTTAATTAATGCTAAAGAACATATCTGAATTCCTCACATTGGGATAATGTGATTTTAAGAGGGCAAGTATGATGCATATTGTTCCATCAATAACAGTTATTTTTCAAGTTGAGCCCTACTGATATAGCCTCTCACCTTGAGTGAAATAGCTGCTATGTTCAAATATTTGCAGGTGGAATAGTCCGTGTCAAAGCCACATTTACCTGTGATGTCTACGAAAAGAATTTACGAGAAGGAAATTGATGCTGTCACTCTCCTCTAGGGAATAAGGTAGATAATAATACAGTAATATGGTAAATAACGTTTTGCCAAAATAATAGCTAATGGATTGGCAGCCCTTATACAATACCTGCTCTTACCAAATCAAGATGGCGTCTTCCCTTGAACGTGCATTTTGTATGTTCTGTAAATGCCCTTTGCCCTTTTGCTTCAGATAGATCTAAACATCACGGCAGTGCTACTGGACGCTGACTCTGTGGAGTGTGAGAGTAATAAGTGACATCGAACAATACAAATATCAAGATCCATGAAAATAGCTGCCCTCTGCCGGTATTGATTCTTCTCACTGGTAATGAATCTTTGCCATGTTTACTTTATACGTTTCACGACAAGCAAGCATTGCCAAAGCCAATATATCTGGTTATTGAAACCTTTATTGATTAGCAAGTTCCTCGGTGTGAATGAATAGGTGAATGGTTAAACATGGATGGATGAGAGGGCATGCATGGATAGAAAGGAGCTTCTGAATGCACAGATAATTAATGGTTAAGTCACGGATGGAAGGATGAATATGAGTGCTATGATACTCCATTATCAGAATAAAGATTTCTCCATTATGCAAACAATACTGAATCAGCTGTGTTAGAAATGGGGTCTTTGGTTGGCAGTCAGGTTACCCCCTGTCCAAGCAAGGACCGTCTCTCTAGTCAGGGTAAGTCACACACAATCCAAATTATCCTGTGCCCACCCTCTGGTAGCTTGGCCCCGGCAGTCAGGCTTAACTTAGAAGGCAATGTGTAAAGTATTTGTGCAATAACACAGTATAGCACCACAAAAATACACCACACAGTGTTTAAAAAATATATAATATTTATCTGGATAAATGCAGGTCAAAACGATCAAGAATCAATAAGTATACATTGGAATATCACTGTCAAAATGATATAAAGTGTCTTTAGTCTTTAGAAAGCAACAAGTGTATCTTGCAATCACAAAGTACCCGGTTTGCATTCAAATTCTCCCCAAGAGACCGCAGAGGAGGAGGTGCATGGAAAACGGGGAGGTGTGCGTAGATTTTTCCGGTTTTCGGACGCCCTGGGGATGATGTGTTGAAATCCTGGGCATGCAGGACGAAGTCACAAGGGCTGCATCGATCCGGTTGGAGATGCATGAAATTTCTGCCGCACGGCAGGCGCTGTGTCGATTCCTCTCAGGAAGTCGGGCTGCGTCGTTCCAGCTCAGCTTTGCAATGATCCAGTGTGTGGTGCATCAAAGTTCCAGTCGCAATGCTGGTGCTGCGTCGATCTTCTCTTGCAAAGTCAGGCTGCATCAATACGATTCAGCACTGCGATGCAGGCTGTGTGTTGTTTCTTGCAGTCTGTGCATCGAATTTTTGAAGCACAATGATTTCTTTTGCAGGATGAAGTCTTTTTGGTCTTGAGACTTAAAGGAACAGGAGGCAAGCTCTATCCAAGCCCTTGGAGAGCACTTCTCAGCAGAGCCAGAGGGCAGCAAGGCAGCAGGGCAACAGCAGGCAGCAGTTCTTTGCAGAAAAGCAGTCAGGTGAGTCCTTTGGGCTGCCAGGCAGTTCTTCTTGGCAAGTTGCAGTTTTGGTTCAGGGATTCTTCTCCAGTGGTATCTTCTCCAGAAGTGTCTGAGTTGGTAGGGTCAGAGACCCTGCTTAAATACCCAAATGTGCCTTTGAAGTGGGTGAGACTTCAAAGAGTGGCTTAGAAGTGCACAAGGTCCCCTTTTAGTTCCATCCTGTCTGCCAGGGTCCCATTAGGGGGTGTGGCAGTCCTTTGTGTGAGGGCAGGCCACTGTCCTTTGACATGTAAGTCTCCACCCTCCCAGCCCAGGAAGACCCATTCAATATGCAGATGTGTGCAAGTGTGACTGAGCATCCTGTGTTTGGGGTTTGTCTGAGTGCAATGCATAAGGGAGCTGTCAACTAACCCAGGATTGTAAGACACAGCAGGATTTAAGTGCAGAGAAAATGCTCACTTTCTAAAAGTGGAATTTTTAAAATAGTAATATTAAATCTAACTTTACCAGTCAGCCGGATTTTGTATTTCCATTCTGGCCATACTAAATATGACCTTGTTACTCATTTCAGATCAGAATCTAACACTCAAACAGTATATGAGGGTAGCCCTAATGTTAGCCTATGAAAGGAGCAGGCCTCACAGCAGTGTAAAAACAAATTTAGGAGTTTTACACTACCAGGACATGTAAACTGCACAGGTACATGTCCTGCCTTTTATCTACATAGCACCCTGACCTATGGGTCACATAAGGCCTACCTTAGGGGTGACTTATATGTAGAAAAAGGGGTGTTTAAGGCTCGACAAGTACTTTCAAAAGCCAAGTCGAAGTGGCAGTGAAACTGCACACACAGGCATTGCAATGACAGGCCTGAGGCATGGGTAAGATGCTACTTATGTGGGTGGCACAATCAGTGCTGCAGGCCCACTAGTACCATTTAATGTACAGGCCCTGGGCACATGTAGTGAACCTTACTGGTGTCCTACAAGTAGATTAAATAATCCAGTTGGGTATGAACCAATGTCACCATGTTATAAGGGAGAGAGCATATGCACTTTAGCACTGGATAGCAGTGGTAAAGAGCACAGAGTCCTAAAACCAGCAAAAAACAGTGTTCAAAAAGTGGAGGGAGGCAGGCAAAAAAGTTAGCGGTGACCACCCTAAGGCTGTCAGGTCTAACATGTTTCCCCCAGCTGAAAGTGGGGATAGCACTACCCAACCTCCTGGGAGCTCTCATCTCTTAGGTGGAAATATCTGGAGAGACCATCAGCGTTGGCGTGGTCAATCCCCGGGCGATGCTCCACCATAAAGTCCATCCCCTGTAGGGAAATCGACCACCTCAAGAGTTTAGGATGCTCGCCCCTCATCTGCATGAGCCATCTGACTTATGTCCCCTGGGCGTGGCCATTGGGCCCAGAGTCATGTGCGGGGTCCCAAGTTAGGCCCCCCTATGGCACTTACATTGTTTTAAAAATATACTCACCTCTACTTACCTCTGCTAACCTGGGATGGGATCCACCCATCCTTAGGTGTCATGCTGGTGTGGGTGGGTGGGGGTATCCTTGGGGCCAGGGTAGGGCACATGTGGGCTTTTCCCATGGTCTCTGACCATGGAAACAGCTCCACAGGTTCCCCAAAGCCTGCCCACATTCAGGAGTTAAATAATGGCGCGACGCAAGGGCTATACCTTGCATCTCATTGACGAAAAAGTAGGTTTCCACATCCAGAAAATGACGTTAACTCCATAACTTTGGCACTTGACATGTCTTGCACCAAAGTATAAATATGGAGTTAGGTTTGCGCTATATTAGAATTACAAAAATGACGCTAATTCGGCGCAAACCAAGTATAAATATGCCCCCAAAAGAGAGGGTGTAGTGCTGAGTAATAAGTAAATGTAAAGGAGAAGGAAGTCTAAATAAAAGAAGGAACCTGGTAAATTACTCTCCAACCAAAAAGCACATCTCCTCTTTACACTTTTCTTTAAGAAATGTGGTAAAGAGCAGCTAACTTATCATGTGTGTCTAGTTGTCTGGTAAACAAAGGGAGGACCTAACTAGGCACCCTTGTATGGGTTTTGTAATAGCAAGCAGGCTATATATTATATAGGTGAAGGAAGGGTGAGACTCTCTTTGTGAGAAAGGTGTCAGCAGCAAATTCATATAGCAACTGTTGGGATGGAAAAGTCCTTTGCATGGTAATGGATGTGCACCACTGCTGTGAGTGCCTCAACTGTACTGATGTCTGGATCCCTAATGCTGATTGTGTGTCAAATGAAAATAAGAATCATGCGTTTGGGTGCTGACATAGGCCTGTCTAACAAATAGTGGTCTTGTTGAACCCAGGGGGCTGCCTTTGGCAGAGGTTAAGCAGCTTGAGTGTGATGGTGGCAGCATATCATTTAGTAATCAGTAGGAGTGAGCAGGCCCTTTTTACCTGTGTCACTTGAGTGAGACCTACAGGCTCACTCATTTAAGGTTTTGCTGTTGTGTACTTAACTCATCATCGGCCTACATCCATTTGGTGTGTAGTTCTGTACAGTGCATGTGTGATGTACATATGCGTGTAGCATGTGTGTTGGTGAACGGTACTACAGACGTAGTGTAGCACTGTGTTGTTTGTGTATGTTATATGCATGTGCTTGGTGTATGTAGCACTCTGAGTGGTACAGTATATGAAGGACATAGTGCTGTGCAGAGGATGTACAGTGTGTACATGTGCTGGGTGTATGTCCCTGTGACTGGGACAATACAGGGATAATGTAATACTGTGCAGTGAATGCATGTAAAATGCATATACTGAGTGTATGTGTACCTATGGATGGTCAAATACATGCAAGATGTAGTGTTGTGTGGTGCATGTGAGTTATATGCATGTGCTGGGTGTATATGTGACTGCGAGATGTACAATACATGGTTGACTATGAGTTACATTTTGGAAGACCCAAGACATGGTGAAACATGAGGAGAGGAGATAGAAGAATCACCCAAGATGTATTTGTGTATTGCTGCATTCCTGTAAGCTGGGTTGGACACACTGGAGAGAGGGGAAGCCAGGCTACCCTCATACATTTCAAAGGCTGCTCTTTGATTCAGATGGAGGTCACAAGGAAGGGGCAAGGATACATCTCAAGAAGGAGATGAGACTGATAAGAGCTAACCTGTTGATGCACATATCACTATGTCTGACAACTAGATATAAAGTTATGTTTCTCCTGTGACCTGTGTTGTGGGGCTATCCACTTTGAGTACCTCCTGTTGTGACATACTGTTTTCTGGAGGAAGAGAGAGCAGAGGAGTGGGCACTTCAAAAGGAAGAAGACATCCAACATAAACCTCAACAACTCAGCCTTCAAATCACATTTGTTGTATGGAAATGGACTATAAGAATAGGAAATTGTTAACTGTCAAGTGACCTGTTGGGCTGTGTAAGAAGAAGCTCTGAACAACTTCTATTGGTGCCCAGGACTGGGGGACAAATCCTGCTAGTTTCCCAGCCTGGTGAGGGAATATCACATAGGGAATCCAAGACCACCCTCCCTGGAGGTTGGAGCACAAGCACCCACCTGCTTGCCATGACCAGAGTGCCCTGTGAGGAAGACGAGAAAATTGGAGGGAGCTAGGTCTAGTGGGGAATCTTACTGAGTTGATTTCCTTAGCAAGGAGTGAGGAGACAGCTACTACACCAATTGAGTCATTGTCTGTGTGCAAGGATAGCTAGCAACCCTTGTATGCCAGAGAAGGGCTGCCGTAAAGTGACTCGTAGTTGTTGCTGTGCTGAACTGATCATCACACATGTTCAGTGAGGGACCAATGACTCTCTATACCGTGGGCGACTGAGGACATGCTGAGTGAACTATAGCCTGTGTGTAGAAGTGAGCCATTGACCTTGTATGTTAGGAGGGGCTGCTCTGAATAGCTTTGCTGTGCTGATCAGGTTGGAACCTGTGTACATTGGAGAGAAGGTGACCCTACATGCCAGAGGGAGACAGCAGAACCAAGCAAGAAGCGTGACCTCTTCTGGCTCATCACCAGAAAAATGCCACTGTGAGGACCCCTGTGGATCTGCACCAAGACAGAAGATCAGCCTCACTTTCCTTTGCACTGTTTCCCCCATTATGCCCCATGAGACAGACCAAAGTAGTTTCCCAACATTGAAAAAAGCTACGAAGAACATCTGGTTACTGTGGCTACATGACCTTGTGTGAGGAACTTGAGGCCTGCTAAGCGCAGCCTGCCTGGACTGTGTACCGTAAACTCACTTGAACCAGCTGCTGCCTCTCTAGCACCACAGAAGGGAGCCACTTTGGGATATTAGCCGCTCCAATCCTGCAGGTGTTGGTAAGATGGATTTTGGGCCAGTTGACCCCAGGGGAACTTACTTTCCAGATTGGGCTTCTGTGCGGGAACACTTTTTACTTTAAATACAGAGTTGGAGTGGAACTTCGAAGAGTTGATCTACCAATGAAGCTTCACCTAAATGTCACCAATAGTGAATGGCAAATATCCACTATCACTAGAAAGAGGAGGCAGTGGAGCTAGAGTCCTGACCTCACAGGGACTGTGGAAGTTGTTTGTGAATGTCATATTTCCTTTTGTGTTGGTAGCTGTAAAATTAAATACTCCTTTTCATTAAGGTGAGTATTTGGCTGGATAATAATTTATTTCTGCTGGTGTGCGTATTTCGAACTGTGAGCCTATGTTCACCCCCTATATCTACCTCCCCTGAGGGATCCATGAACTGCTCGAACCACACTATTACTGAGAGCCAAGTGCTGAATCTGTACTTGGCCCATTTGCTCAGGATCCATAGTAGGTCGGTCCCTGGTACATCAGGAGTAAAAAGGCTTAAACCCCAGTAATGCTGCTTGTCCTGTGGCCCTCCAAACAGGGTTATGGCAGAAACTCTGCACCTGTATGCTGAATTTAGATTTTAGAGCATCTGCTGGGCACACTGGCCTGTTAGTGAGCACCACTGTTTGCTCTGTGTTTCTTAGAAGCAGAAAGCTTCTGAGGGATGTTATTCAGTTTGTTGCTCGACAGCTCTTTCTCTCATATTTTCAGCCTTGGATCTCAGGATAGGTTCCTTGTAGGGTGCTTGGAACTGATGTGCAGGCATTTGGTATAAATAATTTTCAAACTATAACCATTTTCAAGACAGAAATTTCTTAACTCTTGAGTAAAAGGGGTGGAGAAGTACTGTACGCTGAGTCTCCAAACCACCTGTATTCCAGAGTATAAACAATCCATGCTTTAGAGTTTGTCAAACAATTGTTGCAGAGCAAGTCTCAAACAATCTTATATATTCATCAATTCAATCTTTAATTTGCAACGACACTCCAGAAAGGGAAATGACAGTACAAAAAAACAGCACAGGGCATAATTGGCTTTGGTGCATTTTAATGAAAGTGTAAATTAAAACTGAAACATCAGGGCTCCACGAATTAGCAAAATGATTACACTGCTCAAATATTGCAAATGTGCATTGATTTAGTCTCGCCTCAAAACTGCAACATAATATTTCAGTTCAATAAATAAGTGCAGGCTGCCCAAAGTTTTCTAGTGTCCACACTTCTCAACTAATGTTGAACTGAGGGGTATCCAAAGCCCACTGTGAGCAGTCGATTCTTTAAAGCCCCTCCCCCATCTTGGAATGTCTACTAAACAAAGCTATGCCCCCGAAGTAAAGTGTCTGCAGGTCCCATGATTGTAAGGTGACAAGAAACACTGCAGTCACCCTGCTTTAAAAGGCCAAATTCTGTCTGGTGCTGAGTACCTGCAATTCTTCAATTTGAAAGAGAGAATACCGGCCCTTCACAACACTGCTGCAATACATTTAAATGGAGAGTACCAGCACTTCTCAGGAGAAAACAGTGCCCTGGACTTAACGGTTACGTCCTGGGCAGCACCACACAGGGGGCCAGGACGTAATCGTTACGTCCTGAATCAGGCCTTAGGGGGGAAGTGCTAGCGTTCCCCCAAAGTCCTTCCCCCCAGGGCAGGGCTGGAAGGGGAATTGCTTCCCCTTCCACCCTAAACCCCCGACCACCCCAGTCACGTCTGATGACCTCATTAGAGGTCACCTCCCATCACGCTGGAAGCACGGGCAGGGGAGGTCAGAGAGGCATTTAAAGGGAAGGAAAGGCTTTTCCTTTCCTTTTCATGTCTCTATGTGCATTCCTGCAGTACGATCACATAGCGATCGTGCTGCAGGAATGCGACTAGACACAAAGGGGATTGTTTTTTAAAGAAATTGATATGAGGAGAGCGACCCCTTTGGCAAGGGGTCGCTCCCCAAGAGGGGCATTTTATCTAAAGCCATTTCTGCCCCCCACTGAGGGCAGATCAGCCTATGTTAATTAGGCCGATCTGTCCCCAGGGGGGCAGAAGCCATTAGACACCAGGGATGGTTTTTTAAAAATTATGATTATAAGGGGAGTGACCCCCTTAGGCAAGGGCCATTCCCCAGGGGTCAACTTTTTTATTAGGCCTTTTCCGCCCCTGGTGGCAAATCAGCCTATATTAATTAGGCTGTAATTAGGCTGATTTGACCCCCTAAGGGGCAGAAACCACTAGACACCAGGGCAAGGGTCACTCCCAAGGGGGCAATTCTTTTATAAGGCCTTTTCAGCCCCCTTGGGGGCAGATCCACCTATTTTAGTAAGGCCCACTAGAGGATAGGGACACATTTTTTTTAAAGAAAGAGGGTGGGGGTATGGCCATACCTCCCATCCTAAATAAATGGGGACAAAGTTGTTCTGCCCACCGGTGGGAAGAGGGGGCAATTACCCCCATTCACTCCCCGGGGGTGCAGAAAGCCTACTATATGCCAGGGAATTAAAAAAAATAGTGGGGTGGTGGCTACCAACCAGTATGGGCATGGTTATGCCCCCACCCTAACTGAAGGGGGTAACAGTCTTTCATCTCTCCCCCACTCACTAAATGATCTTATCCAAATGGCAAGCAAGAGGACCGTTGATTATTTTGGGTTTTGATTTTACATTTGGGCCATGGGAGCTTGTCAAACTCTCAAAAGTGTCCCACTTGGAATGGTGAGGGCTGCACTTTTTGGACTTTGGGACACTGCCATTTAGAAAAATCTATGAAACCTAGACACATCTGAAAACTAAACATCTGGGTGAGTCCAGGGTGGTGTGCTTCACATGCACCCCCCACCATTTTCTTACCTACAATGACCTGCAACCCCTTCAACTTTGACTGAAATCACACATTTTTCCCAGACTTTTTAGATGGAATCTTCCGGAATCTGCAGAAATCCACAAAATTCCTACCACCCAGCATTGTCGCATCTATACTGATGAAAAATATTGCCCAACTTGTCAGCCTAAAAATGTTTTTTTTCAAACTGCACTTTGGGACCCGCTTTGGTTCCCCTCATTTTCAAAATGTTGTTTTGCTCTTCTCTGTCGCAGGCACTTGGCCCACCTACACAAGTGAGGTATCATTTTTACGGGACACTGAGGGGAATGTTGAGTGGTAGGAAATTTGTGCTGTGATCCCACACAGAAAGGTGGGAAAAATTTATTTTGTAGCTAAATTTGAGGTTTTCTGAGGATTCTGGGTAAAAAGACACTGGGGGATCCACGCAAGTCACACCTCCCTAGACTTCCTTGGGTGTCTAGTTTTAAGAAATGTTTGGTAGCTTTCCCTAGTTGGCTGCTGAGCCCTGGACCAAAAACGCAGGTGCCCCCGCAAAAACAGGTCGTTTTGTATTTGATCATTTTGATGTGTCCACGTATTGTTTTGGGGCATTTCCTTTGGCGAGCACTAGGCCTACCCACACAAGTGAGGTACCATTTTTATCGGGAGACCTGAGGGGAACGTTGGGTGGAAGGAAATTTGTGGCTTCTCTCAGATTCCAGAACTTACTGTCACTGAAATGTGAGGAAAAAGCGTTTTTTGGGCCAAATTATGAGGTTTACAAAGGATTCTGGGTAACAGAACCTGGTGAGAACCCCACAAGTAAGCCCATATTGGATTCACCTAGGTGTCTAGTTTTAAAAAATGTGTAGGTTTTGTAGGTTTCCCTAGGTGCAGGCTGAGCTAGAGGCCTCAGCTATGCACTTTGCAAAAAACAGGTCAGTTTTCTATGTGAAAATGTGATATGTCCACGTGGTGTTTTGGGGCATTTCCTGCCGCGGGCACTAGGCCTACCCACACAAGTGAGGTACCATTTTTATCAGGAGACTTGGTGAAATGCTGGGTGGAAGGACATTTGTGGCTCCTCTCAGATTCCAGAACTTTTTAGGACCCAAATATGAGGAAAAAGTGTTTTTTTGCCAAATCTTGTGGGTTGTAAGGATTCTAGGTAACAGAACCTGGAGAGAGCCCCACAGGTCACCCCGTTCTGAGTTTCCCTAGGTGTCTTGTTTTCAAAAATGTATAGGTTTGCTAGGTTTCTCTAGGTGCCGGGTGATATAGAGGCCAAAATCCACAGCTAATCACTTTGCAAAAAACAGGTCAGTTTTCTTTGGAAAATGTGATTTGTCCACGTTGTGTTTTGGGGAATTTCCTGTTGCAGGCACTAGGGCTACCCATACAAGTGAGGTACAATTTTTATCGGGAGACTTGGGGGAATGCTGGGTGGAAGGAAATTTGTGGCTCCTCTCAGATTCTAGAACTTTGCAGCACCAAAATGTGAGTAAAAAGTTTTTTTTTGGCCAAATTTTGAGGTTTGCTAAGGGTTCTGGGTAACAGAACCTGGTGAAAGCCCCACAGGTCACCCCATTCTGAATTTCCCTAAGTGTCTAGTTTTTAAAAACGTATAGGCTTGCTGGGTTTCCCTAGGTGCCGGCTGAGCTAGAGGCCAAAATCCACAGCTAGGCACTTTGCAAAAAACAGGTCAGTTTTCTTTGGGAAAATGTAATGTGTCCATGTTGTGTTTTGGAGCATTTCCTGTTGTGGGTACTAGGCCTACCCACACAAGTGAGGTACCATTTTTATTGGGAGACTTGAGGGAATGCTGGGTGGAAGGAAATGTGTGGGTCCTCTCAGATTCTAGAACTTTCTGTCACCAAAATGTGAGGAAAAAGTGTTTTTTACCACATTTTGAGGTTTGCTAAGGATTCTGCGTAAGAGAACCTGATGAGAGCCCCACAAGTCACCCCATTCTGAATTTACCTAGGTGTCTAGTTTTCAAAAATGTATACGCTTGCAAGGTTTCCCTTGGTGACGGCTGAGCTAGACACCAAAATCCACAGCTAGGCACTTTGCAAAAAACAGGTCAGTTTTTTTGGGGAAAATGTGATGTGTCCATGTTGCGTTTCGGGGCATTTCCTGTCATGGGCACTAGGCCTACCCACACAAGTGAGGTACCATTTTTATCGGCAAACTTGGGGGAATGCTGGGTGGAAGGAAATTTGTGGCTCCTCTCAGATTACAAAACTTTCTATCACCGAAATGTGAGGGAAATGTGTTTTTTGGCCAAATGTGAGGTGTGCAAAGGTTTCTGGGTAACAGAACCTGGTGAGAACTCCATAAGTCACCCCATCCTGGATTCCCCTTGGTGTCTGGTTTTGAAATGCACAGGTTTGGTAGGTTTCCCTAGGTATCGGCTGAGCTAGAGGCCAAAATCCATAGCAAGACACTTTCCAAAAAACACGTCCATTTTCAATGTAAAAAAGTGATGTGTCCAAGTTGTGTTTCCTGCTGTGGACATTAGGCCTACTCACACAAGTGAGGTACCACTTTTATCGGGATACTTAGGGGAACACAGAATAGCAGAACAAGTGTTATTGCCCTTTGCCTTTCTCTGAATTTTTGCCTTCCAAATGTAAGACAGTGTGTAAAAATTGGGAATACAAAGGTTTCCTTGATACCTACTTTTCACTCTTTATATTTGAACAAATAAATAACTGCATACCGGGTATACAATGAAAACCCATTGCAAGGTACAGCTTCTTTTTTGGCTCTGGGTACCTAGGGTTCTTGATGAACCTACAAGCCCTATATATTCCCGCAGACATAAGAGTCCAGCAGACATAATGGCATATTACTTTTGACAATTTGATATTGCAGCAAAAAGTTACAGAGTAAAAAGTGGAAAAAAATGACTTTTTCACAACAATCTCATTATATTTTTATTTCAGTTGTTATTTTCTGTAGGAAAACCTTGTAGGATCTACACAAATGACCCCTTGCTAAATTCAAAATGTTGTCTATGTTTTAGAAATGTTTAGCTGTCTGGTATCTAGCATTGGTTTTACACCCATTTCTGTCACTAACTGGAAGGAGAGTACCTCTAGAATCCCTAGGATATTGGAAAAAAGGACACAAATTTGGCGTGTGTAGCTTATGTGGACAGAAAGTTATGAGGGCCTAAGCGGGAACTGCCCCAAATAGCCAAAAAAAGGCCTGGCACCGGTGGGGGAAAAGGCCTGGCAGCGAAGGAGCCTTGTTCTCCTTTCTTTTCCAACCTCTCACTCTGTCATCTTTTCTTTCCTGCCTCGTCTTCCCCCCTACATGGCAGGAAAAGTCCAGTTAGGAATTTGCAACTCTAATAGCTCTAACTCGAGCAAATGTGAGACCCATTGTATTGCAAATGCTTGTTAGGTCTAGCGTTACCCAAGACCATTTTGTTTTTGTTTTTGATCCTTAAAAACACATATACATACAAGGGCTTTCAGTCACCTCTGTTCACCAATTTATCTGTTGTAGTGTCAATCACACTTTGCTTCCACCCACCACAGTATGCAGTGTAGGATGACTTCAGCCATTGGCTCCCCTAATGGAGAATGACCGCATTGTGGCCCTGATTTATACTTTTTGGTGCAAAACTGCACTAACGCTGTTTTGCACCAAAAAGTTTAGCATCGGCTTACACCATTTCTGTGCACCAGCCGGGCACCATATTTATGGAATGGTGCAAGTTGGTGTAAAGGGTAGGCTAGCGTTAAAAAAATGACGTTAGTCTGGTGGGGCTGGCGGTATGGAAGAAGGGGGTTTTGCACCAAAAAATGACTTTAAGCAGGTTAGAGTAAAAAAATGACTCTAACCTGCCTAGAGTCATTTTCTGACGCAAAACCATCCATACCACATGACTCATGTCTTAGAAAAGACAGGAGTCATGCCCACCACCCCAATGGCCAGCACAGGGGATCAGGGTCCCCTGGGCATGGCCACTGCACCCAGTGCCATGGAGAGGGGCCATTTCAGGGCCCCCAATGGCAAAAACAAATACTTACCTATACTTACCTGGGATGTGGTCCCCCATCCTCCTCTGTCCCTCTGGTGTGGATGGGGGTGTCCTTGGGCCCTGGGGAGGACACATGTGGGCTTATTTCATGGTGTTCCATCATGGAACTAGGCCCACAGGTCCCCTAACGCCTGCCCTGACCCACGTGTTAGAAAATGGTGCAAAGCAAGCTATGCACCATTTTTTGACTTCTCCTTCCTCCTGTGCATAATTTTAGCATGGGATAAATATGGCGTTAAGGCCATAGGGTCATTTCTTGTAAGGGAATGCCTACTTTGTATCTCATTCACGCAAAGTTGGTTTCCACGTCCAAAAAATTGCTTTAACTCCATAAATTTGGCACTCGATCGGTCTAGCGTCAAAGTATAAATATGGAGTTAGTCTTGCATCAAATTTGTGTGAAAAAATTAGGCAAATTTGGTGCAAAACAAGTATAAATATGCCTCTAAGTCTGTACAGAGTTCACATATGCTTAAAAAGTAGCCTACTTAATTTCAGTGCCAGCTGGAGTTTGTGGGATAATGCGTTTATTTTGGCATCAGAGTCTACTTCTCCAAATGAAAAGGTAAAAATCTTGGAGTCTGGACTCCTCGTGAACATGAACTGGCCTGTTTGTCCCAAGACCCTGTGACGACTGCCAATGCGAAGTTCCAATGAGACCTACTCTTCATGCCGACAGCGACTGCCAGCGTTGACTGGTAATGCAATAGGTACACTTCGTACGACAGCAACAACAGCTCTCAATGACCACTAGTGCTACAGCAATGACCATCTACAATATTTGACCAACTCTGTGCTCTACAGCGATGCCCGATCTCTTCACACTACAGTGACAACTGTCTATGATGCTCATCTTTGTGGCCTCCTCCACCAGGGCCAGAAGTCTTCACGCCTTACTTTCAGAGTAACTTTTCAGTGGGACTAACGTGGTCCTTGTATCTGACACTTCCTCTATTGTGGTCAGTTTGATCTTTAGACTTCCCCTGGTCTTGTGACCGTAAGTTACACTTTGTGCTTCAGGGTGCTGTTTTACCTCTCCACTTCTAATGATCGCATTTTTGTGCTCTGGTATCATTTTATTTATTTAAAGTGTCTCTATTTTTTCAATTGGTTTGAGACTTTTCTTGTTTTGTGGTTTCATTTTATGAATGTTCCTGTGCTGCATGAATACTTTAGTCTTTGCCTCTAGGTTAAGCCTGACTGCTTTTGTGCCAGGCTACCAGACGATTAAGCACAGGCTAATATGGTGACTTGTGGTTCACCCTGACAAAGATTGTCGTTGTTGTCTCAGTGGGGCTTCCATCCCCCTAAACCAATAACCCAATGGCTTACAAAGGGACATTATTTTTTTTATTACTCAAAAAAATATCTCCTTTTGAGAGGTGTTTGGTTGGTGCATAACCTCCTGAACCACAGAGACCATGCACCCAACTTGCAGTGCTTTCACAGTAGTTCCTCTTAAGGCACAGAGATCACAGTTGAGCCGGTGGTGATCTCTAAATATGTTGGGTGGTTGTCAGACAGTGTGACATATGTAATGTTCTCTGTGACCATGAAAAATGGTGGACCACCAGGCAAACTTTAAAGAAGACTCTAAGCTTATTTTCATGTTCTTTCTTTAACATTATTCAAGTGCCTAATATCAAACACGTTTTCTTTCTTAAAAATGACTCCTTGCCATCATCATTATCACATTTTATTCAATTCTCTATATATGTACATGTGCTTTTAGAATACTGGTAGCATGGTCTTTTAATTTAGGTTTTATTGTCCTCATTTCCTTACAATACCCTCATTCACAGCAAGAAAACATTACTTTAAGTAGTCTGTTACCTTGAGGTATGGAGGAGGTGGAATAAAGATGGTAAGAGCTCTTCCACCTGCTACCTGGGAAACTGTTCAGGAGTACACTCATGCTTGTCAAAGGGTCCCCTTGCAATCAGATCACCTCGGGTAAAAGCCAGTTCCCGCTTACAACTGGACAGCTGTGGGTGCCCAACTTACTTCTGTGGACGCATTCATCAACTAGGTTCTGCCCTGGGATTTAGGCAGCCCTTGCATCCTTCATCTAAGCCTCCTGTTTTTATACCATGGATTTCATTCACATTTCTACCTCCTATTGATCCTACATTTTTGGCCTGCCCCTGTATCTACCCAAACTGTTTTATCATATTTTCCCTTTATCACTTTCATCACTTTCACACATGAGAAGCTCTAAACTTAAATACAGAGAAAGCATCAAATGAGTTTAATAAACACTATCAGATTATTTTTTATAGTTTTGAGTCGTACAGAATTGTCTGACCTAATCAACGAGCCAAATACTGGAAAACCTCCACCCATTTCACTGTAGAGAATCCTCCATCTTAGTTTTCGCACCTGGGTCTGTTTATGAGGTATGCCAAGATCTGGTCACTGCATCTGGCCAAGGCCAGACGCTTCCCGGTCAACTGCCCCAGGATCAGATAATGAAATCCATTTACACAGTGCTTCAGAGTTGAACAGTGTCTGTTGACAAAACAAAATGTAATAGGTTGTGAATCACAGAACCAATCAGCCATGGGGTTCACATTTCATGCAAGAAGAGCAGTTGTCTAGTGGAGATCATGAGAAAGGGATAATATCCTTAAGCAAAAACAAAAATGTAAAGACTGTACAATTATTTTACACCCGCGACTCAAAACAACAGACCAGGCACTTCCTGCGGTCAATATTAGCCTGAAAAAGAAAACATGGCTGAAGTACATTTTAATCATATTAATGCAGGCAAAATGTTTTGTTGTATTGTTGTGTTGTAATGCTGCTGTTGTGCTGTTTGATTGTAATATAACATTGTATCGGTGTGGTGTTGCTGTATTTCAGTTGCAGTCTGCCTTCCCAAATGCATTCAAATTCTGTAGTCACACTCTATCACCTTCACAAATCCGATTTTAGAATATGGTGCTTAAATATGTCCCAAACAGTAACTTGCTAGCACCAATAACTTTCAGTAGCCTCGGCCAAAATGTTTTAACATCCGGCCCGAGGATGTTTTACCATCCGACCCATAAACAGGGTTGTCTGGGCCATAATGCATTAAACATATATGGTTTATGTGTTTGGCTATTATAGACTGTACTGTATTATGTCACAGCGTCCTTTAGACTTTTCGAAATACTGACTTTTCGAGAATTTGTGTTTATTGATGTAACCCTTATTAAGTGTAGAGTCCTGCAATGTTTCATTTGTGTAATGTTTTGTTTTCAGTGTTACTTTGTAAATCAATAAAATATGTGGGTAATACACTCACTGTTATAGTCAGATTTATCACCAGCACTGTCTTTATTTTGCCTACAACACCAACGGCACTAGCAGCCAGGGGCAGCTCCTCCATTAGGGCAGAGGAGAGTTGTGTCACCCCACGCCAGCAGCGGCATCTGCAAACCTTTTAGCAAAAAACGATAATAAACTATAGGGCATATTCATGAGCCCCTAGCACTACCGGAGAGTCATTTTACGAGATTGGTCCAGTGGCGCTATGCCTATTGTCGTATTTACAAGGTGGCATTAAGCCACTTTTGTGGCTAAATGCCACTTTGTCAATAGAGCCCCTTCACACCCAGCACTGTGTGTGGAAGGGGCATGCAATGGGTGTTGCTGTGGGCATGCCACAGCAACACCCATTGCATTTTGATGCTGTCCCAGATTTATGTGTTTTTGTAAACCTGAGGCCACACCAAAATCTAACACTACCCCAGTGGTGGCATTAGCATGGCCCAACGAGGAGGAATACTTCTACGCCTACTAGTTTTTTGCTTCTTCTGTGTGTGCTGCATTGTGCAAAATGCCAGAGATAATTTTTTATGTGTGGGAAGGTGCCCGTTCCTGCACATAAACAATCTTTCAAAATGACGCTTTGGCACTTCTGCAGCACACACAGAAGTACCAAATCACCATTAGTGATTGGTTACGTGGGACACCTTCCTGCACATAAACAATCAAACCCCTTAATACAGACATCGTTGCACAATGGCAGCTGTAAACCTCAACTTGTGAAGATTACCCCATTTCATAGCCCTATACCTTCCTTTTACATTTTAACAAGTCACCCCTAAGTAGGCCTTACTGCCCAAGTGTCAGGATGCATGATACTTTAAAGTAAGAAATGTAAAATTCTAATGCTAAACACATCAATGAAGTCATGGCCACAAATTCTTTCTTCACTGCAGCAAGGTTTGCTTTTCCATAGGAAAGCATTAGGAGCAGCTACAATATTCATGTTTGGATTTAAAAAAAATATTATTTACAAGCCCAATTCACTGGTGAAGTCACATTTTTTATTTGCCATTTTTGATTCTTCCTAAATTTTATTTCTAGTGGAACTGATCAGCGTAGAGAGCTTCAGCATGTAAAATCTGAGGTAGCTGTGTAAAGAGAGAGAGATGAAGCTGGCAAGGGGGTTCAAGAAAGGTGAGTGCCATGTAGCCCCAGAGCATTGGAACAAGCTTCCTGCTATAGTCCACCACACAGGAGCAAAAAGATGATAGAGTAGAGGTTGTAAAAGAGGACGATGAAGTGGATGGCCCTGCAACATACCCAGTGCCAGGGAAGGAAAAGCTGACTGTAAAATCCAGGTCACTTATCTTGTCCAGATCATGCAGCAGTGTGTCAACTCACAGCCTGACGGAGTCAGAGTTGGTGGATAGGCAGGCTGAGAAGGGGATGAGGCTGAAACTGGCTACCCTAATCATTGAGGTAAGGAATGCAGCAGCAGAATGGGCTAAGAGGATAAGGCCCTACTGACCCATGAGATGAGCCAGAAAGAACTGGACCCAAGAGCAGAGAAGATCATGGAGTACAGCAATGATGCTGACAGTGACAGTAAAGTGCTTAGGAGAGGTAAAAGAGTCCACATACCCAAAGACCTGCCATCAAGTTATGTGGTCGGAGATTTCATGGATAAGTGGTTTGTTGCTTATGAGTTGGCCCAATGTATGTAGAGGATGAATAGGGGGGTAGTCTGTGGAAGCACATGCCAATTGCTCAAAATGATACCCTGTTAGCCCTAGGGGTAGCTGACCAGATTAAATATGTCCCCATGAAGGAACCTCATATCCCAAAGTTTGGTCTGATCCCTGAGAAATATCATCTGAAGTTCAGCGATAGCCAGAAGGAGTCACAACAGTCATGGGTTGATTTTGTGGACTCATCAAGTGAGGCACAGGGGGGTTGGGCAAAAGTCAGCAAAGTGAATGATTATGATTGACTTCATGATTTAATAATGAAAGAGCACATACTTAGTAATTGCTTTACACAGTTGTGCCAGCACCTAATTGAGGCCAAGCTCCCTGTGCTCAGGGAGCTTAGGGAGAAAGCAGACCTCTGAATTATCACCAGAGTGTCTAAAAAGGTATCCTGGAGGTGCCCCTAAGATGAGTGGTCCAGGGCCCCCTCAACAGAGAAAGAGGGAAGGTCAGGATAAAACAGAGAAGTTCCACAATAGAGTACAAAGGGAAAGGATTCCCATACCCTTTCTAAGCATGGGGATGGAGGTTCTGAGGTACAGATGCTAGGGATCCTCTTTCACCCATCCAGGTGGTATAACTGTTATCAGTCAGGTACAAGTGGGAGGACTCTGCCTATCCCAGGAAACCACTCAAAAGTGTGCCCTCCACATAGGTGGCCAAGGTTGCCTTAGGGGAAGATATCCTCAGTAGGAGACGGTAGTGCATGCTCTACTATACCTATTTGATAGGTGGACCCCAAATGTAAGTGGGTAAGACAGATTGGTGTAGTTGTCACTTTCAGGAGCTGATTGTCAATGGGATTCCTGTCACTGCTCTGAGGGATACCTGAGCCAGCCAGACCATAGTGGCAGCTAGGCCTGGTTTCCCAGTAGAGTATCTGGCAGACTAGGTATATAGAGTAACTCATGGGCAGTGCTTTTTGAGCCCTATGGCCCTGGTATCCTTAGAACAAGAAGGGGTGCAGGCTCCAAGGAGAACCATTGTCAACTCCCAAATGCCTATTGACTCCATCCATGGTAATGAATTTCCACAAGAGAGATAAGAACAGGGTGGTGCTGTTACCCAGGGTGCCCTAGAACCATAGACTTCTGTCCAGATATAGAGGAAGGGGTAAAAGGTGGAAGCTATCTACATTGGGAAGACTAGTGGATCAGGGGTTACCTGCTATAAGAGAAGAACACTCCAAGACAGACCCTGGTGAGGCCATGTCTCACCTTGAGGTGCTGCCTGCAATGTCACAGAGACAGAGTACTAGAGACCTGTCCCTGGCAGACACCTACATGACGCAAAGTGTGTGACCTTTGAGGGGTGCTGTGGTTCCCCCTGAAAGTGCTGAACTACCAGGCACCTGTTCAGTCTCAGGGTACAGACCATGAACTAAAATACCAGTCTCAGGATACCATTTGTGGGGTGGCAGAAGTAAGAATGGAAGGAGGGTGTCTATCACCTGAGAATGTAGCCCAACACTTCCCTCTCTGAGAAACCTAAGAGGCCAGGGACAACTGGGGAGCAAATAGGGGACTCCTTACCAACCCCACAGTTGGAAGTGAGGCCTGCCCAAGGTCCAAGATTTGGGGCTCCACATGACAGTGGAAGGCCAGGGGCCTGGCTCCTGACACTAACAGCTGTCAGTGGCCTCTCTTTGTTATTTGTCTTGTGGGTAGACTTTTCCCTGAGGTGGGGACAAAAGTCTGATCCAGGGAGCAGAAAAGGCCACATCATCCTGCTGACCATGGTTGTACTGTGTGCATTCTGGGATAGCTCTGTGAGCAGGATAAGGCTAGTGGCCTCACAGATGGGTTTGCAGAAGAGGAGAAGGGTTCCCCATGGGCAGGTTCAGCGACCTAGGACGAGGTTGATAAAGGCAACAGATAGGTACAGAGGGGCACAGAAGCAATTCACCAAACTTACAAGGCATTGACAGGAACTGCTGTAACGGATCAGCCCACATTTCAAAATTTGGCAGGTTGCACCTCTGTCAGGACAGTAATTCACTCCATTGCCCTAGTGCATGAGGGCTGTCCTTTTAAAATGAAATCTGGCCCTACGTCTGAAGATAACTCTTCCAACAGGGTTGAAACCTGCTTTCTGTAGCACAGCCACACTCCATTGTGGTTTGCTTCAACCTTCACATAGCTAGTGTTTAACCACAATCATAGTCGGCCATTAAGAAATCTTTGTGCTATTCTGAACCTTTAAATTTTAATGTTCATAACTCTGGTTTCCCTTATTGGATTTTTGCCATTTTGATGCCAATATATTTACTAAAATGTATTCTGTTTTTCTAAAATGGTTTGGGATTTTTCTTGTGTGTGTTTTAACTTTATTACTGTTTTGATACTGTGGAAATAAGTTACGCATTGCATCTAAGTTAAGTCTGCCTGCTTTGTGACGTAGCTACCAGGTGGGTGTGCTCAGGCTTCTTTAGTGACTCTATTGGTTTGCCCTAACAAAGGTTATTGGTATTACTGAGGTGGGTACTCACCGCCTTAAATAATACCTCAGCTTCTTACGCTGCTCCAGAAAACTACAAGTGGCTCGGTGGTTCTGGAACAGGTTATCCCAGGTCTGGATACGTCGCCCAGTTTATAGGTGGTGGAATGTGCCCTCAGTGATTCTGTTGATGGTTCTTGGTAGGAACTGCAGGTAAACCTACTCATAGTATTGCAGTGAAGCATAATCCTGGTAGGACTTCAAGTAAAAAAAGAACCAGCAATCTTTATAGATGAATCAAAATGGGATAATGTACAACAGTGTGTTTGACACTTAGCAATCCCCAGTGGGTTGCAAATGGACCTGCCTCATCAATATTCATGAGGCAGGTTGCAATTTGTGACCCATTGTGAATGGCAAACATCAAAGGGATGGTGGCTGCTGGGCTCAACAGACCACCATGTCTGTGATTGCTTTTTAAATAAAACATTTATTTTAAATGCAGCCCATTTTCCTTTGAGGAAAATGGGATACATTTAAAAAAGAAAATTGAAAAGTTCTCTTTTTATTTTTTTAAGAGTAGGCGGTGATCCTTGGGACCACTGCCTGCTCTAAAAATGTTCGCAGGCACATTCATAAAGGGGTAGGAGTCCCTATTTGCTAATGGGTTACCATCAACTTGATGTTGGTGGTAAACTGCAAATGTTTTGCAACTGCATTTCAGTTGCAAAACATTCATACATCCCCCTGCACCTCACTAATAGGAAGGAACGCCCTTAAAATGCCCCTTCCTAATACCAAATTGCTAACCCATTTTGCGATTCCGTAATAAGTTATTGAATCACAAAATGGGTTTGGTACATTTGTCCCTTGGAAACTAGAACAAGTGATTGCCGATCTTATAGTATACATTTTGGAAAATCAGGCATTGAACAATGAAAAAAAGGCTTTATCAGCTATAGCAGAGTTCTAAATATTCAACCAGAACTCTAAAGAATCACCCAACAGAAAAACAACAAATGTAAAACTTATCTCTACCTGTGAAAGGGCTACTTCCAACAAGGCAAAAAAGGTAGATGTGCTAACAGAGGTCTTCCATACACTAGGAATTTTGTGAATTTCTCTGATCAGAAGCTAAAAGCTCTGACAATACAAAACAGCTACAAAGTAATGAAATTAAATGTAGATGTATATAGTGCAGCTTATCACCTGTGAGGGTCTCAAGACGCTGTCCATGGGCACAGGGACACATGATGTTGCGGTGATGCCGTGAGTCGGATTCACATCACCAAAAATGTTTTCGAAAAATTAGGGGCCTGATTTATACTTTTTGCCGCAAAACTGGCAAATGCTTTTTCCTGACAAAAAGTATAGCGCCGGCTTGTGCCAATCCACAGTGCCAGCCGGGTGCCATAAAAAAGGAATGGGGCAAGCTGGCGCTAGGCTTGGGCTAGTGTCTTCAAAGAAGACGCTAGCCAGGTGGGGAAGGAAGGGTTGTGCGTCAAAAAATGACGATAGCCTGGTTTGAGGTAAATAAAAAAAGTTCCTGGTGCACCAAAATCATGACTCCTGTCTTAGAAAAGACAGGAGTCATGCCCACCACCCCAATGGACAGCACAGGGGACAAGTGTATCCTGGCCATGGCCATTTCACCCTGTGCCATGCAGGGGGGCCCAAGTTAGGGCCCCTGATGGTAAAAAAATAAATACATGGACTTGCCTGGGATAGGGTCCCCCATCCTCCGGTGTCCCTTTGGTGGGGCTGTTCTTGGAGCTTTGGGAGGGCACCTGTGGACCCATTCCAAGGTGTTTAACCATGGAAATGGGTCCACAGGTCACCAAATGCCTGGGCCAGGCATTAAATAATGGTGCAGAGCAAGGTTTGCACCATTATCTAGCCCCTCCTCCCACCTGTGTGTCATTTTAGCATAGGGGGGGATAAATATGGGGCTTTTGGGATAGTACCATTTCTTAGGTGGGAACGCCTTCCTTGCATCTCATTGATGCAAGATAGGTGCACACATCTAAAAAAAATTGCAAACTCCTATGGAGTTAGGTTTGCGCTGAATCTGCATTAAAAAAAAATGATGCAAATTCGGCACAAACAGAGTATAAATATGCCCCTAGATTTCAACCCACAATCTCTATACGGGGGTAGAGGAGGCAACAGGGTTACACCCTCCAATTACTTTTAATACCCCATCATATATGATTCCTGATGAGATCACCGCTTTTGAAAAAGTAGTAATAGGGTGCATTAATAATGTCAGTCAACCATATAGATATGTATGTTAAGACAGCCCTATACATATTGTGATCTAATTGGGAGTTAGTTATTAAACCTGCAGACAAAGGTGCTGGAATCGTATTACAGGACACCAATGCATATTGTTCAGAAGTCATCAGGCAGTTGTCTATGGAAGAACACCACACTAGACTGAAAAGCAATCCAACCCTAGAAATCCAAACACAGGTTAAGCAAAGAAGTGAGGAGGATCAGAGCAACAGGTTCCTGAGTAAAATGGATTTGACTTCTTACACAAGAAACATCCAAAGATCCCTACTATTTACATCTTTTGCAAAATAAACACAAATTTGATGAATCCACCAGAGAAGCCCATAGTATCAGACTGTGGGTCAATTTTAGAACCTCTTTGTCAAAATGTGGATTTGCTTTTGAACACATTTGCCCTCAGGACACTTGCCTATGATAGGGATAGTATGGACTTCATAAAACATATTGAGGGTTTTCCTTTGACAGTGTATCTCAGTTGTTACTGTCTATGGACAGACATCACAGTGGACTAACACTACTGGAGGCTCTGTAGGTCATCTCTTATACATTGGAAACCAGGAAACTTGTGTTTTTGGCCCCCTCAGTCTTTGTGGTTGAACTGACTGAAGTCATATGTATCTGCACCTATTTTCAGTTTCAGAATACCTCTACTTCCAAAAAAAGGTGGAGCAATGGGAGTTGCCTTTTCTCCTGACTGGGCAAACTTGTATATAGACAGTTACAATCATAAACACCTGTTTAAGGACTCTAGTAATTTAATCAATAATATTGTCAGGTGTTTACAATGGTTGTATGACAAAATATTGAGGAGAACAATATCTTGTGACAATAATATTGCTTCAAAATATGGAGATCCAAAATACCAGCAATGTAACTACAAATTTGTAAGTGTAGAGCTACTATTTTTAACTACACATCTAGGCAAATATATGTCCAAGGTGTGTATATGTGGAGTTAAGTATAGTAAAACTTTACTTACCTATAGAAACTTACCATCACAATATTTTTGTCCTTGATATTCATGCAATAGTATTTCTAATACAATATTTTTCTTTCGATATTCCACTACAATATTTTTGGATTTGGACGGCAAAAACTGGAAACGTGTTTTCACAGGATGAATCTTCAATTCAAGGCATTCAGCAGCATATTTATAACCCCCTAGTGTCACCTTGCACCTCATTAACATCATTATTTTTTACGTTAATGTGGCCCATTGAGGCCAAAATCTCGGCGCCGTATTAACATGGTGGCGCAATGCATGCATTGCGCCACGCTGTAACCCTTTGGACTACTTTATGTCTGTGCCAGGCATAATGGATGCAAAGGGGGTGTTCTCCCATTACGGGGCCCGAAAAAATGGCACAAGGAAATCTATGAGATTTCCTTGCAACAGTTTTTATGCGCCTGCTCAGAGCAGGCTTTAAAAGGGGGATTCCATTCTTTAGAATGGGTCCCCATTTACTCTGCAGGAGTAGCGCCAATAGTTTGGCGCTACTCCTGCAGAGAACATCAATAGCGCCACATTGATTGATGCTATTGCCCCCTACCCTTCACCATGCTGTGTCGTATTTTAAATACGGCGCACACATGGTGGCGGTAGCACTAAGGGGTGCAGGGAAAGTGGCGCTGCACACGGTTCAGCGCCACTTTCTATAACTCTGCCCCTAAGTTTACTATGAACTACAACATACGTCATCTCTTTACTAGACTTCACTGTTAAAGTTGGTGAGAATAGGCTTTTTAACAGACTTTTGAGCAAACCTACCTAAATGAATCCATTGTTGATGTACTTGAGCCACGATCCTAGGAGCTTGAGAGATAATTTCCTTTCAGGCAATTTTTAAGGTTACACAGAAACTGTACGTCATGGAATCAGATAATGTACTGAGATATTATCTGAATGAGGTTACTATAATAAATTGCTCAAACTTGCAGAAAATGGGCCTGGTTCCTGAACCGAGAACATATTGTGGCTCCTAGGCAAAGACACAACTCTGATCATCATCTGATTTTTGTCAGAAAGTTCAACACAGAAAGCAATGATGTTGGCCAAATTTTACACAAACACTGGCATATTGATTATCGTGCTCTTGATATGAATGACTAAACCATGTGGCCTTTTAAAAGGGCCCCAAATATAAAGATCATTTGTAAGGACCTCACTCCCAAGTATTAATCAACCAACTATATATTCCCAATGACGGTTGCCAGCTTTGCTGGCCATTATAAGTCTGGTGCATGTAGTACTTCTTTGGAGACCAAAAGTTTTGAATACAATAATGTTAGGTATGCCATAAACCATTTTACAAATTGTAACTCCAGTGGAGTGATTCATGCTATTTAATGTCTCCACAGTAATATGTATGTGGCCAGAGTACACAAAAAGTGAAAAAACAGGATTCTACAGCACTGAAGCAGAATCAGATGTAAGACGATCAGATTACCACTTCACAAACATTACAAAGAATTTGGCCACACCATTGAAAGCCTTATAGTCCTGGCCCCTTGATATACCTCCATAAAATTGTTGTTCAGAGATTTTCATTTTTGATTTGTGTTTTTGTATCATTAGAGAAGAAATTTAGCTTGGATAGACATTGCTAATCCAGGCCTATTTTTTCTGCGCGACATTTTTAAAAATGGCGGAT
The DNA here is from genome assembly GCF_031143425.1 of Pleurodeles waltl. Classification (NCBI taxonomy): domain Eukaryota; kingdom Metazoa; phylum Chordata; class Amphibia; order Caudata; family Salamandridae; genus Pleurodeles; species Pleurodeles waltl. The sequence continues at coordinate 73,425,638 of NC_090439.1, forward strand.
TTGTTGGAGTGATGATGAAATATTTCAGTAAACATGAGACCGGCATACTTCATTTTGGTGTCAAAACATAGGTTTTGAGAGTCAAGTAGTCTTATAAAGACAGAAAGGAACTCCTCAGACCAACCCTACAGCCATTTTGAAAAATGGCAGTTCAGTCATGATGTGTTTTAGCCATCATATTGGTAATTTATTTTAATATTGTTTTTGTTTCAGGTTTTTCTTTGATTCAAATTTGTAAAGATGAGTGAAGCAGGTGGTAGTAGGTGGTGGCTAAGGGTCTTCACCGCCTGACAGAGTGTTGCTAATTACAAAATCTGAGGACTCCTTCAACAAAGAAAAATGTGTCATGTGCTAAAGTAATCTAAAAGAAAAGCTAACAACAACTGCTTTGGACAGGAGAGAATTTGAGATGCTGCAGAAATACAGCAATACAAAGTTCACAAAAGATTGAAACTGAGGGGTGAAGAGGATCAAATATTTTATCATTGTAACAACAAGTGCTACTAGTCGTATACAATGGAAAAAGCCTGGAAAAAATTCTCATGAAATAGCAAAAAACAGGGAATCACAACAAAAATCTGAGTCTTCTGAGAAAGCGACGACAACCAAACCCAATGCCCATCTACTTAGAAGATTGATGACCACCGCTCATACACCTCCAACAACTAATCGGAAAGCAGAGGATCTTTAATGTGTTATCTGTGGTTTATCCAGGACAAGGACCAAAGTGATTGATGAAAGAACAGAGTATGTGAGTCTCAAAGGGTAAACATGTTTTTATCTGCAACTACTTTCTTCCAAGATGATGTTTTCAGTCAAGTAGCTGATCTAAACGGGGAGGTGAATGTATTTGCAGTGGATTGGTATGGTCGCTCAAACCGCATGCGTCCATACAATCAAAAATATGAATGTACAATGAGCTGCCAGCAGCAACGTAACCACCAGTCTTCAGTTAAGTTTCCACTCTTTGAAAAAGCGAATTAAGGTCCATATTTATGGAAGGTTAGCTCATGTTAGAGCCATTTATTTTGGTGCTAAAGCAGCGCTAACTTAACTCCATATTTATATTTTGACGCTAGACCCTTCTAGCGTCAAAATATTGGAGTTAGTGCCATGTTTAGAATGTGTGAACCCACCTTGCATCAATGAGATGCAAGGTAGGCATTCCCGTCCTAAACATGATGCTAGTCCCCCCGGGCCATATATACCTCCCAGTGCAGAAACAACATATGGGTGGGAGGCAGACCTATATATTGGTGCTAAGTCCGCTTAGCACCATTATTTAGTGCCTGGGTCAGATGAGGAGTTACATTGCAGGGAGGCCCATTTCCATAGTGAAACACCTTGGAATGGGCACAAAGATGCCCATCCCAAGCCTTAGCAACACCACCACCAACTCCACAGGAACACTACAGGAGGAGGGAGCGCATCCCAGGTAAGTTGCAGGTAAGTGTTTGTGTATGTGTGTGGTGTGCCTTTGAGGACCCTTACATACGGTAGTAGGGCTTGCCCAGGGGCCACTGTGGTGGGTATTGGGGTGGTGGGCATGACTCCTGTCTTAAGTCATTTTTGGGCTGCTTGTGCATCAGAAAATGATGCTAGGCTGACTAGCAGCAGATTTTTTTGCCACTAACTAGCCTAACATCATTTCTGACCCACTAGCGCCATTTCCCCTAACACCAGCCCCCTGGATGGCATCTTTTTTTATACGCTAGCCATTCCTTAGTGCCTTTGTGCATCATTTTATAACTATGGTGCAAGGATGGCATTAGGGAATGGCGTTAGCTCGAGTTCAGAAAAATTACGCACAACTGCGTTAGCGTAGTTGTGCACCATTTTTCACAAATATAGGTGTAAGGGGCACATTTATACTCCATTTGCACCGAATTTGCATCATTTTTTTGATGCAAATTGGGCGCAAAACTTACTCCATATTTATATTTACATGCTAGACCTGTGTAATGTGAAAATATTGGAGCTTGCACCATTTTTCCGATACGTGAACCTACCTTGCATCAATAAGATGCAAGGTAGGCGTTCCCATCTAAAAAATTGTTCTAACCCCATGACCCCATATTTATCCCCCGTGCTAAAATGATGCACTGGTGGGAGGAGGGGCTAAATAATGGTGCAAAGCTTGCTTTACACAATTATTTAACACCAGGGTCAGACCAGGCGTTATGGGACCTGTGGGCCCATTTCCATGGTTGAACACCATGGAATGGGTCTATAGGTGTCCTCCCCAAGCCCCTGTCACACCCCCACTCACACCAGAGTGTCACCGGATTATGTGAGACCCCAACCCAGATAAGTAGGGTAAGTATAGGTGAGTATTTTTCTTTTTTTTAAATTAAAGTGCCATCGGCGCCGGTCATTATTTGGTGCAAAACCCCCTTCTTCCCTACCGTCACCCCCACCTGGCTAACGTCATTTAGTTTTATGCTAGCCCACTCTTTGCACCAGATTGTACCATTCCATATACTAGGTGCCCAGCTGGCATCCTGGAATAGCACAAGCCGGCGCTATACTTTTTGATGCAAAACTGCGCGAATGCAGTTTTGCGTCAAAAAGTATAAATATGGGCCTATGTTTAAAGCCACTCTTTAGTGCTGGCTACAGGTTTACACTCAGTTCAGTGAGATCAGAGAAATAATGGGCTACATTAATGAAACTGTATTGATCCATAATAATGAAATTAAGATGTTTCTGGTAAGAATGTACAATTAAGTCTTTGCTGCCAAAATAAAATCACAGCATCCAGTAAAATCAGCGGGAAATATTTTGTGAAACGTCCTTGAAGATTTCGATTTTTGGCTTAATTACAAATTTTGTGATGCCGCAGAATTCTGCAAATCATGGGAGTCAAGAAGAATGCCTGATGTTGTCTTAACATTTTTGACATCATTGTTTAATATCAGCAAAGTGAAACTGTCACAAACTAAAAGCCGGATTTACTGAAAAGTGTTGCAGCGTGGTGCTGCGCCACAATTGGCAGCGCTGCGTCACTTTAGAAATGCAGGGATGCGCCGTATTTATCAGAATACACAGCACCCCTGCATTTTCCCGTGCACTGGCACTAAATTGAGCGGCCTAGAGCCAATGCAGGCATCCTTGCACCATCTTGCAGGATGTCTGCATTGAGGGGTTTGATTGTTCCTGCACATAAACAATCCCTAATGGTGATTTGGCACTTCTGTGTGTGCTGCAGAATGCGTCATTTTGAAATGATTGTTTATGTGTAGAAAGGGACACATTCCAGCACATAAACAATCATTCCTGGCATTTCGCTCTTAATATGCGTGCTGCAGAATGCAGCACACATAGAAAGAGCAAAAAACAAGGAGAAATGAAAGCATTTCTCCTCGTTTTGCCCTGCTAATGACACTCCTGTGGTGGATTTAGATCTTGGTGCTGCCTCTGGTTTGTGAAAACACATAAATCTGGGGCAGCGTCAAAATGTAATGGGTGTTTCTGTGGCACGCCCACAGCAACACCCATTGCAAGCCCCTTCCATTCAAAGTGCTGTGTGTGAAGGGGGCCACAAAAAAGTGTCTTAATGCCACCTTGTTATTATGGCGCAGGGTATAGTGCCACATGAGCGTCACGTAAAGTGATGTTCCGGTGACACGAGGGGCTCTTAATTATGCCCCTTAAGTTCATGAGTTCATAACAGAAGCTGACAATATTGATGATGGCTTTCAAGGTATAAGCGAAGATGTGGCAAACAATCCCATGAACCAACAGGCTTATGCTGTGCAAATGTACAGTCTTTTCCAAATCATGTTTTATGAATTGAATCATGGCAAAAAGTAAACTCTGCTACACGTGATGACTGCTCACGTCATCTACGGCAAGTGAAAAAGTGGAGAGCTACTCACTTCAATTAATAGGATTGGTGTATCAACAATTTATAATGACATAATATGGAGCATGAACTTGTTAGTAGCTTATGCTGTAAAATCTTGTGAATCCGACAGGACACCACTTCCAAGTCACTTTCCCAGGAAAGGATTTACTATTGCTGTTCTTGTTCATTTTGATTTTGAAGACAGCTTTTCATTGTCTGGAACATCCAGCACACATTATACTGTGATGGCGCTTTTTCAAGACTGTACCAATGAAGTAGCTGCTGAAAAACAAGTTGTGTCAGCTGTAGGCATAAACAAACAAAGCTGAAAACATATAGACAAACTGCCTTGCTAACATGTGCAAAATCACTTTAAGCCATCAACACTTCTCAGACTATCTGAAAGCTTCAAAGTGGCTGAGGACATGGATCTTCTTCTACCTAATGCTGCGGTCCACAAAGCTGATTTAATTACATTTATAACATTGCTTATTCAGTGTGGACTGAAGGATGAAGAAAAGCCAGTTGCTCCGCGGTTTGTAATTCCGCTCTAATTTCCCAGAAGCCATCCCATTGAATAAGATTGTTTTTTTTACCAGTAATAGCATCTCCAGTCACAAACTAAGAAGCAGTAAACACAGTTTAAAAAATGTTCCAACATGTGCATGCTCAGCTTGAAGGCCAGCCTATCCTGCTAATTTTTCATGATGGAGGTATTTTCCGTATTGTAGATGACAGATTTATGAGCAATCCAGAAGGATTTGATGATCTTTAAGGGTTTTTGTTATGAGAAAAGCTGTGTTGCGGTGTGCAGGGTTATCTCAGTGAATATTGCATAGACAATGCACTTATTGAGACTGAAATCTTTGGGAGCAAAACTGTCCACTCTGTATTGAATGGAACTCATTATATTCTTTTGTTACAAGGTATGTTCATCATATCTGAGGCTATAGAAACATTGCATTGGAACAAGAATGACAAATAAGGTTTTGTGTGAAAAATTGGGTTGTTGGTTGACTAGGGTGTGAACCCTGGTCAAGCTACAGCCACAATCCCTTGCAGGGTGAGCCACAAAAAGTCACTTAATGAACCTGTGCTTATCCCTGTGTAGCTAGGCACAAAAAGCAGTCAGGCTAAACGTAGAGGCAATGTGTTATTTATTTATGCTGTACACAAACAGCAATACAGTGACAGCACAACCTAGTAAAAATCCCAAACCACTTTAGGAAAATAGGGAACATTATAATAAAGCATTCGACACCATACCCATCAAAATTCAATGAGTAGAACCGAAGTTATGATTTTTTAAAGTTTAAGGTTCAAAATAGTAAGGGGCATATTTATACTTTTTGGTGCAAAACTACACTAACGCAGTTTTGCCCCAAAAGGTTTAGTACTGGCTTGCAACATTCCTGAGCACCAGCGGGGTGGCACATTTATGGAATGGTGCAAGCCGGTGCAAAGGGTGGGCTAGCTTAAAAAAATTACGTTAGCCATGTGGGGCTGGCGGTATGGGAGAAGGGAGTTTTGCACCAAATAATGACAATAGGCTGGTTAGAGTACAAAAAATTACTCTGACGAGCCTAGCCTCATTTTCTGATGAAAAAACATCCATACCACATGACTCCTGTCTTATAAAAGAGAGGATTCATGCCCACCACCCCAATGACCAGCACAGGGGACCCCTGGGCATGGCCATTGCACCCTGTGCAATGCAAGGGGCGCTGAGTTGGGCCCCTGATGGTACTTTAATAAAAAATCTTATCTATACTTACCCTACTTACCTGGGATGGGGTCTCCCATCCTCAAGTGTCCCTCTGGTGTGGGTGGGGGTGTTCCTGGGGCTTAAGGAGGGCACCTGTGGACCCATTCCATGGTGTTTAACCATGGAAATGGGTCCACAGGTCCCCTAATTTGGGGTCTGACACAGGTGTTAAATAATGGTGCAAAGCTCAGTTGGGTCCCCGATGGCACTTTAATAAAACAAAATACTTATCTATACTTACCCTATGTACCTGGGATGGAGTACCCCATCCTCCGGTGCCCCTCTGGTGTTCGTGAGGCTTGAGGAGGGCACCTGTGGACCCATTCCATGATGTTTAGCCATGGAAATGGGTCCACAGGTCACCTAATGCCTGGTCTAACCCATGCGATAAATAATGGGTCAAAGCAAGCTTTGCACCATTATTTAGCGCCTCCTCCCACCCGTGCATCATTTTAGCATTGGGGAATAAATATGGGGCTAGGTGCTAGCACCATTTTTTAGATGTGAACACCTTTCTTGCATCTCATTGACGCAAGGTAGGTTCACGCATCTAAGAAATGGTGCAAACTCAAAATATAAATATGGAGTTAGTTTTGCGCCAGCTTTGCGTTAAAGAAATGATGCAAATTTTACGCAAATGGGAGTATAAATATGCCCCTAAATCGTCATTTTTAGAAAATGCCGCCAGGGCACCTTTAGTACCACAACCAAGGGTCCAGGAGTGGAGGAAGGCTTCTTAGAGGTGCAAGACTCACTCAGGTTAAGTCAAGGTGCAGGTTTAAGATGGAGAGAGCCTGTTACGTCCCTGTGGCTCAAAAAAGACAACCAGCTGAACTAGACCTTGGAGTAACTTTTAGAGTCCTGGGGGTGGTGATGCAGGGTTCTTTAGCAGGGCTACTCTCTGAAGATCCCAAACAGGCTCCAAGCAGCAAAGCAGTCCTTCAAGGTACAGCAGCAGTCTGGCAGAGTGCACAGCAGGTCACAACAACAGGCAGTCCACGTGTCCAGCAGTGATCTGAGGAGCAGATCTGAGAGCACACTTTTTATACCCTGGTGCCCTGCTCTTGGAAGCTGAGAGAGATTTCTAGAAAGGTTATCCGAAGTTCCAGGAATCTCCTCCCCTGCCCTGATTTCTAGCTGGCTGCACTGACAATACAGGGTAGTTAAGCCTATTGTGTGGTGGCAGAGCCCAGCCTATTCAGTTGCAAGAGGGGCTCTGCTTAGCTCTCCCCCCCATCGTCAGTTAACAGTTAATGGCCCACTTCAGGCTCTGCTAATCCTCCTATTGTGTGACTGTCTGGGGTGAATTCACAAAGTCCAAACTGTCAGTTGCAGCCAGTCACGTGACCCAAGGCAGGTTACAGATGCAGAGGGTTAAGGGCAGGAAAATACCTACTTTTTAATAGTGGCATTTTCAAACTTGTGATAATAAACCCGACTTTACCATTAAAAAGGGTTTATCGTTACAAGTTCATGAGTACCAAACAAGATATATCTACCACCTCTCTGTTAGGAATTACAATTTATTGATTTCTATAAGTAATCCCCAATGTTACCCTGTGGGAAAGGTAGGCGTCTCAGTAGTCAGAAAATGAATTTGGGAGTTTTTCACTACTAGACCATGTAAAACTAAAAGTATATGTCCTAACCTTTTAATTACACAGCACCCTACCACATGGGTTACTGAGGGGTGACATATGTAATAAAAGGGGAGTTTAAGACATGGCAAGGGGTTTTAAATGTCAAGTCAACAGGGCAGTTGGACACTGCATTCAGGCTGCAAAAGAAAGCCTGGGACAAAATTTAAGGTGCCACTTAAGTGAGTGACACAATAAGTGCTGCATGCCCAATAGTAGCATTTCATTTACAGGCCCTAGGTATATGGTAAACCACTCTACAAGGGACTTACATGTATATTAAATATGCCAATCAGGTATATGACAATACACCCATGTTTAGGGGAGTGAGCGCATGCACTTAAGCACTGCAAAAGGGAGGGGTGACTTTATCAAGGACATTCTGTCGCATGATATTCTTTCAACAAGCGCATTCTTTGATGTAGATTCTGCAACCAAACAATTGAAGCACAAACGCATACAAGAGCTCAAAAACACCTTTCACCTGAAGAATTTCAATTCGAAAAGGTATCCTCATTGAAAACTGCTGTTGTTGCGGACAATATGTCACAATTGCAAATGATCAAGATTTTATCCATGAAAAACTTCAGAAAGGTCATTCAGACTGTTCTATAGAGAACAATGTCGTTGTGCTCCTTGCAAGAACTGCATATTGTCTTTGAGAGTTATCTTGAACTATTTGTCAAAGAATGTGAGAGAATGAGACAAATGTCTACAAGTGAAACAAGCGACCTTGCCTGCAGCAAACATTTGATACCTATACCTTTGCAACTTGATAAATTTTGGCCATCAACATAGAACAAGACGAACTTGGAGTTGTTAACTCACCAAACAATTGCTGATGCTTTAGTGAACACTGAGGGGCATATTTAGACTATGTTTGAACCATTTTAGCATCATTGTTTTAGGCTGAACCGGCACAAACTTAACTCCATATTTATATGTTAATGCTAGACCCGTCTAGCGTCAAGATAATGGAGTTTGCATCATTTTTTTGATGAATCCACCTTGCATCAATGAGATGCAACGTAGGCGTTCCCATCCAAAAAACTACGCTAGCCCCCCAGTGCCATACATATCCCCCTATGCAAAAATAACGCAAGGGTGGGAGGCGACCCAAATAATGATGCTAAGCATGCTTAGCACCATCATTTAATGCCTGGGCCTGACCAGGCATTAGGTGACCTGTGGACCCATTTCTATGGCCAAACACCATAGGTACCCACTCCAAGACCCAGGAACACTCCCTCTGATACCAGAAGGGCACCAGAGGATGTGGGACCCCATCCTGGGTAAGTAACTAAAATATTGTTACTTATAAATAATGTGCTATTGGGGGATCCTTACATGGGGCCCCCTGCATGGCGCAGGGTCTAATGGCCGTGCCCAGGGGACACTGGGGGATAATTATGGGGCTATGGGGTTAGCACCATTTTTTGGATGGGAACGCCTACCTTGCATCTCATTGATGCAAAGTAGGTGCACAATCCAAAAAATGGTGCTAACTCCAATATTTTGATGCTAGATGTGTCTAGCGCCAAAATATCAACATGGAGTTAAGTTTGCGCTGTATTTGCGTGAAAAAAGATGTCAATTCGGTGCAAACATAGTATAAATATGGGCCTTAATGTTTTTATCAAGGCACATATTCTTACAGGTGATGACACTATGAGCAAAATTGGAACAAAGTTGGGCCCATATTTGTATTTTTTTACACAAAACTGTGTAAACGCAGTTTTGCATAAAAACATTTACTGACGTCTTGTGCCATTCCTGAGCGCAAGCCAGGTGCCGTATTTATGAAATGGCGCAAGCCAACAGTAAGGATCGGCTAGCATCACAAGAAAAGACAGTAGCTGGGGGGTAGTGGTGGTAGGGAGAAAGGTGTTAGGGCTCCAGAAATGACGCTAGCTTGGTTAACACCAATATACATGGCGTTACCCAGCCTAGCAACATTTCTTGACAATTATAAAAGACAGGAGTCATGCCCACCACCCAATGCCCATGCTCAGGGGACCAGTGTCCCGTGAGCATTGCCATTGGACCCAGGGGCTTATTCTTAAGTGCCGTAGATTTCTGTGCACCATTTGTTCGCCCTCCCCCCAATGGGGAACATCCCTTTCGCATACATTATGTCTAGAGCAGGCATAATGTAGCGCAAAGGATTGTGCCACTCTGTAAATACGGCTCAGGGATTTTGGCACAAGGTGGTGCTAGGGGATTATAAATATGCCCCTTAGAGTAATTTTTGGAAGGGAATGCCTACCTTGCATCTCATTGACGCAAGGTGGGTTCATGAATCCAAAAAATGGCGCTAGCTCCAATATTCTGATACTAGATGTGTCTAGCATCAAAATATAAATATCGAGTTAAGTTTGAGCCATTAGCGTCAGAATAAACTATGCTAAAATGATGCAAACAGAGTATAAATATACCCTTTGGAGCATCAACTGCTGAACCTGTGAAGTTTCTAAAAGCATTCACTGAGACAGAAGAAGAATGTAACTTTAAAGATGTAGAAAAATACCTTGTGCATGTGTGGAAAATGAATTCTGACTGTCACACAATTAACGATCTTCGGTACAGTGAGTTCAAGAGGTCAGTCCCGCTAAGTGGCGTTCCACCAAAGTCATATTCTGTGCATGGGCACATTAAAAGAGTGTTCTACTAGATCAGAATATGTGTAAATAATTTGGATCATGCATATGTACTGAAAGGTCCGTGTGAATTTGCCTGGGAAGATATTGATGGAGTGCCAGACACTATGAAATTTCCATAGCCTCTACCCACAGTACTTACATGTACATGTACTTGCAAAACCTGTGATGCAAAAAGATGTCCCTGTCGATATGCTCTTCTCAAATGTTCAACAGTCTGTAAAAGTACCACAAGTGATTGCCAAAACAAATACATGAAGTGAACTATGAAAATATTTTTATAACAGAAGAACATTCAGATCATAAACATTGTTTGGTATACACATAAAATGATTAAAAACCATTATTATTTGTTTTATCAATGTATATGTCTCTACTTCTGCAATTATGGCCGCCATTTTGGAAAATGATGGAGGGGTTTCTCTGAGGAGTTATTTTCTTTCTCTAGAACACTACTTGACAACTATGTTTTCATACCAAAATGAAGTATATAGGTCTCATGGTTCCTGAAATACTACATCATCACTGCAACACATTCACCATTTTTTAAAATGTTGTGCAGAACAATGTGTCTACACAAGCTAAATTACTTTTTCCAATGATCCAAAAACACAAATCAAAAATGAAAATCTCTGGACAACATTTTTTTTACAGAGGTATACTAGGGGACTAGGATTATAAACTGGCAGATCACTGAAGCCCTTGAGATGGCAACTTTATAGCAACTCTTGCACTTCATGAGTGCAAATGGATGAAATTTGTAAAATCAATTAAATGTGGACTCAAGGGAATTGATGACTTTGAATGACTATGAGGACACTGTGTCACGCAAACAGCCTTTTTTGTCAGACAAAAGGAACTGCTTCTATATACTCTATTGTTCTAAACATGTGTCACTGTACTTGTCTTTATGATCTGACGTGCTATTCTGCTGAGTTTTAAATGTTGTTCTTTCAACTGCCATAGTAAAACATTTACTCCTTGTACGTCATGTTGTGGGTATTAATGAGCATTTCTGCGATATTTCAACGTTCATCGGGAGATCCGTTTTTAAGTAATATATTCTTTTCCGTTTCGTCCTGTACCAGTATTTCTTTCATGTTCATTATGGTGTGTTTCATGATGGACACTACATCCTTTGAAATGAAGATTTATAATTCAAAAGCCAAATCAACCACACAGCTATTTTTAAGAATGTTTTTCTAATTTAGGTGAACTTTCTGCCCCACCCCCTTAACCTTTACCATGGTTTGAGTGGCGTTATGACACTTGATCCCCTCAGTGTTACAGAAGAATAGAAGAAACAGATGCACTGAAAGTGAGTACTTTCCCTTCCCCATCTGAAAGTACAATTGACTACTAATGTTTTTCTAGCTTAATCAAGCACTATTTTTCTAAACGTTTGAAGAGCTTAAGATGAGTTGGAAGTGAGGAACCGAGTTACTTAGTTTTTTAGTGTTTCAACTGCTCGGTTATTATTTCTATTGCCTTAGAGATGATTTGGCTCCTGTTAGAAACTGGGTTACTGGTTGGCAGAGGTATGCACCCTATCTAAGTAGAAAACACAATCCTAGTCAGGGTAAGTCACAAACAAACCCTAAATTAACCTGTACTCACCCCTGGTAGCGTGGCACATAGCAGTCAGGCTTAACTTAAGTAAAACACTTCAAAAAGTAAAATAGTGAAAACACCACACAAAATAATACCATACTTGGTTAGAACAATACAGCTTAATTAAATGAACAAAAAAAGAAAAGAAAACCACGATCAAAACTGAAAAGTCAGGCAAGCCATGATGGAGCCTGGATCAGATAAAGGGATCAGTCTTGGTCTGCTGAAACAGTACCTTGTTTGCATTGATGTGGAAGAGGATGTGAAGAGCAGAGGAGGTGAAGCTTCATTGTCGATCCTTGGGATGGAGGTGATGCCTCTGCCCTGAGCTGTACAAAGTAGAAGATGTACGAGAAATGGAGGCAGTGAGCCACACAGTCAGCAATGCGATGTTCCCGATCCTCACAGCAGCGTTGACGAAGATGCACCGGTTCCGAGCGGCGTAATGTGTTGATGTACTGATTTTGGACTGGAGCAGCACTTTACACCCACCTCCATGGGCCCAGTGCTTGATTGGCACCACTTGACAGGGCAAGACTCACAGGTGGCAACTTCTAGGTACTGTAGTTGATGGGTTGGAAGTATTTTATATCCCTGAGAGTTCAGAAGGCAGGAGGCAGCTCAGCATGTCCTTGGAGTCACTTTGGTTCAGGTTCAAGTAATGTGGATCAAGTTCTTCTTTACCCCGGCAAGGAGGTCAGCAGCCACCAGGTGTAGGAAGCTGACGTGGCTTGTGGTGGGTACCTAAGGTACTTACACCTTATACCAGGCTCAGGTATCCCCTATTAGTGTAGTGTAGGCAGTGTCTAGGTATATCCTATTAGTGAAGTGCAGGCAGTGTCTAGAAGCCAAGCGCTCTAGAGGTAGCTGTGGATCAGCAGCCAAGGCTTATCTAGGAGACATGCAAAGCTCATGCAATACCATTATAGTCACACAGTACTTACACACATGAAAGAATACACTCAGTATTACAAAAGTAAAGGTACTTTATTATGGGAACACAGCACCAAAAATACTACGGAGGCAATACTTCCTTAGGAGGTAAGTAATGCACAAGACATCTACATTAGTTGGCACAAATAGGCATAAGAATAGTTAGAAAACAGTGCAAACAGTGTAAAACACCATAGAGAATAGTGACACTAGGGAGAGCACGAACCATATGCTAAAGAAATTGAATGTGAGATTTGGACCCTGTTAGAAATGGGGTTTTTGGTTGGCAGTCATGTTACCCTCTGTCCAAGCAAGAACCCTCACTCTAGTCAGGGTAAGTCACGCACAATCCAAATTATCCTGTGCCCACCCTCTGGTAGTTTGGCACCAGCAGTCAGGCTTAACTTAGAAGGCAATGTGTAAAGTATTTACACAAGAAACCATACAATAACACAATATAGCACCACAAAAATACACCACACAGTGTTTAGAAAAATATAGAATATTTATCTGGATATTTGTGGATCAACACAATAAAAGATGCAATAAGAATTTGTAGAAATATCACTGAAAGGTGATATAAAGTTTCTTAAGTCTTTAAAAAGCAAACAAAGTCTCTTTCAAGCACAAAGTACCTGGTTTGGAGTGGAAAATCTCCGCCAAGGGCCGCAGAAGAGAAGATGCGTGGAAAAATGATGTGTGCGTCGGTTTCGCCCCTTCACACACGGACTTGCATCGTTATTTTTCACGCGGGGAGACGTGCGTCGTTCTGCGGGAAGAAAAATGGTGTGTGCGTCGGTTTCGCCCCTACACACACAGACTTGCATCGTTATTTTTCATTCGGGGAAGACGTGTGTCATTTTCCGGCACGCGGGCCGACTCCTTCTATGGTTCGCGGGATTACTAGATGTCCCAGGGTCTGTGCGTGGAATCTTAGACTTGTTAACCGGCTGCGCGTCGTTACGGGCAGCTGTGCGTGGAATTTTCTTCCTCACGGCAGGTGCTGCGTCGGTTTCCTCTCTGGAAGTCGGGCGGCGTTGTCCAGGCAAGCCTGTGCGTCGAAGTTCCGGTCGCACCGTAGGCGTCGCGTCGAGCGGCGTCTTTCCGGATCGGTGTGCAGTGAATTTCTCACTGCTGAACAAGCTGTGTGTCGAATTTTTCGGCGCACACGGCGTCTAGTTGAAAGAAAGAAGTCTTTTTGGTCCTGAGACTTCAGAAACCAGGAGGCAAGCTCTATCCAAGCCCTTGGAGAGCACTTTTACAGCCAGACAAGAGTTTAGCAAGGCAGCAAGCCAACAGCAAGGCAGCAGTCCTTTGTAGAAAGCAGACAGGTGAGTCCTTTGAGCAGCCAGGCAGTTCTTCTTGGCAGGATGTAGGTTCTGGTTCAGGTTTCTTCTCCAGTAAGTGTCTGAGGTGGTAGGGCAAAGGCCCTGTTTTATACCCAAATGTGCCTTTGAAGTGGCTTAGAAGTGCACCAGGTCCCCTTTCAGTTCAATCCTGTCTGCCAGGGTCCCAGTAGGGGGTGTGGCAGTCCTTTGTGTCAGAGCAGGCCCTCCACCCTCCCAGCCCAGGAAGACCCATTCAAAATGCAGATGTATGCAAGTGAGGTTGAGTACCCTATGTTTGGGGTGTGTCTGAGTGAATGCACAAGGAGCTATCAACTAAACCTAGCCAGATGTGGATTGTAAGGCACAGAAAGATTTAAGTGCAGAGAAATACTCACTTTCTAAAAGTGGCATTTCTAAAATAGTAATATTAAATCCAACTTCACCAGTCAGCAGGATTTTGTATTACCATTCTGGCAATACTAAATATGACCTTCCTACTCCCTTCAGATCATCAGCTGCCACTTCAACAATGTATGAGGGCAGCCCCAATGTTAGCCTATGAAGGAAGCAGGCCTCACAGTAGTGCAAAAACTAATTTAGGAGTTTTACACTACCAGGACATGTAAACTACACAGGTACATGTCCTGCCTTTTACCCACACAACACCCTGCTCTAGAAGTTACCTAGGGTACACATTAGAGGTGACTTATGTGTAGAAAAAGGGGAGCTTTAGGCTTGGCAAGTACTTTTAAATGCAAAGTCGAAGTGGCAGTGAAACTGCACACACAGGCCTTGGAATGGCAGGCCTGGGACAAGGTAAAGGGGCTACTTGAGTGGGTGGCACAACCAGTGCTGCAGGCCCACTAGTAGCATTTAATCTACAGGCCCTAGGCACATACAGTGCACATTACTAGGGACTTATAAGTATATTAAATAGTCCAATTGGGTATGATCCAAAGTTACCATGTTTAAAGGGAGAGAGCATATGCACTTTAGCACTGGTTAGCAGTGGGAAAGTGTGCAGAGTCTAAAAGCCAGCAAAAACAGAGTCCAAAAAGTGGAGGGAGGTAGGCAAAAAGTTAGGGGTGACCACCCTAAGGCATGTCAGGTCTAACAGACCCCTAGAGGGGTGCTGGGGGCACCAGGAAAGCACAAAGGTAAGTACCATAACACCCCCCAGTGACCAGGAAAGCAGGAGTAATTCACTAGAAGATCCCCAAACACCCACTTAGAAGAAAAGATGAGAATTACAAAACCTAGGGGCGACTGCAAGAAACCAACAGTGGATTTCTGAAGAGGAAGACCTGTGGACAGAGGGGACCAAGTCCAGAAGACACAGCAGAGTCCAATGGGGGAAGGGGCCCCTACCCACCAAGCTGAGGATGCAGGAGTTGGTTGACGGCGAGGAAGAAAAGTCAGCACTGCAGCCCTGGAGTCGAAGTCGAGTTCCTGGAGGATGCATGTGATGTCCCATGCCGGAAGGAAGATTGTAGTCGGGTTTGCATGTTCGGATTCCACCATCAAGCCTTGGCACACGCAAAACTCGCGGTTGGTGGAAAGTGGTGCTTCCAGGGACCAGCAAGGCCCAGGAGGACTCATCCCAGGAGAGGGAGTCAGAGGGGGCCCTCAGTGTCACAGAGAGCCCACAGAAACACAAGCAGCACTCACAGGAATCCCACAGGATGGGGACACAGAAGTTGCAAATGGAGCCCATGCAGCACTATGAAAAGGATTCCCACGCTGCAGGAGAGCCACTCAGGGAGCTGTGCTTCACAGGAAAGAGTGCTGGGGGGCTAGAGCTACACAATGACTGAAGACCCTTTGGAGGAAGTGCCAACAAGCCTTGGCAGATGCAAAAGATGAGGTGCACATGGATACTATCGTGCGTGGGAAGGCAAGGGCTTACCTTCACCCAAGTTGGACAGCGGGTAGAGAGGACTGTCTGGATCAGCTGGGTGACCACCAATCAGGAGGGGGCTCTGACATCAACTGCCTGATCTGGCCACTCAAGTGCTCCCAGGGTTCCCTGCCAACCCTGGATTCAAGATGGCAAAACCCAGGGACCCTCTGGAGCAACTCAGCTCTGCTGGAGAGTCTTGCTGCGCGGCGGTGCTGGTGATGCAACCACCTCTTCAAAATGGACGGAAGTCCAGACACAACTCCTAACATGGCAGTCAGCAGACCGCCAGCACTGGTGGTCTGTTGACTGCAGCGGCTTTGGCGGTCTTTGGAAGGGACCGCAGAAGTCATATTGAGGCCCATGGAGTTAGATTAACGCTGTTTTAGTGCCAAAATAAATGCCGTTAAGGCTATGCTAACCATCGATAAATATGGGCATTACTGAATTGAATTGATTTAGCCCCTCTACTTTAAATTTTTCAGTTCCTTTTGGAATGTCGCTAGCAAAGCATCCCAGATTGACTTTATCCTACTTTTTGTCCTATTCCATATAATGTTTTGGGGTAAACTATCCGAAACACCTATTTTACAAATTCCCATACTTGATCATCTGATTCATTGAGTTCAAATAGATATTACAACTGATATCACTAACATAATTTGAGTCATTCTACCTCTGTACAAGTGTGTTTAATATTGATGAACGTAAAATGTTACATATATTGTTTTTACATATGCTCCGACACATATGTCTTAGCACATCCTATGCTTTTCAAGAATGTCTGGCTATAAGAAATTAGGCTATTAGTTGAGGTGGGAATTTACCCACCACAAGGATTAATGACAACACTTGTCAGAGTGAAGATTCAAAGGTACTAAATTAACCTGAGCTGATCTGCATGGGAGTTATGGCACAGACCATATAGGCTTTTAGGACAATGTGTTAATCATTTATGCTTTACCAAAGCAGCAATAAAGTTGAAATGAAAAACAAGAAAAACTTCAAACTGAATTAGAAAAATAGAGTAAATTTTGATAAATAAAATGACAGCAAAATGACAAAAGTACAATAAGGGGCCCGGTGATATGAATTTTTAAAGTTTTAATAAAGTGTCAATGAAAATCAATGGTTTCAGTAGACTGGGACCTAGGTACAATTTGACACTGACCACAATAGAGCAGGGGTCGGATAAATCCAACACGTTTGTCCTTGTCAAAGATTTTGCCTTCTGACTTCAGCCCTTTAAATCCCAATCCACCAGAAGAGTACACTTCTAAATCCCCAAGAGCACAGGGAGGCACCTAGAGACTCATAGAGTGTCTATCAGAGGTCAACAGTAGGGTCCAGTCCAGTTCCGGTTACCACTGATTACCAGGGTAGTTGCAGAAAATGCCTCTTGTAACTTGTGTCGCTGGAGCTCGAAAAGGAGGCCCACATTATGGCCCTTAAAATCCACGTTGTTGTCCTCAGTATGAGAGAGATAGTAGTAGTTTCAGTACTGTATGGACTTATCAGATCAAAGACAACAAGTACTGACCTCTTCTCGGGGCCCGGAGTGTCCTGAAGTGGGTTCCTAGAGTACCCATCTATGTCTTGCATTAGTTAGTGGGTGAGAATGACTCCTGGTTACACTTTAACCAATGTGGTAAACATTCCTATGGCCATCCTTACTCAGTTTGGGAATTTTCAAGATAGCAAAAATCTTTAGCCACACTAAACGTAGGCTCTGCAGGCTGGGTTTGTGTTGAGGGGAGAGTACTACTGTAATCCTAATGTCTTTCCACATCAAGCACTAAAATTCAGTTTAGGGCAGTCACTATACCACCAATAAACCCAGGGACAGAATTCTAGTAGAGAAAAAAAAGTTTTTCAAGCCACCAGACAGTGATACACAAGAATTATTTGTCTTCCTGTTTCAGTACCTTTCAAACATGCCCCGGTGTTTTATATAAAAGTCAGCAGACCTGTGAAGCAGTATTTGACATTCCATACATATTCTGTCAGGTTCAGAGGAGTAATCTCGAACCATTCAGGTTAGCCTGCTTTTTCTGCCTGGGAAGTACTGTGCTCATTTTTCACACCTATTGTTAGCTTATTACTATCTGGCAGAAGTGAGAAAGCAAATACAGGCCGCCAGGAACCTTTAAGCATGGAAAAGGTACCTTTCTAAAAGTTGTTTTTTCTTAATATTTGTTAACAATCCAGCTTCACCCTTGAATTGTATTTTAGTACCTTTAGAAAAATAGTTGTTTAATTATTCTTCTAGCTAGTCCAATTCCCGAGATACAGTATTAGGATTTGTAATCTGTACTGTGTTTTTCTACGTAGGACAGATAGGACTTCCATAGTGAAAATGAGCTTTTGGATGCTTGTTACTGTAAGGACATGATAACATTAACTTTATACACGTCCTACTTTTAAATATCATTCATCCTGTCTTGTGGGCATCAAGGGTGACTTATCAATATTTAATATTTAATATTTTGATGTATCAAAAGAATTTAGGTTGAGAGATTGAAATGCAGTGTTTAAACTGCCATAGTCAGGCTACATTGGTAAGCCTGAAGCCATGTTCTATACCTCCACTGTAGTGGAAGACAGCATACGTGCTGCATTCCTTACTATACAGGCGCGGGGTAAAAATAGAACCATATACTAGGGACTTATAGGTAAGTTAATATACCAATTAGGAATTTGCTAATTCAATCATGTTTAAAGGGGGAAGCACAGTCACTTTGCTGCTGATTAGCAGGGGTAAAGTACACATAGTTCTTACTCCAGGAAAAATGTACACTCCAGCATAAGACACAAAAAAGGGGTGAGCACTCAAAAAAGGCTGATTTTCTACTCTGTCTTTTTCATCAAATCAAACTGACTAATGGTCAATACAATTGGACTATGAAATGTCTGATATCCTATACTGAGGAACCTATGGGAGCTTTTTCATCATGCTATTGTTTTGCAAATGTATTTTATATAAAATTATTTCATAATGTGCTTTTGAACGCTATTGTTGTTTCCTACCATACCTTGCTACCTGTTCTCTTGTCCCAAGGATGTTCTGTTCTAAATTGTGTTGTGGGCCGAAATGTTGACAGCTTTCCATTTGACCACATATGAACTAAAGATAGAATACTCATGAACTGATAGAATGTCCCAGTTCTCAATAAACTACAGTATGCAACTTATGTAATTATTTTTCCTATGCACTTATCACCTGCTGGCTTTTCATCTGAATTATGCCTTTACTTGGAGCATCTATTAAAAAAATGTTTTGCTGGCTTATTGAATATTGTTTTGCCCATGGTGTATGTCTTTGCAGTAATGCCATATGCTGCCCATTTATTTAAATGGGTCGTATTCTTAGCACTTAGTTTTCCAAATTATAGTTGTGTCTAAATGAATACAATGGAACACATTTTTTTATGAAATCTGTAATTACCCTGGTTACAATGAATACTAAGTTGCCTCAATAGCACACAAAGACAGATGCATGGGGCAGGATTAAAGTAGAAGAAAGGAGGTTTCTCAAACCCAGGGCCACATCCGAACACACTTTATATTCAAACATCTGGCCAGTCAATAGACAACATGAGCTACTACTGCCGGCTACTTTGCCCAGGGATGAGAACATTAAAAAACGGAAATTACATACCCTACAAAAGTAAGTCTGTTAATTTTTACACATCAGTTTCCCTCAAGAGGTAGGTCGCTCCCCCTGCCGCTGCAGCTCCTCCAGGTTCCTGAGTTCCTGAGACCCACCTCACAGTAAGTACCCCCCACCTCCCAGCCCCTCGCTCTGCCCTGCGCTACTCACCCTCTCTCCTGCTCCTGCTTCTTTTCTTCTTTTCTTCTTCTCTGTTCTTCTGTTCTTCCTCCTCGCTCCTCGTCTGTAATCACCTTCTGTACTCTTCTTTCCCCCGTCTTCACTCTACTTCTCTTCTTCCTCATCTTCTTCTGTGGTCTTCTGCCCTCTGTTCTTCGTTTTCTGTATCTTCTTCTGTATCTTCTTCTGTATCTTCTTCTGTGTTCTTCTGTGTTCTTCTGTGTTCTTCCGGTCTTCCTTTCTTCTCTCCTTCCGGTCTTCTGATCTTCCTTTCTTCTCTCCTTCCGGTCTTCTGTTCTTCTGTTCTTCTGTTCTTCTTGTCTTCTGTTCTTCTTGTCTTCTTGTCTTCTGTTCTTCTTGTCTTCTGACTTCGGCTCTTCTGCCTCCTCCGTCCTCTTCTCCCCACGCCTGCCCTCCTGCTCCTGCCTCATCCCCCTCCCCCACTTGCATCCCCCTCTCTATCTCCCCTATCTAAACCGTTCACTATCTACCTCCCCCACTCCTCCTATCTACCTATCTCTCTATCTCTCTATCCCACTATCTAACTCCCTCACTCTCCACCTCCTCCTATCTTCCTATCTCTCTATCTATTTCCCTATCTATCGATTTCCCTATCTATTTTCTCTATCTATTTCTCTATCTCTCCCCCCCTCACCCCCTCTATTACCTATCTTCCTATCCTCTCACTCTAACTCTCACCCTCACCCACCTCTACAACCCCCCTCCCCTATCTTCTCAACCCTACTCCTATCTTTCTCCCCTATCTCCTAAACCTCCTAACACTCACCCCCCTCCACCCTTAAACCCCCCTCCTCCAGCTCTTCTCACTCTACCTGTCCCCCCCTCCCTCGCGCGTTCCCGCCGCGACCTCCTGCACGCCCCCGCCCCCCAGCTCCCATTCGCCCCCACCTGACCCCTCTCCCCCCCTACCTCATATGGCGGCCGCTGCGCGACAGTGGTAGCGACCCTTGACCCAAGGGTAGGTCGCTCCCCCTGCCGCTGCAGCTCCTCCAGGTTCCTGAGTTCCTGAGACCCACCTCACAGTAAGTACCCCCCACCTCCCAGCCCCTCGCTCTGCCCTGCGCTACTCACCCTCTCTCCTGCTCCTGCTTCTTTTATTCTTTTCTTCTTCTCTGTTCTTCTGTTCTTCCTCCTCGCTCCTCGTCTGTAATCTTCTTCTGTACTCTTCTTTCCCCCGTCTTCACTCTACTTCTCTTCTTCCTCATCTTCTTCTGTGGTCTTCTGCCCTCTGTTCTTCGATTTCTGTATCTTCTTCTGTATCTTCTTCTGTATCTTCTTCTGTGTTCTTCTGTGTTCTTCCGGTCTTCCTTTCTTCTCTCCTTCCGGTCTTCTGATCTTCCTTTCTTCTCTCCTTCCGGTCTTCTGTTCTTCTGTTCTTCTTGTCTTCTGTTCTTCTTGTCTTCTTGTCTTCTGTTCTTCTTGTCTTCTGACTTCGGCTCTTCTGCCTCCTCCGTCCTCTTCTCCCGGCGCCTGCCCTCCTGCTCCTGCCTCATCCCCCTCCCCCACTCGCATCCCCCCCCCTCTATCTCCCCTATCTAACCCGTTCACTATCTACCTCCCCCACTCCTCCTATCTACCTATCTCTCTATCTCTCTATCCCACTATCTAACTCCCTCACTCTCCACCTCCTCCTATCTTCCTATCTCTCTATCTATTTCCCTATCTATCGATTTCCCTATCTATTTTCTCTATCTATTTCTCTATCTCTCCCCCCTCCCTCACCCCCTCTATTACCTATCTTCCTATCCTCTCACTCTACCTCTCACCCTCACCCATCTCTACAACCCCCCCTCCCCTATCTTCACAACCCTACTCCTATCTTTCTCCCCTATCTCCTAAACCTCCTAACACTCACCCCCCTCCACCCTTAAACCCCCCTCCCCCAGCTCTTCTCACTCTACCTGTCCCCACCCTCCCTCGTGTTTTCCTGCCGCGACCTCCTGCACGCCCCTGCCCCCCAGCTCCCATTCACCCCCACCTGACCCCTCCCCCCCCTCCTACCTCATATGGCGGCCGCTGCGCGACAGTGGTAGCGACCCTTGACCCAAGGGTAGGTCGCTCCCCCTGCCGCTGCAGCTCCTCCAGGTTCCTGAGTTCCTGAGACCCACCTCACAGTAAGTACCCCCAACCTCCCAGCCCCTCGCTCTGCCCTGCGCTACTCACCCTCTCTCCTGCTCCTGCTTCTTTTCTTCTTTTCTTCTTCTCTGTTCTTCTGTTCTTCCTCCTCGCTCCTCGTCTGTAATCTTCTTCTGTACTCTTCTTTCCCCCGTCTTCACTCTACTTCTCTTCTTCCTCATCTTCTTCTGTGGTCTTCTGCCCTCTGTTCTTCGTTTTCTGTATCTTCTTCTGTATCTTCTTCTGTATCTTCTTCTGTATCTTCTTCTGTGTTCTTCTGTGTTCTTCTGTGTTCTTCCGGTCTTCCTTTCTTCTCTCCTTCCGGTCTTCTGATCTTCCTTTCTTCTCTCCTTCCGGTCTTCTGTTCTTCTGTTCTTCTGTTCTTCTTGTCTTCTGTTCTTCTTGTCTTCTTGTCTTCTGTTCTTCTTGTCTTCTGACTTCGGCTCTTCTGCCTCCTCCGTCCTCTTCTCCCCGCGCCTGCCCTCCTGCTCCTGCCTCATCCCCCTCCCCCACTCGCATCCCCCTCTCTATCTCCCCTATCTAACCCGTTCACTATCTACCTCCCCCACTCCTCCTATCTACCTATCTCTCTATCTCTCTATCCCACTAACTCCCTCACTCTCCACCTCCTCCTATCTTCCTATCTCTCTATCTATTTCCCTATCTATTTTCTCTATCTATTTCTCTATCTCTCCCCCCCTCCCTCACCCCCTCTATTACCTATCTTCCTATCCTCTCACTCTACCTCTCACCCTCACCCACCTCTACAACACCCCCTCCCCTATCTTCTCAACCCTACTCCTATCTTTCTCCCCTATCTCCTAAACCTCCTAACACTCACCCCCCTCCACCCTTAAACTCCCCTCCCCCAGCTCTTCTCACTCTACCTGTCCCCCCCTCCTACGCGCTTTCCTGCCGCGATCTCCTGCACGCCCCGCCCCCCAGCTCCCATTCGCCCCCACCTGACCCCTCCCCCCCCTCCTACCTCATATGGCGGCCGCTGCGCGACAGTGGTAGCGACCCTTGACCCAAGGGTAGGTCGCTCCCCCTGCCGCTGCAGCTCCTCCAGGTTCCTGAGTTCCTGAGACCCACCTCACAGTAAGTACCCCCCACCTCCCAGCCCCTCGCTCTGCCCTGCGCTACTCACCCTCTCTCCTGCTCCTGCTTCTTTTCTTCTTTTCTTCTTCTCTGTTCTTCTGTTCTTCCTCCTCGCTCCTCGTCTGTAATCTTCTTCTGTACTCTTCTTTCCCCCGTCTTCACTCTACTTCTCTTCTTCCTCATCTTCTTCTGTGGTCTTCTGCCCTCTGTTCTTCGTTTTCTGTATCTTCTTCTGTATCTTCTTCTGTATCTTCTTCTGTATCTTCTTCTGTATCTTCTTCTGTGTTCTTCTGTGTTCTTCTGTGTTCTTCCGGTCTTCCTTTCTTCTCTCCTTCCGGTCTTCTGATCTTCCTTTCTTCTCTCCTTCTCTACTTCGGTCTTCTGTTCTTCTGTTCTTCTTGTCTTCTGTTCTTCTTGTCTTCTTGTCTTCTGTTCTTCTTGTCTTCTGACTTCGGCTCTTCTGCCTCCTCCGTCCTCTTCTCCCCGCACCTGCCCTCCTGCTCCTGCCTCATCCCCCTCCCCCACTCG